>NC_056522.1:245732554-246007050 GCF_019175285.1 Sceloporus undulatus | reverse complement strand
TATTATTATTATTATTATTATTATTATTATTATTATTATTATTATTATTATTATTATTTTAAAAACACAGGTCCATACACACTGCAGAAATAATCCAGTTTGAGATTACTTTAACAGACCTGGCTCAGTGCTAGGGAATCCTGGGAATTGTAGTTTATTGTGGCCTCAGAGATCTCTGAGAGAGGAGGCTAAATGTCGCACAAAACTGTAGATTATTTCTGCAGTGTGTTTTGGACCATAGTTATAGCTGTTAACTTCATTTTCCTCTCCCACTCTGAGAGTAGTGCTGCACTTTGGCAAGATAAGTGAGCTGAAGGCTCTTCAAATAAGTGTAGGCAGACCTCTCTCTTCTCAGCTTGGTCAGAAGATATGTGGCACAGATGAAAAAGTGAGTCAGCAAATTGATCCTGGGTAGCTGCCAAGTTTACCTTCCTTTGCAACCATAGCGAAGGTCACACACAATTCTGATGGAGAGAAGTGTGCATGTGTGTAACTAAGGGAAGCATTAATTTCCCTCCATGTGACAGAAGAAAAGGTGGTCCAATAGCAAGGATATAAAACCCCTGCTGGATAAATGAAAGTGTGACATTGATTTCTAAAATGCAGTATGCAAAATGAAACAATATAAATGTTTGCTCAGGAATAGCCTTCAAAATCTGCATCTAGCTTCTAGCTTATTCATGCTTATGAGGATGGAAGGAATACCAGCTGATACTCTTTTTTAAAAATAGTATGTTTAATACAATATATTAATATCTTACAGCACAACACTGTGTCTGTATTTACATCCTGACATGTACCTGCTGATGTTCTGCCTGTTTTTGAGTTGCATGATAGCCTGGACTTCAAATGCTGAGAGAAACTCCGCTATCTGAGTTGCTGTCTCAGCCTTCTTATATGTTTTGGTAAAGGTATACACATTTGATTTCTTCCTTTCATGCCCCTGATAAGAGTCCTGGGTCCTCTGCCTTTTACTGAGCATGCAACAATTCCTTCCCTTTATGAGGAATAAGGCTGGAGAGTAGTACAAGCCAAATAAGAAGGGTGGTAGCTTTGTGGTAAAGAGAAGCCATGAAGCAAGTCACTGTTAGATACAAAGAAACAATGATGTTAGTAAAGGACTAAACTTCTTTAGACACATGAGTTGCTGTTTGTTGTTGTGTGCCTTCAAATTGTTTCTGATTTATGATGACCCTAATGCAAACAGGTTTTCTAAAGCTGAGAGTATGTGACACGCCCAAGGTCACCCAATGGGTTTCTATGGTTGGGTGGTGAATTGAACCCTGATCTCCAGAGTTATAGTTCAAATGCTCAAACCACTACACTATGCTGGCTCTCATGAGTTATGCCCATCAAATGTAAAGGCTGCATTTTATTTTCATGACATTTTTCTTTTCTTTGGCATGTGAATATGTGTCACTAGCCATGACAGAAACTCTTCTTGGCTACTTCTTAGGCTGAAGACAAAAGGGCACGGATTAACCATCCTTCTGTCCTCACCTCTTTTGTCCAAGCCATTACTACTTTGCAGAAGGGGGAAGAAAAATAAAAACATTTTCTTAGTATGTCATATTATTAAGAGGATGGTGGGTTGGCAGGAAGGAGAACTTGAGTATAAAATCAAATTTAATGCTGATCTTTCTTGCTTAATGCTCTTTTCTCCCCTCCTATATAGTCTGAAGATTCTTATTGTGTAAAGACCTACAGATGAAACTTCCTGCAATTAATTCCAGCCATTTTTTTAATTTAGAAAATTTTCTCTATTTTTTTTAACACAGTACACCAGCCAATAACCTTAATTCACCCACCCTGCCAGAGTATTACCCTCCCTCCCTCTGTCTTCTCAGTAATAATATATACCTAAGGCTGTGATTAATTCTACAAAATATAATCCACTCACGTTTACAAATATATAGAGGCAGGCAAAAATCCCAACAAACCCAAATAAAGGCACAACAAGCTTCAAATGCAGGCAATCCTGTTTACTGATTGCAAGAGATGGCAGTGAGCTTGAGATGATAGAAGCTGTAATCTCAACCAGTGGCAAAGTGTATTTGTGGTACCAGAGCAACTTTAAGCAGTTTTTAAACACAACATCCTGATGCAGGACCAAATAAACAAATAAATATCTCAAATTTAGCTGACAAGTGAGCTGCATAATCAAATTATTCTGATGTTTGACTCTGAACTAGTAAATATGTATGAAGCTTGGTTTGCAGCACAATTCAGCAAGAGGTTCTCCATTGTTCTTATATAGCCCCCATGACTGTGAGCGTGAAGAGAGCTGCATGGGAGAACATAACTGTGCACATCTGGATCAGAAGCACAGAATTAGCTGCTAGTGATAGCAAAGTGACATAAAGTTTTAAATAAAGCAAATATTTGAAGATTTGCTTGCCAATGTTGTGTGTGAAAGACTGGAAGCTGATATATAAAAATCATAAATGGTTTACCAAAAGGAAATGGGGACAACAGTTTGGCATTTCATATTGTTTTGTAACTCAACATAATTAATTTAAGATGAACTAATGGATTTTAAAAATTTTGCTGTTTATGCCATACCTTCTAAGTTGAGTTATTTTAAAAAAGGAGTGACAGTGGATGCTTTGAATTTGCTGGAGAACCATTTGAGAGTCAAGTTGGCTATGTGATCTCAGAGCACCTGATGCTGGAACAGTGTTGCTGAAGATAAGCTGGTTATGAAGTTGGCCAGTACCTAAAATGGGGGACTTCTGCAATTCCCATTCTACTTCTCTTTATGAGGTACAAGGCCTCATTTCCATACATTAATTTACATACCCACATCTGCAGCTGCCTTTTTGCCTAGGACTAAAGCTGAAGAAGCTAAATAAGAACTTGATCAGGAGCACTTCCTCTCTCATCCCTAAAGGTTAGACTAGTTTTTAACAGGCATGGTGGAAACACAAGTTGGTGGCCAAGTACATATCACATTCCCTACTAACATAGCCTTCTGTCTTTCCAGACCAGTTGAGTTCTGAGAGCTCCAATTTCTGCAGAGGATGGTGCTTAGCTGGCCGCCCACTCAGTGATTAAATGCTATGCTTCACTGATGGTTTTTGCACACTTGAGTGTAATGATACTCTGAAACCTGAGTACATTGTGATTTATGTTGCAGTGTTACGGTGATCAGTGAAAATGTGGGTATGTGTATATGATTAAATTCAAACTAATAGTGTAAATTGAATGGGAATCTTGATCTATCTCTGCATAACAGTCCTTGTGTAAACCAAGAACTCTAACCATATGAGAGAAAGCATCTTTAATCAGGGCCTAGGTAGCTGGAAAAGTACTTGTGAGTCATCCCCCTTCATTCCGCATGTAAGTGGAAGAAACTGGGAACTTCTAGTTCTGTTTGAAGGCAAGCTATAGTTTATTTAATCTAAATTTAGTAAATTATAGTTTTCTCCACTAATTAGGACCCAACATACATAATTTGGCACATTGTCCAAATGCATTCACTGTCTTTGGGCTATTCCTTGTCAGAAAATATAAGATTTTCTTTTGCTGATCATAAAACTGACATAACTATGCTAGTCCCAATTTCCAGAAATGTGCAATTGCACAATACTTGTATGAATTTTCTGTGTTGTTCTGAAAACAACAACACACTTAGGCCAGCTAAAACAGTCAACATATTCTACAGCAGTGGTCCCCAAACTTGTTCAGGCTACCACTCCCTTGCTTCTTGGATGACAACCCTAGTACCAACCCCCATGCTAGCTAGCTAAGGCAAGGGGAAAAGAGAAGAGTTTCATGCGCCTGTCCCCCTCCCTTTTGCCTCGCTCAAGTCAGCTAGCCAAGGCAAAAAGGAAGGGAGGGGGAGGTGCACACACTCTCCTCCTTTTCCCCTTACCTTGGCTAGCTAGCTAGCTCAAGCCAGTAAGCCAAGGCGGAAGGGAAGGGAAGAGGCAGGCACATGCTGTCTCTTTGTTTCTCCTGCCTTGGCTACCTGGCTTGAGCTAGCTTTGTTCCTACAGTTACTCAATCCAGACAGTCCTATTATGTAAAAAGCAGAATTGTGTTCCAAGCACCTCACACCTTCAGAAATATACTTGATGCTGTACAAAGAGTGTTAAAAGATAATGGCTGATAAATGAAGTGTCTGGATTAAAATTTACTCTGCCTGGAATAATGGCTGAATTTCATTGCCAAGAAAGACTGTTGGTGTTGAGAGGGACCTGGCTGTTTCCCACTAGGCCTTCTTGGTGGCTGAATAATGAAAATACAAGTGTCTTTTAGACTTCTTTAAGCCTTGGTTGAAATGCAATTCAAATTTTGCTAAATTTGAAGATAGCATTTATGCTACATGCACGCTAACCCATTGTGTCTTTTTCTGTAACTAGCTAGTTAAGAAGCCATTTTGATCATCTCCAAATCTTTCTCTGCCTCGCCTTTGAGGCATTACAGAGTCCCAACTTTGTGACATCATAAGGACTAGCCCCTGCTCTCATACTTTGGCCTGCAATCTCAGGAAATGGGGTGCAGCTGAGCTGGCAATTATACTGCAGACAATTTTCATCTCCTTTTACAAAATACTCAATTTTCTCTGAGACGTTTCTGTTGAAGGACTGGCATGGTGAGGTAGGTGGATACTCTTCCTTGCTATGCCTCCCTAGCAACAGTTGGACAAATCAAAAGACATAGCCATGTTAGTCTGGAAAATCAGTATGCAAAGCAATCTTGAAGCACCTTTGAGACTAACTAAAAGAAAGGTTGGTAGCATGAACTTTTGTAAACTTGAGCCTACTTCCTCAGATGCAGTTGGACAAATAAATTGGATCTGATTAATGATGTAGTGCAAGTTGCTGCCTCATTCATGTACTGGTTTTCCCCAGTGCTCTTCTTGGCTGAGACCTTTTGACTATTACCCATTGTACCAGTGATGCAAGAGAAAACAATGCATTTGTAATTTTAGCAGTTTTCATCCAGTTGAACGACACAGTTTGCAGCTTGGGGCTTATTCTGCACAAAATTCTCACATGGTATTCTTACACAGAAAATAGTATTTTCTGCAGAGAAAATAATATTTGTGCACAGAAAATTCTGTTTCATGCATAGAAAATGCTGTTTGTTCAGTGCAAAAAAACCCATATGAGACTTTCGTGCATTTAAAGTCCAGGCTTCTTCTTATCAAGATTTCTTGACATATGAGAAATGTGTTTTTTGAGCAGTTTGGAATATTTTCAAATGTTCTTTTCATCCTGGTCCCTTATCGCTCTCCTTCCAACACCCCCTCCCCAGCAAACAAGCAATATCAGACAATAATCTGCAAAAATGGTGGTGGGAAGTGATGCAGTGTCACTTTCAGTGTCCTGAAATGCAATGGTGTGGTATTCTGGGAAGGGTATGTGTACAAGGATAAAAATTGGCCCCTGCTCTTCCATAGTTCTCCACCCCTGCCTTACATGCTGGTGTGTGTGTGTGTGTATAATGGGTCATTGGTATCCACTGGGGTTTGGATCCAGGAGCCCTCCAGGGATACCAAAATCCATGAATGTTCAAGTCCCATTATATACCTGTACAATGTTGTAGTAAAATGGTGTTGCTTATATAAAATGGCAAAATCAAAATTTGCCTTTTGGAATTTTTCTGGTAGGGAATATTTTCAGGCTGTGAATAGTGGAATCCATCTGTGGATATGGAATCTGTGGATATTGCTGTGCTGAGTTTTATACTTTTTTTAAAAAAACTATTTTACATACTTTTTTGGATTACAGCTTACAAAACACCCCCAGACAGCTTGGCCACTGGGGTGCTAGTTGTGGTTCTTGGAGTTGTAAACTAAAATAACTTCCCCAATCTCTGCTCTTTTTCATTTGCAGTGCCAAAGACTGAATTTAGGGTTTGTTTCCACCTCACCACTATCCCATTTTTCTGTCACCAGTGTTAAATCTTTGTGGTTTAAAAATCTTTTCCTGTTCTCTTTTCATGTTCACATCTAGGTGATGCAAAAACTTGGAAAAGCTGATGAAACAAAAGATGAGCAGTTTGAACAGTGTGTGCAAAACTTCAACAAACAGCTGGTAAGTACCTTTGAAACAGTATTGCTCCAGCACTTGGAAGTAAACTATTATAAATTAGTTAATACTTGCAATTAGATAATTTCTTTAGTCACTAAGTTTAACTACTTTACCTCATGATTGTGACATAATTGTAAAATTTGGTGCTTTTACAGTGTAACTGTGCCCTTAATGTTGCTTTTATTGTTATGGGGACATTGAGGAGGAGTATCACATGACAGAAGGGTTGGCTCATGCAGCTGCCTTCTGGTCTGTTGAAGGTGTTTAGGTATTGAGATGACTGATAAAGTCAAGAAGTAAGCTTTATACAACATCCAGCAGTCTTTTTTTAAGGAACTGTTTAGTTACTATAGTTGACCAACAGGAATGTAAAGAATTACTTTTTAAAAAAACATGCTGTACCTAAAATATTATGCTTTCTAAATTCTGGCTGCTATTCAGTAAATTGTGAAGAGCGAAGGTTGTAACATGAAAAGTTATTATTATTATTATTATTATTATTATTATTATTATTAATTTTTATTTATGTATCCCACCTCTCCCTATGGATCGAGGTGGGAGAACAGCACATATATAAAGTTACACATAGTTAAAATACATTCTCATTATACAAAGCAAAATTTAAAAACACATTAAAATACCTGTACATGTGCAATATCAAAATCTGATTCCGAGTGGAGTATCATCTTAAGCTGTTAAAGCAGGTCTGGGGGTAGGCTATGAGTAATTAATGGAATCAGAAATCCCCCCCCCCCCACTTTTTTTGGCCAAAGGAGAGGGGTTGGTGTAGAAGATGTGTGCAGAAAGAATTTGTGGTAATACACCTTTAGTGTGATAAATGAGTCTGGGCATACAGAATCAGAAAATGACTCATCTGTCTTTACTCCTGTGTAGGGAATGGATTTTCTAGCACTAAAAGCTCTAACTACTTTCCATCTCAGGAGATTCAGCAGGTAAATATGAGAGACAGGACCAGCTTTGTAGCAATGCTGTAGTCCTGGAATACCCATCCAGCTGAAATGAGTCAGGCTGCTTCTTTGTGTGTCTTTGGGGTTGTGCACATGGGCCAAAAGGCCTTTGCTCTCCCTGGCCTTGCAGCATCCAGTTCAGATGATGCAGACCAAAACCCTTGGGCCAGGATCAGCCTGACCAAGGCACACTGGACATAGATCTGGTGGTTCTGGTTCTTTCCTGGCTTAAACAACCCATATCCTAGGTCAATTTGACTCAGGAGATTACCGCACTAGGGTAAAACCGTTCCCAGAAATGGCCTCCCTGGAACACATTGGGAACACATTTGGAACGCCCGGCGGCGACGGCGGCGTTCCGCTGTGCGGTAAACTTGCGTTCTGGCCCTCATCACATTCCAGGCTCGTGCCCGTGAGAACGCATTGGGGAACGCTTTTACCCTAGTGCGGTAATCTCCTCAGTTTCTGCATCAGATGCAGCGATGGGGGGCTTTTCAGTACCAGTGTCAGTGCAGCAAGGAAAGGAGCGTGAACTGGTAGCAAGTCCTGGGTCACACACATGGATGGTTGTATAAACAATTGCCCATCTCCGCACCAACCCAGTGACCCACCTGGGTGAATACTGGGGTTGGAATAGCATGGGCTCCCATTGACTATTTACATTTAAAACAAAACAAAACAGACTTATGGAAAACCAAATTACATCTTTAATGTAATGTTTTGTTTGACCCTTTGTTTTGCTCCTGAGTTTACTGCGTAATGTATTCTAAGGCTTGGAAGCCAGAAATGTCACTTAGTTCTGAGACTGGTTTCCTGTACAACTTTTAGGTGTTGTAGTTATGCCAAAATTTTGTATATGTAAAACAAAACAAAAGTGTAGGTCTTAATTGAGCTTTGATTGCTCAAGTCTTTTAAAGACAGTATAAGAATGAAATAGCCCAGTGTAGGTTCATTGGTCTAGCCCACTTGTTCCTTACATTTAGGTAGATTATCTCTGAGAAATTAGGCTCTAGCTGCTTGTGGAAGGAAGAGTTAAGGAAACTTGAACACAGAAGAAAGCTGACCTTGTGTAGCCAGAGCCCGTTATCTAGCAAGCTGCTATCCCAGGAAGGACGGCAGTGACTTCTGGGCATCCCTTGAAAAAGGGACTGATTGTTTGCTGTGTTGCTGTGCAGACTAGCAGCTGTCATTGATTTGCTCTGGCTGAGAATCTCTTTCTGTACAGTCAATATGGGCATAAGCTCTGTTGTGAAACTGGAAGAGATATAAAATTATCTCTCTTTCTCACTCTACAACACTGTCATTTTTTTTTTTAAATCTTGAATGGGGAGCAGGGGGTGAGGGATCTTGTTCTAAATACCTTGTATGTCCATTCAGAGAACTTGATAGTGTGTGTCCTTTCATCTTACAAATGGCACGAGATCTGTCTTTGCTTAGCGACCAACACTTTCCAACATAATGCACAAGCCAAACATAGGAGTTTTTTTGGCAGGAGCATTAGTATTCAGATGGTCTTAGGCACCTCTGGAGTTTGATGGGCAGCACAACTGGGGATAGTTAGACAGAGGAGGACTCTTTCTCCAGTGATGATCTATATTAAATATCAGTCCCTCAAAATAAGCTGCTGCTTTTAACATGACAGTATTGCAAATAAAAATGTATGCTGCTTCATACTAGTGGCAGTTACAGAGGAGTTTTTTCCAATTCTAAATTCACACCATTACCCTACTTCATTCTCCAAATAGGAGTTCCCACAAAGATGTAATGCTTGGAGATCCTCCACCACTAGTAGCAGTCTATCTTTAATATACTGGGAAATTTAGCTTGGCTAGTGAGGGGGGTTAACGCTAGCAACAACTATACCAGTATTCACTGATGGAGACTCCAGGCATGGGTGAACTAAAACAACTTTTTATTTGGAAAGAATGTAAAGGAACACACTTGTGAAATAGGCTCACTCTAACATCTCACATACAGAGAAAACCAAAATGGAAAAGTGAAAGAGGATAGTGGAGTTTGAGGATTAGATGGAGGGATTTACCTGTCCTGAAGAATAGTCCACGGAAAGCAGGAGTGGTTCAGATGGGAGTCTGAGCCTGACAGGCCGCGAGCATATTTGGGGGGTTGACAGTGGCTGTAGCAAGGAGACTAGGTTTTCCTGATCATATTTATATTTTAAAACTAGCCTGAGGCTAAAGTGATTGCCCTTCAGAAGGACCAAAAGGGTTCCTGAAATGGTGGCTTGTTTTGATATCCAATAGATGTAAATAGATTTACACTTTACAGGTCGGCCCTGTCTAGTACTTAGATGGGAAACCACCAGTGAATCCTACAGGCTATATTTCAGAGGAAAGAATTGGCAAAACCACCTATAAAACCCCTATGAAATTCTTGGGGTCACCATAAGTCGGCAAGCAACTTGAAGGTGCATGTGCGCACACACGCACACACACACACACACACACAGGGAGACAGATAGACATTCTTTTAAGACATGTGTAGTTTTATGGAACAGCTCTCATTTTAAGTATGTCAGTGAATGTAACGTGCTACCCTGAAAACATCTATTCTCATCTGACTTCAGAAACTAAGCAGAGTCAGGGCTAAGAAAGAAATGCACCTTAAACTCTGGAGAGCCATTACTGACAGCCAGTGCTGACAATACTCGGCTAGATGGTCCCATGGTGTGTCTCTGTATGTGGCAACATCCCAATACTCCAGTACTTTGGGGATATTTATCTGCATCTTATTTATTTAATTGCAGTGCAAACTGCCCTGGGAAATTTGAGTAGAACAGTATAGCATTCATGTTATAAAAATAGGCTGACATTTCTTTGAATGGATTAAGGATTGCTAAACCCGTGATGCCCTCTGAACTGCTGAAATTCACAATATGCACCAGCATTTAGCTTGGGTGATTTGACATGCACTTGCAGTGGGATACTTACCTGGAATGTGTCTTGGTTCTGATTGGCACAGTGGTTAAATGCCTGTACTGCAGCCATTCACTTGAAACCACAAGGTTTCAAGTTCAAGACCAGCAAAAGGGCCCAAGCTCAACTCAGGCTTGCATCCTTCCGAGGTCGCTAAAATGAGTACCCAGACTGTTGGGGGCAAATTAGCTTACTTGCTAATTAGCTTACTTGCTGTTCACCGCTATGATCTTTGGAATAGCGGTATATAAATAAAACAAATTATTATTATTATTATTATGATTGTATAACTTACTGAGGTGAATAGTGGTGTCATTGCTCTACTCGGTTTTCCATCTGGAACTGATTAAAAGCTCTGCTTGTAGAAGAAGGCATTCTTGGGTCTGCTGGCAGAGAACAGGTGTACTGTGTGTGCAGAAATTCCCTCTTGTGGGAGTTGTTATTGGGAAAAAATACTGATGCTAAAAATAATCCCCTAGTATCTTCTTTTGAGGTACCTAGGGAGCTGTGGTTAAGCACAGAGCCTTCTGCAGCAATTGGTTCCTGCTGCACAAGGGGTGAGATTGAACAATACCCTGGACATTGGTGTCTTCTGACAGACAAGTATGAGACGGGTTAGCAGCTGACTCTGATCAGTGTAGGAATATTTGTTATCTATAATAAGAAGAGTGCAATGGGGCTTGCACAAATGACTCTGGATGCTCTTGTAAGGTGAAAAGAAAAGAAAAGAAAAATGTACATTTATTGTCTCAAGAAATGCATCTTAGTTTAGGAGAGGAGATATGCAAAGAAGTTGACCTAAACCACATTGCAAGAGCCCCTAAAAGCTGGCCCTTGGGTGGCAGTAAACCAGTTGAATTTGGAGCCTCATGGATACTCCTTTCAGACAAAGGAAAATAAAAAGACTAACCTATTGAGAGAGCAGGGGGTAGTGATGTTTGTAGGTAAGAAGGAAGCAAAAAGCTTGAGTCTATAGATTAGAGAAAGATACAGGGCAATAAAAGCAAAAGGCAGGCATTATCTATACCCCCCTCACTAATCTCTTCACAAATGTTGATGCCTCCTTGCTTCCAACAATCAGAACATCTCATATGATTTCCACAGGAAAACTGTTCTTTTTGTTTACCTCTGGCTCTTAATCTGAGGCACCCACTGCACCCCAGAGGCCTTAGGGAGCACAGGATTAATGAGATTCAGACCTGTAAGTGACCTATGGAAGATTTCTAGAAAGAAAACAGATTGCTTAAAACAGCAAGGCTTTAAGTTAGATCTAAAATGCTGATAATAGCAGCAGAACTGTTTTAAGGAATAAACTGAGCTCTGCTGTGATTGAATAAACAGCTTTATCCTGTTCTTTCTTGCCTTTTACATCTGTGTATAAATACTGGATTGGAACTCTAGCCAAGTTATTGAGACAATATACATCCTGCGTGTCAGTCTGCAAGGGATGATGACTGGATAATGAACAAATGACAGCAGTAGTGCTGCTTCTCACATTCACTCTGTGCCTGTGTGTCCAAGACAATTCCATGCTGTTCCAAGATTGTTGAATTAACATTGTTAGGAGTCTAAAGATTGCAGAGGAAAGACAACAGAATACCTGGTTACATGTGGACTTGTAAACATCTCCAGTTTCCTGGCTGTCAAAAACAGAATTAAGGATGAATTTAGAACTGAAACTATTGGTGTTGACTGTTGTGGGCCACTGCTTCACAGTACATTCTAGCTTGACGCCAGTATTTTATCTAATGTGATAGGCAAGCATTAGAAATGAGTTGGTGTGAGAGGGAAATGTGTATATTGATATTATTGTCTATGGAGCATGTAGTGATACTTCTGGTGTTTAGCAGCAATAGTCTAGCCACTATTTAATTTGGATAGCACAAGTTAAGAAAAAAGCAGCAGCAAACACATTTAGGATGAATGTCTCCAGGAGAGAAAAAGGGCCATGAAAAGAGACATCTATTCAAACCTTGGTACATTTTGAGTTAGAGTTTCCTTTCTTTAAAACCCTCTTAGTGAGAGTGAAGGAAAGATGGAAATACAGTATCACATATTAGTGTGCTGTCAGACGTAGTTCTCCTTCCTTTTCCTGCATCCTCCCTTTTGCCGATCTACAGCTGCTTGTCTGGCAGCCAAAAATCCCATCCAACTTTTGTTAATTATAGCTCCAAAAGGCAGCTAGCATGTAACCTTCTCTTCCCCTTGGTGTTCTCTTTGGAGGTATTCAAAGACATAGCTGTGTTAGTCCATTTCAGAGTAAAGTGGTGAACATAGTTTCAAAGGTGTCACAGGATTCTTTTATATCTCTTTAGAGAAGTATGTTATGAAGACAAAACCATCAGAAAAGACTTTGCACTTTAGCTGAACAGTGCTAGAAACTTTGGCAAAATATGAGCCTTAAATATTTCAAGAGGAGTAGGAGAATCACTGTTAAGAAAAATTGTGCATTCCATTTGCAAACTGGGGGATCTTCTTTGATTGCCCAACACCAGATGGTGGCAGTGGCGAATAAAATTAGGATCATACTAGTTTGCAGATGCCTTATTTTAAGCTAGTAATCAGGTGTTGTGATAATCAATGGGATATGCTTTGGTAGGGTGAAGTTTTAGATATGTGGTCCCTGCTGAGTCCTCCTTTCTTCCAGTTCTGCAGCTGCTATCACAACAGCTGCAAGAAGTGAAACACGTTTGGGGTCACGGTCATGGTTTTTACTGCTGAAAAATAATTAGTACCCCTAATTCTCTGCTGGAATCTTTTCTGTAAATATTGCTGCTGAATGGTCTCTGAATATTTACATACAGTCAGCCCTTCTTCTACAAGGATTTCTTATACCTGAATTTAAGCATCCACAGTTTGAAAATGTTCAAAAAAAGTACACATTTAAAATATCAAACCTTGATTTTCCATTTTTTATAAGGGACACCATTTTGCTATATCATTATATTTAATGGGACTTGAGCATCCACGGATTTTGTTATCCACGAGGGATCTTAGAACTAAACCCCAGCGTATAACAAGGATCCACTGTATTTGGTGACTATCCCCTTCATATTTGTTATCCTAAAATACTTTATTTGAATTTGATGATTGAATTTGGAATTCCTGAGGCAATTTATTTCAGCTCTGCTTGCTGTTATTTTGAAGATGGGACGGGAAATTGACATCTGTCCATAATTTCCAAAGGTCTGCTTTCTATTTTACAGCAATAGCAAATACAGTGGACTCTTGTTTTACGTGGGGGATATATTCCAGATGGAGGGAAAAACCATGGCACCTAAAGTCCCGTTGATTTTAATGGCGGCATGCTCCTGCATGCTGTGCTGTGCATCATTAAGAGGGTCAGGGCTCACCGTCCTCATGACCTTGAGTCTGCGTATGGAGAGCCATACGCGTGTGTCTGTGTATGGCACAGACACACTTTCTATACCACTTATTAGTGAACTAAGCACTCCCTAAGCAGTTTACAATGTATAAGCTCATTGCCCTCAACAAGCTGGGTACTCATTTTAGTGACCTATGGAAGGATGCAAGGCTGAGTGGACCTTGGAGCCCCTGGGATCAAATTCACAGCTGTGTGGCTGCAGTTTAGGCATTTAACTACTGCATCACTAGGGCTCCTGTATTCTGTTGCCTGTATTCTGTGTGTTTGACTGAGAGTAGCAATCAGGTTGTTGAAATCTTTTTCTAGAGAATCCTGGTTGGTCACATATCTGAGAATTTTTTGGTGAATGATGAAAACCTTCTGCTTTTCCAAGCACATTGTTGCATCCATCTAGTGTTGACATGTTTCTATGTTTCTTCTATTAGTCCATCCTTTTCCATCCCTACTGATGTTGAGTGCTAAAGGAGGAAGAAGAGAGGTTGACAAATTAACAGAACATATCTTGACATGGCCACAACCTTTTAAAATATAGCTTTGGTAGATTTTGGTTCTGCTTAGGGCAAATTATCATCCACTGGCTTGCTTCCTGAACAGTGGCTGCGCAGCCTGAATATTGGGATACCAAATGGAGTGGCAACGATGGAGGTGGTCCATAATGGGAACCAATGCATAGTTCCTACCCATCAATAAGCGTGAAACTGAGCGAGAGGTTGAGACATGGCACCTGCTGTCCCTTATGGGGAGCTTTCTCCTTTGTGGATTAAGTGAGCCTGTTTGCTCCACCAGAAATGGATCCATTCTAATGCCAGTAACTTCCATGCAATTTAAAGCTGCAACAAGGGAAGAAATGTACTGTATTAACAGTAGCCCAACCAAAACTGCTGATTTGTCCTGAGGTAGGCAGAGCCTGTAAAAGTGTGGGGCCAATATTGTTTTCAGGTAAAACTTCTCCCTGCTCCCATTAAGTAAAAACTGGTTAAAGTTTAAAATAGCACACCACATGTGGCACTATGGGAGTGGATGCAAGGAAGACCTCCAAAGGGTGTGACAGGTAGGCATGCAGCCTCCTCTCAGATGCTCTGGAGATGGCTCTGATAGGGACTGTTAATCTATTTCCAGTTCCTACCCTCTGTGAAAATCAAATAGCAGGCATGATAGGTTGGTATAGTTTACCAGAGTTCCCTCTGAACTGCATAGAGAATTGGCTACATAGAGGTCTGGGAACACTGCTGTAGCACACATGTCTTTCACAGGATGTGAATTGGGCTCCTTGGTAAACAGAGACCTGGGCATAGCTCCCCTTTAATCATGTTTACTGGATCTGTTTATTTTATTGGGGATGTATGTTTGTTGTCATGAAAATCCTTCAGATACCTACATGGTGGATTAGAAATCATTCTATATTTTATTCAGACATTTGGTAAATGATTCAGTTGTAATATTTAGCTCTGGCCTTTTTGTCATGTTTCCCCCCCCTTGTCATCTCCCTTGTCTTTTCGGGAATAATAAAAAATGAATAAAATTAAAAGCCTTTGGAAACAAAGTAGTGTTTAATACAGTAGAGATAAATGACAATAATATAGCCATAAAAAGTCATGTCTCTGAGTTGTGAGTTTGGAAGCACACAGAAAAGGCCTCTGAAGCTGATTTAAGAGATTGTACCAGTTCATTTGGGATAAAGAGCTTCCAAGTAGCATTGTCACACCCTGCTTAGGGTATTGAAAAACCAACACCAACATTTTGAATTGGGCCTCTGTCCAATTGTTAACATAGTGATTATGATTCTGTGATATATTCAACTCACTCATTACATTTACTTTTTTTTCAGTTGGAAGGAAGCAAGCTGCAGAAGGATCTCCGGACATACTTGGCTTCAGTGAAAGGTAATGCCTGGAAAAATGGTTGTGGTAGACTTTTTAGACTCTTCTGCTGTGATGTGAATGGCATAGATAGACTGAGGCTTATTTGTGTTTTACTCCAGCAGAAATAGTTACAGCTATATTAAATTTTGAAAGCAGTATATAGTCATAATCATAGAAAATGTTAATGGTGCTCAAAAATATACCTTTAAAGTAATTGTTGCTTACTTTCAGCATACCATGGAAAACTACTCCACTAATGGGTACATACTACAGAAATATAATATGGAAACCAGATATCAGTGATGTTTTATAAGTGCATGGGAACCTTGTTATGCAGGGGTCTGTCATCAATGGCATTTCATGTAACTACTGGCTGGTAAATGACATATTTTATAATCCTTTGACACAGGATGAGGGTTGGACAGGCAATCAGTATGACAAGATTCTTTTCCAGGAAAGACATCCCCCCCCATTTAAAACAACAGTAACCTCAGATTTATTTTTTTAGATTAACTATATGATCCTTTCCATCAATTGAGCTTCCCAATATATATTTCTAATATTTTGTCATTATATAAAGAAAAATAAACATATGGTGTATCCATACACCACACAATTATGTTAGTTTCATACCACTTTAATTTTCATGGCTCTATCCTATGGAATCATGGGAACTGGAGGAAGGCAAAGTCCTTAGAATTCTTTGTTGGAGAAGAATTCTAAGGCCTTCAGAAGACTAAAAATCCCAGGATTCCATAGGATAGCACCACAGCAGTGAGAGTGGTATCACAGTGCTATAATTATGCAGAGTGGGTGCTCTTTTAGTTTGCTGTGTTTTTTTTTTTTTTAAATCAGCCTAGAAAAGTGCACCCCTAAAAAAGTGTTCAAAATCTAGGGTTGCCATATTCCAGTCCCTCATATCTGGGCATCTAATCTGCATATTATGCAAATTATTATAATTATGTATATTATTAATTTGCATTCTGATTATGCAAATTCAACACATTAATCACTGTACTTTTTCTACCGTTATGTTTCAACCTCATACCAGTACCAAGCTATGGCCTGTTACAGCCAGGCCAAAATAAAGCTGCTTCGAGTCACTTTGGAGGTATGGTATTTCAATGATGCATGCGTCCTAAGAGTCCAAAAGCTGCACCAAAGCCACGCTCCTGTCCTAAGGACTGGAGTGCAGCTTTGGTACAGCTTTTGGACTCTTAGGACGCATGCATCATTGAAATACCATACCTCCAAAGTGACTCGAAGCAGCTTTATTTTGGCCTGGCTGTAACAGGCCTAAGAGTTCTTTTTCTTATCTCTCCCCCCCTCCCCCACCACACCAATAGTTGATGTGAAGAGAGGAAGGCTTCCAAGGCAAATCCCTTGAGGTTCTTTGGAAGAAATGTTCCACCATGCTGCCTAGCCCTAGGCTCAAGCCACTGACATAGTCACCACATAGCACAAGGCCATCTCTCTGTGCCTCCTTTCCTTTCCTCCCTATTGGACATGTCAGGGAAAAAGGAGACATAATGAAAGAATAAGATGGCAATGTTATGCCTGCAGTGCAGGATGGGGCTCTCACAAGTGTTGGTCTTCTTGCATAGTTTCCGGCTTCATTGCCACCGTCACATTTTAACCTATCTATCAGCCTGTGATGAAGGAGAAATTTGGGATTTACTGCTTCAACTGGCCCAGCCACCTAGGACATTTTAGTCCCTTCGATCTGTGATTTTCCAGGTTTTCCAGGAGAAATGGCAACCTTATCAAAACTGCAAATTGTCCACTTCCCACAGATAGAGTGTGTGTTTTTGAAAAGTGGATGTCCTATTTTTCTTGTTTGCACACACTGATAGAACAAATGTTAAATTAGGGGCTTGCAATTTCTGTAGTGTCCTTATAATATCTTTCTTTTTCCTTGTCTGAAAATAACTCACATAAAAACTTTGGTTTTTTTTGTCATAGATTATGTATGTGATGGTGATAAATGAGTATAAGGTTCATTAGACTCTCCCTTCATTTTGGGGATGTTTATTTGGCGGGATACTACTGTGACATTTGAAATTTAGAGTTTATTTTCCCCCCCAACAAGCTATGCATGAGGCCTCCAAGAAACTGACAGAGTGTTTGCAAGAAGTGTATGAGCCGGAGTGGCCGGGGAGAGATGACACTAATAAAATAGCAGAGGTGAGGTTTTCTTCTGTCATAATTAGCATGTGTTATGACCTTCATTCCATGGGGACCATAATTGTTATACTGATTTGGGTTTTGTAGTACATTCGGCCCTTCTTATAAACGGATTTTTTTTATACACGGATTCAAGCATACACGGTTTGAAAATGTTAAAAAAAAGTATAAATTTCAAATATCAAATCTTGATTTTCCATTTTTTATAAGGGACACCATTTTGCTATGTCATTATATTTAATGGGACTTGAGCATACACGGATTTTGTTATATACTGGGGATCTTGGAACCAAACCCCAGCGTATAACAAGGGTCCACTGTATAGAAACCTAATCCAGACATAATACTAAACCACAATTTAGTATTATGTGAATGAGCCTGTTGAGGCCTCAGATTTTTTCTGGTGTGGTCATTAGAAAGAGATTGGAATTATCCACTTCCACTTTAATATTATCTGCAATTCAGCACTATACTGGAAAAGGACAAACTATATGGAATTTAAATTATAGTTTGTTAAACTGCAGCTTGATTCTGGTTTAGTCGAAGGCTTTCATGGCCGGCATCCATAGTTTTTTGTGGGTTTTTCGGGCTATGTGGCCATGTTCTAGCAGAGTTTCTTTTTGACGTTTTGCCAGCATCTGTGGCTGGCATCTTCAGAGAAATTGTTCTAATATAGAAGATGCCAGCCACAGATGCTGGCGAAATGTCAGAAAGAAAATCTGCTAGAACATGGCCACATAGCCCGAAAAACCCACAAAAAACTATGATCCTGGTTTGTTTCAGTAAAGCATAATTTAAATTAAAATGCAGTTTGTCTTTTTTTGATGCAGTGGTAAACCATGGTTAAGGCTGAAAAAGAAGTGGATGTTGTAATTCCTGCTTTGAAGTCACGCCAGAGAAATGTGTGTGTGCGTGGGTGCGTGTGCAAATCCAAGGCTCAGCAAGGCTTGGAATGCTAAACAGTGCTGGAAGTTTGGCTACCAGTCCTGAAGGACACCAAAACCAGGACTCAGCAAATGCAAATGAGAAACCACTCAGGATCAGAGGCTTTCCAAGCAAACAATGATCACCAATTAGCAGACGCTAATCCTCTTTTGCATATCCTCCTACCCTGAGGAGGTCATCAGCAACAGAACAATACACAGATTAACATGGGAATCACTCCTCCTCACCCAGGGTCACACAGTATATATATATACTCACTCTCTTCCAGGTTAGCATTCTCTGAAGATGCCAGCCACAGATGCTGGCGAAACGTCAGGAATAAACTCTTCTAGAACATGGCCACATAGCCCGAAAAACCCACAAAAACTGTGGATGCCAGCCATGGAAGCCTTTGACTTCACAATGCTGGAAGAAGGCTACTGTGTTGTGGGCCACATTATATCCATCTTGTCTTCTTAAATATTCTATATTAGAACAATTTATTTATTAATTAAAATACAGTGGGTCCTTGGTATCCCCTGAGGTTTGGTTCCAGGACCCCCTGTGGATACCAAAATCCATGGATGCTCAAGTCCCATTATATACAATGGTGTAGTAAAATGGTATCCTTTATACAGAATGGCAAGGTCAAGGTTTGCTTTTTTAATTTAAAAAACATACTTTCAAGCTGTGGATGGTGGAATTCATGGGTGCAGAATCCATGAATATCAAGGGCTGACTGTATTGTTGTGTGCCTTCGAGTAATTTCCAACTTATGGTGTCCCTAAGGGGAACCTGTCACAAGATTTTCTTGGCAAAATTTGTTTGCTTTTACCTTCCTCTGGGGCTGAAAGAGTGTGACTTGGCCAAGGTCACCCAATGGGTTTCCATGGCCGAGTGGGGATATGAACCCTGGTCTTGAGAGTCCAAACTACTACACCATACTGTCTATCAAAATATTTATATTCTGCCCTGCATCAAAGACCAAGTGGTGGCAGCAAAACAACTTAAAACAATCTATGACAAAGTACAACAATTAGAGACAGTCCAAAAACAATTTTAATCAGAAAAAAAATATTTAAAATAGTGTTGTACTGATACTATCTGAAATCACTATAACCTCATCTGGCCATGATCTCTAGGCCCCAAAATTTCAGCTTGACTCTTGAAGTGAGGCCAGTGTTGGTGTCAAATGTACCTCTAAGGCACAGTAGCAAAACAGTAGTAGCTGATTTAAAATCCCACTAGGACAGTATAGGAGGCATCATACATGTTTACTGTTTCATCCATTCTTTTGCTATTTTTGTAAGAACTGCAATGAATAGTTGGAACTCATACATCTGAAATAGAATTTTGGAAGAAAGCACAGCAAGACTTGCCACTTTTCTTCACTTAGTAGATTATTTTGTACCTCTGACTACTGCAGGGCAGACAGAAATGTATCATTAGAAGCTTCTGTGTATTGCATGGGTGATGTCATGATGGAGAATCCTTTTTCTGGTCTTGCATATTCATTTAGCTTTGGAAATTATGAGTGCTTTGCCAGAAAAAAGAAGTGACAATCCTAGGCCTAACTCCTAGTGTTTTTACACACATACTACCAAACAAACAAACCTAAAACTTCAATCACAACAAACATATGTTTTGCATAGCAAGCACTTGTTGTAAGCACATGCATCTTACAGTTTCATTCATCACTGATTTGATGGCTGCACATATGCTTGATAGCATACCTGAGATTGGCATCCCTAATATGGAAAGCAACCCAGTAAAAATGTAACATTTGACATGATTGCTACTTGACTGATCACAAATATTATTCTGTTCTAGAACAATGACCTGCTGTGGACAGACTTCCATCAGAAGCTGGTGGATCAAGCTCTACTAACTATGGACACCTACCTCGGCCAGTTCCCGGACATAAAAGTATGGGGCACACTTTATTTTATCATGCATTTCTTTTTGCAAAACCAAGTCTGTTTGATTTGTGAACCAAGTTAGATACTCTCTGTAAGATATTGCTGTAGCTATTTGAAGCAATGGTGAAGAAAGATGAAAATATACCCATGTTGACAGAGAGTCTGTGATCATCTAGAAGGCAATTCCATAATCACAAAAAGTCAACATGAGTTTCAGAGAAACAAGTCATGCCAGACAAAGCTAATCTTTTTTGATAAAATTACCAGCTTGGTAGATGAAGGGAATTCTGTGGATATAGTATATCTTGATTTCAGTAAGGCCTTTGACAAGGTTCCGCTTGACATTCTTGAAAACAAGCTTGTAAAATGCAGGCTAGACAAGGTAACTGTTAGATGAATGTATAATTGGTTGTCCAGCCGAAGCCAAAGGGTGCTCAACAATGGCTCTTTTTCATCCTGGAGAGAAGTGACCAGTGGGGTCCCACAGGGTTCTGTCCTGGGCCCAGTGCTATTCAACATCTTTATTAATGACTTGGATGACAGAATTGGGGCATACTTATCAAATATGCAGACGACACCAAATTGGGAGGAATTGCTAACACCCCAGAGGACAGGATCAAAATTCAAAATGACCTGAATACATTAGAAAGCTGAGCCAAAGCTAAAAAAAAATGAACTTCAACAGGAAGAAATGTAAGGTACTGCACTTAGGGCGGAAAAATGAAATGCACAGATATATGATGGGGGACACCTGGTTGAATGAGACTACATGTTAAAGGAATCTAGGAGTCCAAGTAGACCACAAGTTGAACATGAGTTCAACAGTGCGATGTGGCAGCTGAAAAGGCCATTGCAATTTTAGGCTGCATCAATAAAAGAATAGTGTCTAGATCAAGAGAAGTAATAGTGCCACTGTATTCTGCTTTGGTCAGGCCCCACATGGAATATTGTACCCAGTTCTGGTCACCACAATTCAAAAAGGACATTGCGAAACTAGAGCATGCCCAAAGGCAGGCGACTAAAATGCTGAAGGGTCTGGAAACCATGTCATATGAGAAAAGACTCAGGGAGCTGGGGATGTTTAGCCAGGAGAAGAGAAGGTTAAGAGGTGATATGATAGCCCTTTTTAAATATTTGAAAGGATGTCATGTTGAAGAGGGAGCAAGCTTGTTTTCTGCTGCTCGAGAGACTAGGACCCAGAACAATGGATGCAAGCTGCAGGAAAAGAGATTTCACCTCAACATTAGGAGGAACTTCCTGACAGTAAGGGCTGTTCGGCAGTGGAACACTCTTCCTCGAAGTGTAGTGGAGTCTCCTTCCTTGAAGGTCTTTAAGCAGAGGCTGGATGGCCATCTGTCGGGGATGCTTTGATTGTGATTTCCTGCATGGCAGGGTGTTGGACTGGATGGCTCTTGTGATCTCTTACAACTCAATGATTCTATGATTCTAAGTGTGTGGCAGCAAGGTCACATCCCATCAACTCTGCCCAGCTAGCCCTCTTCTGTTAGATGTAACTGCTCTGAGAGTATTGTGGCCCTAGATTGCTTTTGTTTCCTCTTCATTCTGCAGATACTGGGCTATGTGTGTGTCCTGCTGTGCTATTTGGTGCCACTGCTACTGGTACTAGTTGTTCCCTCTTAGGTCAGAAACAAGGTGCTCATTTGACATGGCTGGGCATCTCATTGTGAACTTTCTTTTTTAAAGCTGATTTTTAAAAATACAGTTTAGCCAGGGCTTTATGTGGAAATGGTTTCCATCATAAAGATAGTTAAATTGGAGCTTTAGCATTGTGTAGATAGATTGCGGTGAGGGCAGGGGAAAACTGGTGCAATTGGTTTGTGTATACATGTCCAGATATATATACATGCATATATATATATTTTCACCTTTCAATGTTATTCTTTTAAGGCGTTGTCTTCTTATGTGATAACAAATGGGAGGTGGGAAGAGTCATGCTGGCTCAAGAATACTGTAACAATTAAAAAAAACCTTAAATCTTCTGAGCTCTGGTTTTTAGCAGCTCCCCCCTGCTGTCTGTGCATTGGAGGAGGAACGTTTGAAGCTGTAGCCCATTTAGAGCTCCTATGAAATCTAGAATTGGGTGCAGTTAGTGAGTTCCGTGCTTCATACCTTCCTTAAGATTACAATACACAATGTGTCATACACCACTTTAGTTCCTTAATGTGTGAAAAGACTAATATTTTGTAAAATCATACAATCGTAGAGATGGAGGAGACCATAATAATAATAATAATAATAATAATAATAATAATAATAATAATAATTTATATTTCACTTAATCTCAGGGAATCCAAGCGCATTACAACCGTAAAAATCATGCATTAAAATTTCAAAATCCCCAGTCCTCCCCCAAACATAAAAATATGATCAAACTCTAAAAAAAGCATTAAATCAAAGAAAGTTAAAAGCATTAATATACATACACTAAAATGAGATCAAACATTCCAAACGGAGTCTGGGGTAGGGTAAAAATGAGGATGGAGGATAAGGGAGAAAGGGAGAGAGGGGAGAGGCAGGTCAGCGGGGGTGTTCTCGTTTGGAAAGGCCTGCCGGAAGAGATCCGTCTTAATGGCCTTCTTAAAGGTTTCCAAGGTGGTAATATGTCGGATCTCATCCAGCAGGTCATTCCAGAGTCTAGGAGCGGCTGATGAAAAAGACCTCTTGGTTACTGCTGAAAGTCTAATCCTCTTAGGTTGCAGCAGATTCTTCCCAGATGAACAAAGAGTGCCGGGTGGATTATATGGGAGAAGGTGCTCCTGCAAGAAGTCAGGACCCAAGCCATGTAGGGCTTTAAAGGTCAAAACCAATACCTTGTATCTTGCCCGGACTGATAGGCAGCCAGTGAAGAGATTTTAAAACTGCTTTAATGTGTGCAGTTCTGGATGTACCCAGTAACCCTAAGGGCCATCCAGTCCAACCCATTCTGCCATGTAGGAACTCTCAATCAAAGCACGCCCATCAGATGGTCATCCAGCCTTTGTTTAAAGATCTCCAAAGAAGGAGACTCCCTCACTCTCCGAGGGAGTGTGTTCCACTGTCGAACAGCTCTTACTGTCAGGAAGTTCCTCCTAATGTTTAGGTGGAATTTCCTTTCCTGTAGCTTGCATTCATTGTTCCGGGTCCTATTTGACTGGTGATGATGGCAATAATGAGTTATTTATTTCTAACTGTCTAACAGCCCGTTCCAGAATTAGCCAAGTATTCACAAAATACAAAACCAACATCTGAGGAAGTAGATTCAAGTCTATGAAACCTCATGCTACCAGCCCTTTTCTTTCCGTTAGTTTCAAAGGTTCTACAAAATCCCTTTTCAAACCAACAATAATCAAGTTACTATCATCAGTGAAAGTAAAATACCTCAAAATCAGATTTTAAAAATCTGATTGCAGTGATTCTAACAGATGTTAATAAGTATAAAAGTCTGCTGAAACAAATGTGTCTTCAGTTGTTGGTGAAATATAGACTGATTTCATATCTTTCAAGATTTTGGGTGAGCATCAGGGAAACACCATTCAGTATGATGACAACATGCTCTCTTACTCAATTTCTTGATCAAAATTAACTGTTGTAGTTTGCTGGATGCTACCTGGGTCTTGAACATATATGAAGACATTCTTTTCTATAATTATCTCTTTTGGGTGTGTTTGTTTTTTGGGCATTAAACTGTGCCCCTGGATGTGGAGCAGTCCCCCCCCCCCCACTGTCTCAGGATCTTAAGCATATATAAAATGATACACTTATGGGCATCAGGATCTCTTCAGTCTTTTCCACCCATTTCATCTCTTATACTCTCAAAGCAAAAATGTTCCAATAATGAAGTGATTCCTCTTTTTTTTCAGTTTTAGGAAGAGCATTAGAAAATAGAAGTAGTTAGGTACTGTTCTTATTTGATTCCATTCCTATTTGCTCACCATGTGCAAAGGTTCATTCTGCATCACAGGAGGTTAAAGTATATACATGCAGATTAGACTGTGTAGTTTTAAAAAGCCTTTGCAAATCTTAATTAAATTTTGTGCAATTCTAAATTTGAAAGCTAAAAGGAGTATCTTTATTTTTAAAAAAGGAGAGGGATAGTTTGAGATTTTTAAACAAGTTACTTAAACAGTGAAGCAAAGAACACCACACAAAGTGACTTTTGTGGCTGAATTATCCCCTGGTCATTACATGAGCTCTTCCTGCCTATTCATGGTAGAATAGAATTCTGTTCCTATTTCATTTTGTTTTCCATCAACACCCTTTCTTTCTCCAAGGAAATTTAACCAGAAGGGATCCATGAATGTATAGTTGAAGAACTGGTTGCATCTGCTAAAGTTCTTACATATAGGCACACAGTGGTCAGTGAGAGCCCTATGCTGAGAACTTTTCTCTCCCAAGCATTGGCTCCTATGCTGCGAGCTTTCCTCTTGCAGTAGTGTTGAGAAGGCTGAAAAGGAAATGTATTTTCCATATGACGGCACTTGTAACTATGTATATTCCCAGTTGTAAAATGGCTTTTTCCAAGTGAAATCAAATACTCAGTTTAAACCCACTGCTGCTGGATCTCAGAATAGCGACAAAACCAAGCTGTTTCCCTTTCTCTGACAGCTATTCAGCTTGTAAAACATTTTGCAAAAATGTTTCATTTGTTTTGAAACAGCTAATCAGGGACATCTGTTAGCAATGTTGTAAAGATAAGGAGAGCCTTCTCTTCATAGCTGACAGCAATGAGACTATAGTGTGTGCACGCACATGCATGTGTATGTTTATGTATGTTTATGAGAGAGGGGGGGGGGGAGAGAATATCCCTCTGCCTATACAGTTCACTTGGTTAATTTGCAAGATAATTTGGACAAGACTGTGAATATGAATACACGTGAGTGTGGATCCCATCTTTCTTCCAGTATAGAATCCAAATGGCTCACAACATAGATTAAAGCAAAATGTGGTTAAGACTCAATCTTAATAGTAGAAAACCTGAAAAAAACAACAACTATTATATCCACTAACTTAAAACCATTTAAAAGCATTCAAAACATTAAACAATAAGGACCAAAAGGCAGTGGATAGTGGCAGGGTGGGATAGAGGAAGGAGCAGGTACAGTTTAGCATCTTTGTTTTGTTCAGAAGGCGAACCATGGAAGGGATTCTCATCTCATCTCTAAGTAGTGTGTTTACTTTAAAGTAAGTGTGCATAGGATTGTTGCCTTATCACATATAATTCCTGCATAATGCCTGCCTGAGGACTGTAGTCTGTGCCCCAGCAGTGGGTCCAATACCCTTTGTGAGGGCACAGGGGAGAAATTTCTTTGCTGTGGCACACCAGGGGTGGAATGCCATCACCTTGCAGGCTGAAATCAGCTCTAATGGCTTGCTTATTTCCAGTTCCACGTTAAAACAGGTTGTGTGTGTGTGTGTGTGTATGTGTGTATGTGTATTCTACTGATTTTGTCCAAATGTGTACAGATTTTGTTAATTTTAAAAATATTTTTTAAATAATTTCTCATTATTTTAAATTTTGATGTTTTTCTAAATTGATTTTATCTGTAAACCACTCTGCCATCCTGAGTTATAAGGAGGGATATACGGTAAATAGTTTAATAAATAAATAATAAATAAATGGAATATCCATGATTTTCCTGCTAGCGATCCACTTAGGATAATTAAGCTGAATGTCAATGACTTTGCTTAAGTTTACTTCATAGATCTCCCTAGTCTATGTCCAGTAGTTCCTTCATCTTTTGGCTCTCAACTTTTGGTTGTAAATGAATCTCAGCCTACTTTCTCTTTCTTTATCCAATAGGAGGTTTCACCTCTTCTGCATATATTTTTTCATTAGCCACTGAAATTAGTAGGCAAATATTTCTGGTATGTTTGGGGCAAATTATTGATAAATTTGGCTTCCTGGCATGGACCATTTCTAAACTGCCACATTTTCAATGCAGTTGAATTCTTTAAAGATGCCCAGTGACTCCATTCAGAGCAGTAGGGATAATTTAATTAGACTAGAGATGAAGAGACTGAATTAGATGAAGCATGAGTGATGTCCAACTGGAAGGCCAAAAGGACACAACATAATCTCTCGAATGATTTACTTGGTCTGTTAGGCTTGGCAGATGCAATGATTTAATGCCAGTTGTTCCAAAGAAATAGCTACTCCCGCTTCGATCTGTCGGGAGAGGCGGGACAATATAAATAAAACTTATTATTATTATTACTTTCTTCAGTGCATAAAGTTGATTAGGTTGAGTGAAGATTTGAACCCCATGACAAGGTAAGGTTCATGGCTGCCATGTGCTATAACTGCCATGCATCTAGATCAGGGAAGGGAAGGGCTAATTTTCTTATTCCATGTCCCTTGGTGCCAATGACAGACCCCTTCCCACTGGGTTTTGTTCAGAGGCACATGGCTTGCTGGTTAACAGACTTGTTTTGTTTTGGAAAGACTACTGACCTCTGCTGGTTGGTCTTTTAGTTAATACATTTTGAGAACCATGACATGATATAATGTGCTTAGAATTGTTTAACAGATTTATTTATCCACACTCTGAAAAATGAACAGAAAGATGCTGGCCTTCATTCTGAATATAGCAGGATGAATACAAAAAAGTATCATCTTGGCAGAATGACAGGGAATGATTATGTCAGGGAATATTTTAACAGTAGAAATTATAATTAAGTCAGTTGCAGCTTCTTATAATTATCAATCTGAGTTCACAGTGTTCATATAGAACAGCAGATAGTTCTTACTTCATGGTTTATGGAGATAATTTTACTACACAGTCCACGGTGTTTCACATTCACAAAAGATCAGGATCCGAGTCCCATAGATGTCCATGCTTGTTATAACTTTTGAGTGCTTTTAGTATTTCCCAATACTGGATGATAGGATGTGCTATGCTAACAAGAGATGCTGGTTGTTTACATTCCTTGGGGTGGTTAATGAGCTAATGTATGGGGAGTAGAGATCAGTCCAGGAGCGTCAAGGTGGGTCTCATGACAATGACTGGTACAGGTTTGAAAGGAGGGGCAACCCTGAAAAATATAAGGATGTTTTATTTTGTGAGCAAATGGGATGCAAGCCCACTCAACTTCTGAATTACTAGATGCTTTTATTAAACTGTGTAATAATTGTAGTTGCTTTAGTCCTGACAAAATGAGACTACTCTAAACATATTTGGCTTCTGAATAAAGCTTTTCTCTTTTACTTCTGGTACTTGGATTTCTGAACTGAAGTGATCCTGTACATGACACACATACATAGTAGAAATGGTATGCCTCTGTTTTATAACTGTATTTGGGCTTGTTACAAAATTAAAGCCTTTAACCTTGAACTAATTCTTGATATGAGTAGGACTGGCTGGTTTATCAAGGAGTGACTAAGTTTATTTGTATGCATTAGTGAACATGTCCTGGAACTTCAAATGAAAATCTATATGTTGTAGTTAGCATATTCTTATGAAGAGTTTAATGGAAAACCTGTCCACCTCTCATAAATAGACATGAATGAACCAGCAAAGGACCTGGAGGAAAAAAAAGGGAAATATTATGTATGTTTCTTAAAAAAAAGAGAGGTGGACAAGTTAAATTAGTAAAAATAAATTTGAACACCACATGGCTGAATGTATGGTGCAGTTTTTGTTGACCACATGCTCAGACGCATCCATCTCTACATGTTTTTGTGTTTGTTTAAGCAGTACTTGGCAGTGATGCTGTGCAGTCATGTACTGTATACACATTTCCCCATACAAGAAGAAAATGTTGGAATTAATGATCATGCCACCTTACTATGTTTCAGCTAACTAGCTTTGAGACAGTTGCAGGGGTGTTGGCATGCAAAGCAGAATGCATGTGAGATGGAATGCAATCATTTTCAGTTCACTTAATTATATGGCTCCAGTATTCAGTAATGTTCTCCCTCTTTTTCTTTCCCCTTCTACTTCTTTCAGTCTCGTATTGCTAAACGAGGAAGGAAACTTGTAGATTATGACAGTGCCAGGCATCATTTTGAATCTCTACACACTGCAAAGAAGAAAGATGAAGCTAAAATTGCTAAGGTAAAGAAGTTTGCTAGAAATGGCATATTACTCTCTCTCTCTCTCTCTCTCTCTCTCTCTTTCTTTCCTTCACCCCCACTGCAGATAAACTTTTAGAGTATTGCCACTGATATTGTTTTTAGTCTGAAATATGAAGGGTTTGCAATTAATTTCCCATTTGAACAAAATATTGTACTTGCATCTGTAATGTCTCTGGTTGATCTTTCTTTCATTTTCCAACTCCCCCCCCCCCCAAGCTCTTTTGAGGTGTTGTTGAACATGAATACCAGTGTGTGATTCATGAGAAATGTAATTATACTACTTTGATAAACAGCACTTAAGATGATATTTATAGCAAAGGGGACAAGCCAACAGGTGCATCTGATTGTTTTGATGACATTAAATGCAAAAGCCGGGGAATCTTTGAAGAATTAAATCTGCTTCTTACAGTTTAATTGGAAAGATCTCCCTAAAATACTATTTTCTAAACATGAAATGCATTTATGTTTCATATACACTTTATACATATAGCCTGAAGGTAATTTTTACATACAATATTTTTAATAATTTTGTACATGAAAAAAACTCAATTTTAGGTCCAGGAACTGGCCTGGACATTTAAATGTCTGTTAGGGCAAACTCTGGAGAAAACTCTGGATTGTAAAAACCCTGTAACAAGGTAAGATACCCCAAATCTGGGGTGGATAGGGCCATGCATTGTGTGGCCTAATCACCCCAGATTCAGGGGAGAGTGGGCTTTTAAAGGTTTTTTTTAAAGTATTGTAGACAAGCTTCATGACTTTGGGGAGCCTTCATGTGTCCATATATAAATCTCCCTGCATCAGATGTTCAAGCTGACATGTGGATGGTGTGGCATGGAGGTACCATGTCTCATTGGGAATAAGGCCAGAGTCGTGACTCTTGAGCCCCTTGAGGTTCCTAATGTCCCTTCATGCAGATAACACATGTAGCCCACTGTGTCATCTTCTGACCTGAGAAGGGCTTTGGTACTTTAACCACATGTGTGGCAGGGAGATGTTTGAATGGTGTGGCTTTTTCCTTAATTCTGAATTGACAGTAAAACCAGCTCCTATCAAGCATTTTTGTATGAATCCTGCTGTTAAGGCACATTAGCCTCTTTAAAGAGCAGGATTCACTAGCCATGTTAGGTGGTGTTAAAATAAAATCTTGTAAATTTCAGAGTCATCTGCATGCTTGTAATAATAAAGATGTGGTCTCTTAATCCTGACTTTTCTTGACGTTGCTACTGCCTCACAGAGGGGAAACCCTTCTCTGAAGCTGGAATTTGTTGCCTTCTAAATGACTAACAGTTTCTTCTCTGTTGCTCTCTGCAGCTGAAGTATTCGTAAGCTCTGCTGAGTGTTGGTGTTCTTTGACCATATTATGGAGTGTTAATTTACTGTTAGACTTGGCATGCTGCCTAGGATTCACCCCTGACTTATCCCTTAATGCTTTCTTTCTCTCCTGTTTGTCAGGGTTTGTTGGCTCAGCCTGACCCTATAACACTCTTGCTGTTTGATTTTTGTTTTTGTTTTTTTAAAAATCTCTCGTCTTTTTCTTGTTTTTGTTCTCAAAACACTCCCACACAGCCTGTCTCGTTGCTTGAGAAAGCTGCGCCTCAGTGGTGCCAAGGGAAGCTACAAGCGCATCTCGTAGCTCAGACTAATCTGCTGCGGAACCAGGTGACAGCCCAGCCTACCCTGCTCTCTAACCTTGCATGTGCTGTTTCTGGCTGAAGCTCTCATCTTTATCCCCAGGCAGTGTTCACTTTAAGCAAAAGAGTGTCATGTGGATTTAAAATAAGGTTCAAAATAAAACAAAATAAAATCACAAAACCATAGAAGTTGTACTTCTTTTACGGAGATGTATATGGTCTTCCATCTTTAGCTTCCCCCCTGTAGTGCTTGGTTTATTCTTGCTGTTCATGAATTTATTACCAGTAGTAGGGTGGGAGGAGCTAGGTTAATGGGACGGTCAATCGGAAGACAGGATGGAGGTTTGCAGATCAGCTGTGTTCCATTTACATGCAAAGCCAGCAAATTCTAATCCTAAAGCAACTGTTTTACCTGAATGGCCAACTGGTAGTGCCCACTCATGAAGCAGTCTGAGGACTTCAGTTACCAATTCCTGGTCTGATGCCATTGCTTTCTAAGATGCTTGTACAGTGGTACCCCGGGTTACGAAATTAATTCGTTCCGCCGCCGCTTTCGTAACCCGAAATACTTCGCAAGCCGAAAAACCCATAGGCGCTAATGGGGAAAAGCCGCGATTTCGTGTGAAATAGCGCCGAAAAGCACCAAAAAATTTTTCGTAACCCGAAAAAACCTTCGTAACCCGGAACAATTTTTTTAAATGGATTTTTTTCGTAACCCGGAAATTTCGTAAGGCGGCGCATTCGTATCCCGAGGTACCACTGTATGTTTGACTTGGTGAGGTACAGAATCAGTGTTAAAGTGACCTGCACATTTAAAAAAAAATCCCCTGCTTCCGTTCCTTTTGTCCCTTATTCCCATTTTCAAGTTGATGCTGACTTATGACAACCCTATTGTAGGGTTTTCTTGGCACAATTTATTTAGAATCTGTTTGTAGTTGCCTTCTTCATTGGCTGAAAGTGTGATTTGACAACGTCACTTGGTGGTTTTCCATGGGAGAGTAGGAATTCAAATCTGGTTTCTTGGTGTTCTTGTACAATGCTCAAACTACTATGCCACACTGGTTTCTAATCTTTAGAGATAACTTTAAAATTGTTTATTAAAAAGGCTTTACAGAAATGCCTCCCTTTCTCACCATTTCATTCAAATGTGGATCCACTCTCATCTACATTTCACCCTTCAGTTGCTTGTCCATAATTCTTAATCAGTCTTCTCCCTCCATCAAATTTAGGAATCATTCTGTTTATGAACCAGGGGTTATACATGGTACTGCAATGATGACCTTTCCTCTCTCAGGTATTTGACAAGCAAAAAGAGGAAAGTCCATTTTATACCTTCAGTATCTATATAGATATTGTGATTTTCAGCTTCTGGATGTACATCATATTCAGCTTTCTCTAAAATGTTTTGCAGTGGGATCTAGAGCAAGCAATATGATATTTTCTTCATATTTTAGATATTTTATATTTTGGATTAGCAATAAGGATTTTTCTAGCTCTAATTTACAAAAATCGCTGGCTTAATATAAATGCCGGTTAAAATCCAATTTTGCTAAGAATCCGAAAGATTCCACAGACCTTGGGAGAAGGAATTTGATAATAAACCAAAAAATGTTATTAGGTATTTACTTGCTATGGGGAAGGGAAACAAGGTCATTCCTTGGTTATTTTATTTTGGCATTAGACATTCTTGGGGTGTGGCTGGAGGCCAGATGATGTAACTGGCAGATGAAGAGTTGAGTAGAAGAGAAACAGAAACAAGCACTCAGTGATTAGAGGACAAAAATACATTGTTGTGGGTAGAAGGAAGCAAATGTCTTGCATGTTGCTAAGAAACCCATTGGCTCTCTTGAATTGGTCAATGAATCAATTGCTGCTTGTGTATTCACAGATTCTGTAAAGTATCTTCCTCAACCTGAGTCCATAAGATTTGGAGTGCAGTTCTCATTATCCCTCAGAGTTGTCCATGCTGGCTAGGACTGTATATATAGTCCAAAAGCATCTAGAGGGATATCAGTTGGGCAAGGTGACATGAAGTCCAATATTTGAGTTATCAGAACATTATAGGAGGCTACATCAGTGTGTACTGTACTTCTTTGCCTATGGATTAATTTGATGCAAAGAAGAAGAAATGCATCTCTGTATGTATTGAGCTGGGGATTTTACCAGTTTATTATGTGTGTATAAATATATAAAAGCTGTCTTGAGGTTTGCCCTAGTTGGAGCAGTCAGGCTTTCAGATGCAAAGTTAAATTTCTGGATCATTTGTTGAGTTTCCCTGGAGATGATGCTCTGAACTAAATTATCATAAAGAAAAACTGATTCAAAGATTAGCTTCACCTTTTTTTTTTTTTTTTTTTAAAATAAAACGTTTGAGTTTGGACTAACAGGCTGCTTTAAATTAGCAAACTGCTGGAAGGAGTTTGGATCATAGTAGTCTTGATGCTTTGCATGAAGAGTGCCTCAGATCTGTGCTAACTTGGTATTCATGTCTTAAACCTGATCTAGGGCACAAAAGCTGCTAAGCCCTTGACTTGACAATGTTTGAGGTACATTTTACAGACTGTAATCAAAATGTATCTGAATCTTTAAAAATGTGAGTAAGCCCTTCATTTCTTTCTTTCCGTCATTTCGTCATTCCCCCGTTCTTTTTGCACTCTGACATCAAAGATTCTTGGGGAGACAAGGGCCTCTTATCTTACAAGTAGTTAAAAACAAACAAACAAACAAACAAACAAAAAACATGGAATGTGGTCCTCTCTCTTAGATAAACAAGAAAAATGAGTGGAAGTGTCCAGAGAGCTATGGCAGAAACAAGTCCCACTGTTCTCTTTTGGAATGTGTTCATTTTTCAGGGCAATAGAGAAGAGTGGGTGGGATGATAGTGACAAACTGCTTAGGACAGCAAATTCCTGTCCTTACGACTCCATTGAAATGCTGACTAGAAGCAATCCAGATGCTTGTTTTGTGTAACAGGCATTTGACCAGCGACTCATCAAACCAAGTGTTCCAAATAAGCTCTTTTCTTCATCTTGCTGGATCTGTGGGGCATAATTTCTTTTTACTGTGCATGTGAATTTCATAACAGAGCTGCAAGTAAGATGCAGTATGATTTAAGACTGGGGAAAAATGCACACCTCCAAATCCAGATTTTAGATCCTGATTATTAAGCTGGAAATCTGAAGGGAATCCAAATGGTGTCAGTAGTAGACCTTTATGATGAGGAAGGAATGGGACAGCTCAATCTGTTTTAGTACAGACTTAAATTGACGAAAATTTCAGTGGGACTGCTTTAAGTACCACATACCTACCAGCTGTCCCAATTTGCCAGAACAGTAACAATTAAACTTTTCTCATTCTACCTTTTCAGCTACTTTTAAAATGTCTTAGGTCTTCTTTTCTACTTTGTTTCCTTCAGTTGCTGCAGTCAGAGTTCAAAATGTAAAAGTAGCTTACACTTAATTAACTCAGTAGCAGGTTGAGGAGGAGAGGGCAGACTTTTGCCCTTCCTTATAGCCTCAGGCAAAAGCAAACTGCTGCAGCTTCTCCTAGCTTGCACGATCTTCCTCATTAATACCTTTTGACATATTGACTACACTCTGATGTTGCTTGGCCACTTGTGTCCTGGTTTTATTCTGTGAAATGTTGGTGGAGATGGTAATGCTATGTCCAGATCCAACCCATTGTTTCTTTACTCTAAGAATATAATCTAGTTGCTTGTGGGTTTGCTTTCTTTTTATTGCATTTAAACTGGTGGCAGTAGGTTTATTGTTTGTTTGTACTGTACCAGGCAATAGACTACTTGTGGAAATGCCCTAGTTTCATAAAAATGTAGTGTAGGATGTAGTCTTAAGACGTAGGCCTTGAGCATGAAATAATCGGACCAATCCAGTCTTTCCCTCTGATTGTGTCACTTCCACTTCCTTATCTTGTCTTTGTCTATTAGATAAACATGTTTGTTTTAAACTTTAGAAATGCTCTATAAACAAACAAACAAAAAACCCACCAACAATAATAATACTGTTTGGTTGGCAATGTCCCCTCCTCTCTGATGGTTATGTGATCCCCATGAGAAAACAACAGAGTCTGGAATGGGCCTGAGAGTTACTTTTTGGTTATTTCTAGAGTGAACGCTGCCTTGGGTGTTTCTCAGTACCCTGGGATGTCACAAATAAGTACACCCTTACATAGATTGTTTCTTGGGGTTCTTTGAGCTGTTGAATGTTAATGGTTTTACCTGCCAGTAGTATAAAAGTTTACTGAGTGACAAAGTAGTTTAACAGACAGCTTCTGTGCTCCAAACCAGAGAGCCTTGCTACCTAATTCTGACCATGAATTGATTCAGTTGTTCCTAAAAATAGCTTTGCCTATATTTTTCTTCTTCTTTCAGCATACACAGGACAATTTTTTTGTAAAAAAAAGTATTCATACTTTAAAATAAAAGTCCATTAGGTATCAAACTTTCTTTTAAAAAAGCCATCATGCTAGATTTATAGCAACCATCTTCCCTACAAAGGGATATCTGTGCTTTAGCCAAAAGATCTGCTCTGTATTCTAGAGTGTTTCTGATATTAGTATCTTATGATAAGTTGGAATCTATCTTGGAATTTTGGGCAAGGATAGAAAGTCCAGAATATAGGCCTTCTTTGACAAGATATGTATCCAGAGTTCTGGTTCACAACAATAATGCATTTTATAACCAGTCTACATAGGCTTGTGGCATTCCTGCTCTTGTGTTGCAGTATACCTTAGTTGCTTGTGTGTGTGTGCAAACTCCCCCCACCCTTGCATTTGAATGGCTGACTAGTTTCACTGTTTATCCATATTGTACTAGGCTGTGGGCTGCACCAAATTAAACCTCTGAAACAAAATTCTTCCTGGTTATTATTACATGTGGTGTATTTGGCTCTTTATAAATCTTCCCCAGTGGTAGCGTTAACCACATGGGAAGTGTCAATCATCTATACAGTACAGCTTCTCATTGAGCTTCATACTGCAGTATTTTCATTTGCCTAGAGCTGTGGATACATGGTAACACTCATTTGTCTCCCCCCCTCCCATTAGTCTAGAAGTCTTTTGGTAAAATAATTTGGATGTGGAGCTGGTTACTAGACAAGTTGTCTAGAAACCTCAGTATTTATTACATAAGCAATTTGTGTGTTTGTGTCTTGAAACTGGAATTCACATAATTATTTTGAGTTGAGGAACAGAGAGAAGGACAAGGCAGAAAATTAGAAGGTAGTATGAGGAGGGTTGCTTTTCATAATGGGAACCACTGAATACAGTGTGTGATTAGACTAAGTTGAAATTGGAACTTCTTTTTAAAAAATGGTTTCTATTTGCATAAAATTCTAAAAATGAAAAGCTTAGTTTAGTAAAGTAGGGCTCTGGAATTCTATTTGATTATGCAAACCCACATTTTGCTATTGTGACTTGTATTATGTACAGTAAGTTCATGGAGCCTAAATCTGAGAGTGGCTTTAGATGTGACGCAAAGTAACATGATAGACAAGCTCAAGGCACATAAACTTCTTGCTCTCTCAATACACACAAAGCACGTTCAGAGCCACTTCAGAGATGCCTTGAGATTTATTTCATTTTGGTCATTTGGGCTTTGTTACTTCAGGCCTACGTGATTTCCTGTAAATGAGAATCCTGCTGCTCTATTGATATGGATCATGGGAGACTCTTCAGCAATCCATTTCGTCACCAGGGATGTCCTAGGCTTGACTCACAGAACATGCAGTAAACTCAACTGAGCTCTCTCCTAAAACAACATCATATGCGTATGCCAATAATTTTCCCCATCTCTCTCCTGTAGGCTGAAGAAGAATTAGTAAAAGCCCAGAAAGTGTTTGAGGAGATGAATATTGATCTTCAGGAAGAGCTGCCTTCGCTATGGAATAGGTGAGACTGGAGGCTGCCCTCTGCTACATTTGTGTATTTACTTGGCAGAGTGCAACATGAAGCAGCCCAAGAAATCCCTCTCGATTGCTCTGGTTCCAATAAAGGTCAATTTTAATCTATTCATATGGTTTCATTTGCTACATGGAGGTCATGTGGACGAGTTCTGTCAGCCACTATGATTTTGCAATTCAATAACTAGAGGAAATGAGAGTCTGTTAGCAGCAGGTGACATGGGGTTAAAGAAAATCATCCACTTGTGCCTCTACTAATTTGTATTATGTTTCATTTGCCAGTCGTGTTGGTTTCTACGTCAACACATTCCAGAGTATCGCTGGGTTAGAAGAGAACTTTCATAAGGAAATGAGCAAGGTAAAGATGGACAACACTCTTCTCCCTGTTAGGGACTATTAACGTGGTACCTGGCTTTCCCCTACATCTTTTCTTAACCACTTCTCAAAGTGCAGATGCATTTTATTGATATGAAACAATTCTTACTTTGTTATCAGGATCTTTCCCATAATTTCTCCACTCCCAAGTACTTTTATAGCTACTCTAAACTCTAAATTTGAAGGATTATGATGTACCAACCTCAGTAAAACTAAGCAACTTGGGGTCCGGCCAACGCTTGGATGGGAAACTGCCTGAGAATGCTGTCAGTGATGCCTTGACTTCCATCAGCAGAAATGAAATAAAACCAAATAATTCTATTCTATGGCCCTGCTGCTTAATTTTTTGATAGGCTTGTCTTTTTTTATAACTTGTAAATTCTACCACCCAATTCATGTTTGCTAAATAAGACTGAAGCTATTTCCATGATACTTGGGAGTGGGAAAAGATGTTGGGGGTGCATATGACTTATGGGACAGTTTCTCCAACCCTGGGGTAGGTTATACCTGCACAGGTGAAAAACATTTGCACCCTATTCCAGCACTGACTTGTTTAGACAATGCAAGAATTTGACAATGCAAGAATTTGACAAAGGTTACTGAATTCAGTGCAGAAATAAAGTGCACTTTAGGAGGTTCTTCAGTGATTAACATCAAGTTTTGTAACTCATACAAGGCATCTGTAAGCATTTTGTGGGGTAGCAATATAAATCTTGTAAGTAAAAACAAGTAATATTGTTCAGAAAATGACTCACAGTCACTATGAATATACTGATGTTTTTAGCTATTGACAGACATAAAATCAAACTTCTGATGCACCTTTCAGCTAGGAAAAGATATATTCATTGTATCTGTCTGTTATCCAACAACTGAGCCAAGAGCCTGGAACAATTGACAGCCAGCCCTCAGGTTGTATAGGGTACAGGCATTCCCTGCCTTTCAATGCCTTACTTTTTGACACTTGGGTGTTTTGACAAATCTGAATTATGGCTACATACTGTACTTCAACCCTTGGTCTTCAGCTTAATCACACATTGCTGCTTTTTCTTTCTCAATTAACTTGGCATGCTGGTTTTCTTTTCTCTTAGTCTATTCAATATGCTGTTTTTTCCCCTTCAACTTGGTGCCATCTGGTATTCAGGCTAGTTTGCAAGCTAAAAAAAAAAAAGACTGGGTTCAGCTTTTCAACAGATTCTGCTTTTTGACAATCTTCTGGTCCCTAACTCGACAGATAGTCAGGGGTTTTCTGTATGTTGTCACATGACTTGGAGGGATCTGGACATGCAGAATGAACATGCTTGGATACTGCCAGTACTTTGTGTAGAAGCATCTCAGCAACTTCTATGAAACTTCAAGGGTGCTCTTTAAATACAAGCAAAAGTGCTAGGACCAGGTTAAGACTAACATTATGCTTAGCATCAGTGCATTCTGTCAATAGTGTACCTTTCATGAGCCCAAATTTTGGACACTCATGGTACTATTTGGTAAAAGATTTTATCCCCTTATTGTTTCTCTCATTTTTTCCTTGACAAAAAGTTATGTGCATGAAAGCTGTCTAGCAGTATTTGTAATTTATTAAAGCCAGGTGAGTTCAACTGAATGGCTGCCATGGCAGGCACATGGCTGCCGGCATAGACGTAATCTCTGTTCCCCCACAGTGAATGCTGGGCTTGGCTTAACATGTTGTTTAGTGATAAACTGTGGTTCCATAGCAACCATGGCTGCAGTTGCAGGCAAGTTTCCTAGCTGTAGATGGGAAGAGAGAACAGAAGGAAGGCATTAAGTCCCAATGAGAAACAAAACCCCTGTGTTGATGCAAGGGACCGTAGCAATACAGGCATGTGATTGAAGGGACAGAGGGGGAGAAAAGGCAGGAAATAGAAGAAACATGAGCTGAATTTGTTTCATAAATTAGACATAGATGTTGCTCATGTGGCACCTGCTTCTGGAAGTCAACCAATTGTCCATAGTGCTTGAAGCTTTTCAATTATGTGACCATGACCTAGGGGGAATGTGAATGTGAATGAATAGACAGCTATTTCCCATGGAATAATGTCCTCTTCTTCGAATCTTAGGTGCTTTTTAATGCATTTCTGACATACCCCCCCTTTTTTGAGGTCTGCTTTGAATCTTTCCTTCTGCTAAGCTTTAATTTTATTTTAAACATTTGTTTCAGCTGAACCAAAACATGAATGATGTCCTTGTGACTCTAGAGAAAGCACATGCAACGAGTACCTATCCTGTTAAAGCTCAGCCAAGGTTAGTAAATATTAACCAATGTTTGTATCTCAAGGAATGTGGGAAAAATTTGCATTTATGGTAATGTCAGGTGGGGGATAGCTCTATACAGTATTTGTGTTTGTCTTGTTCTCTTGACTTACATTGGTCATTAAGCATGCCTCTGATCTCTCTCAGCATTCATCCTGCCAATACAGGTATTGATTCACCCAATGCATTTCTCACCATTTCAAACCACAGACATGTGTTTCACTGTATGGGTGCCATTTCCTCACATGAACCAAACAACACATGGTTTTTAATATGCACTGAACATGGTGACATATGCATCAATTACTATAAAAAATGGGTTTGTTCAAAAACATTTTCTTAAATATGATTATACCTGAAGGCAGAAACGGAGAGATGATACAAAATAGGTGGAGAACAATTCTTTCTTTTTTAGTTGAATGAGGTTTTCACCTATGGTTGCTACTTCTTTTAAACAGCAGACTGACACACAGAAATCTATCCTTTTTACTCTGGAGTTAAGTGAAGGGAAAAACCAATTTCTCTGTGTTGGGCTGTTCTTTAGTGGCATGGGGCAAATTCCATTAGAAAAGAGGCAATGTTTAGCACTCTAAATTTCTTTGAATTATTGTAACTTAGCCTGTAACTAAATTAATCACACATTCTTTCCCTGTTTATCCCTACCTCCCCTTCCCACCTTTTCCTCTGTTTTTCTTTCCTTTGTCCAATTTTAGTTTGTAAGCTCCTTGGGGGCAGGGACTTGTTGTCTTGAACTCTGTAAAATGCCACTTTGATGGTGCTATATACATAATAATAATAATAATAATAATAATAAATTATAACTATTATAATAATAAACCTTATTCTCAGCTCTGGGGCTAAAGGCTGGCCCTTTGAGCTCCTTGGTTTTGTTACTTATGATTCATATTATTAAGGATTGGGGATCAATTTACGATAGATACATTTTCATGCACTTGCAAGTTCAGTAAGTAATGAATGGACTTAACACAAGACTAAATGCATATAGGACTGCATGCATGAGGGCCTGACATACTTAAACAGTGATGTGCAGCTCAGGCACCAAATCAATTTTAAATTGTTAAGATTCACACAAACACAAACACATTGCCACCAAACTGGAAAACTATGGTACCGGGCTTCTGAACAAGACAAGATATTAAATCCGCAGTGTGATTTTATAACCTGTCTTGGTTAATTAGTAGCTTCCTGGTTTAACTGATTACACTATACATGGAGGAGTGAAAGGGATGCGTGAAGAGGCAAAAGTTTAATTCACATCTCAGTTTATTAAGTTTTACTTAAGATGCACACCTAAAGCTACATATGGTAAGATACTGTTTCTATGATAGCTATTGAGTATAAGAGATTCAGGTCAGGCTATTTATTATACTCCTACTCTTACTTTTGTAGTAGGAAAGCTCTTGTGTTGTGGAAGACAAAACTAGAACAAGGTTAGAAATCATGCATCAGTTTCTGTTTCTTGCACACTCTTTGAGGAACTCACCCAGGATTGTACTACCTCTTTTCAGCCAATTTAACGTGGCACTCTTTGTAAAGAAATTAATTGTGTCTGTTATATAGTTTTGTTTCTGAGGAAACCAAGACAGCTCAGGAGAAAAAAAATAGAAACAAAGTAGAATCTGGTGGGATTGTGCATATATATTTTCTCTTTCTCATTCTCAACTCTTACAGTAAAGGGGAAGGTAGGCCTCACTTGGTGGATGAGATGTCCTCTGGCTCTCAACCAAATGCATGAGTGATGAAGCAATTTGGGAACTCAGACTCCCAGCTGCTGTGAGTCCCAGTTGCTCTATGAGCAGTAATGAGATGAATGTGCCAAGCCAGCGCTGGGGAAGGGATGACTATGAACATTGCTTTCAGAGGATAAATGGAGGGTAGCCTAATATCTTATCTGTGGTAACCTGCTGGTTTACACCCATACTCCCACATTTTTGCCAAATCAATCAATCAATCAATCCATATTAATATTAAAGGGAATTGTCTAGCTGACATGAAGGAGTCTTGGCATTTTTATACTCTTGGCCTATCTATGGGACATTTTCTATACCCCAAAGATACAGAGTGATTGCTTATAGACCATTCATGAATTTTACAAAACAGACTTGGGTCAAAAGTTTAAAATGAAAAAACAAAAAACAAGGCCAGGAAGAATGGGAGGAGAGGGGGAGAGACTGATATAAACAGTTCCATACTGTTTTTTACTTGCTGTAAAATACAAGCCAGGGACAGTGTCACAAGCACAGAGAGTAAGCTAGAGAGCAAGAGATGATCTCAGGGCTGATTCTGTAGGATGCAGTTTTATATACATCTGATGCAGTGGACAATTGTCCACAAAAGCTTTTGCTGAAATATATCAGTTAGTCTCAAAGGTGCTTCTTGATACTTCCTCCTGTAACCTTCTTTCTTAATCTTGTACACACTTACCCAGTGAACCTAACTGAACTTACTTCTGAGTAAAAATGCATTGAATTGCTCAATTTAAAGGCATCGGAACTTGGGAGAGAAAAATTTTGTTTGATCTCTTTGATTTAAGCTTTTTTTTAAAACATTGCTGCTAAGTAAGATTCCATGTATCTTCAATTCAGTCGTAATAGTAATCTCAAGGGAGTACTTTGGAAAGAATTGTGTTATATTTGCAGCAACTTTTTTGTTGGTTGTATTGCTGTACTTTCTGTGAGAGGCACCCATTTACCCCAACAATAGATTTGAAGAGAATGGACAGGTCTTCACAGAAAAACTGACATGATAAAAAGACTGGACACAGTGGGGCCGAGGTAATATTATACCAATTATATTAGCAGGGGAAAGAGAGCCAGGTTGGGGGTGAAGTTTTTTAAAAACTAAATATTTGCCAATAGTTTAAATATAACAAGTATAGGAAAGGAGTTGGCATTCTCTGAAGATGCCTGCCACAGATGCTGGCAAAATGTAAGGATTAAACTCTTATAGAACATGGCCACATAGCCCAAAAAACCCACAAAAAGCTATGGATGCTGGCCATGAAAGCCTTCGACTTCAATACTTAGATAATTAGCAGCAACTTGTTGCCTGGTCAGAATTGTGGGTCATGATTTCATTTTGAGGAACTACTTGACTGGCCATATCTACATAGTTAACATTACATTAGTGTTCTGGGAAGAACCTCTTGGTGATTCCATGCTATATTTAAAAGAGAACACAGATTTCTGGGAATACAAACTTAATTCCTTAGAAGACACAACTGATTGCTGTTGTGTTGGGTCAGGTTGGACTCACCATTTGAAAAAAAACCACACCACAATCTTCGGTAGATTTCTTGGATTCCTATTTGTTTGTTCATCTGTATTCTGTTTATATCCTGCCTTGCTCATGTGAGTGGGACTCAAGACAGCTTTAAACCTTCTTCTACCTCAACTTCTAGGATTCCCTACATGCTGTCTGATATAACTTTGACGTAATTGGAGGGAGGGATGGTGAAAGGTAGAGTGCAGATGAAAGCAAGGGGTTCTCTTTCCATTCCATGCACTTGATGGACATTTCTCCACTGAAAATGTCCAGTGGGCGTCTTCCCTGCCAAGTGTTTCTGATACACAGTGGGAAGTGGCCCTGTAGGTTATCTTTGAATGGATATCTTCACGGTAACTACGTTAGCTCATGCACGGAATCTTCACCTTTCTTTCTCATTGGTTGAGCCGTGTTGTAATGGAGATCACTTACGTGTGCCGTCCTCAACAGAAAGAAAACTAAACTGTTCTCCAGACTGAGGAAAAAGATGAGCAGGTACCAGTACGGCGAGTTTCATTCCTCATATGCTCTGATTTGGATGCAAAAGTCAAATACCAGGCTGCATTCTAACACCATAGTTCCTTGTTAGCTTGGTGACTGTAATTGAGTGGTTTGCATGATCCAAACTGATTTTGTCTTGAAGTTGTTTTTGATTGGATTTGTGTGGCTGATTAAACGAAGTAACCTTTTATTTTTTTTGTCTTAAAAATGATTTCCCATACTTAGCATGGAAGACAATCCTTACATTTCCCATGGTTTAGAGGAAGGGTGATGCTAATGTCTTGAGCTTTGCATTTTTTTGTGTGTGGAAAAGTTTATACAGTACATAGTCTAGATAATTTTAACAAGGCCAATGTTTGCTTTAAGGGAAGACAGTACAAGCCTTTGGATGAAGACATAAAACTTACTTTTCACTTTGATGCCTCCAACCCTGCCAGCTCCCATAATGAACTAGTAGCCATATATGGCAGGGTTTGAACTGGAATGGTCCATGTTCATGGCAGAACTTTGACAATTTACTGCTTTGGGCTATTGCTCCCAGAAAACCTCAGCTAGCATTGCATCTGTAAAAAGATCCAGCTTTGTGTATTGCTGCAGTAGAAATGGTGCTGAAGAAAGCTGGTAGATATTAGCAGTTGACAGTGACAACTCAGGAGCAATACACGTGGAGATGTGCATAGTTGCACATCTCAATAAACATATTTTTCTGTGTGTAGGGAATGTCTGTGTAGCTAGATACCTTGTCAGATGTTGTCTTATATCATGTGCAGTGCCTTTTTGCTGTAAGAGTGGTGAAATCACAGCACACCTAATATGCTTCATCCTCATCATATGGTTTGTTTCCCTGAAAATATTACAATTCTGAAACTTGTTGCCATATCATTGTGCCCTAGTGGTGCAGTGGTTAAATGCAGTTACAAAGCTGTGAGTTCAATCCCATAAGGCTCCAGACTGGCTCAGCCTTCCATGGTTTCATAGGTCAGTAAAATGAGTACCCATCTTGTTGGGGCAATTGCCTACTGATTGTAAACCACTTAGAGTGCTGAGTTCACAATGAAGTGATACAGAAATGTAAATGCTATTGCTATTGCTATCATTGCTATATGACCCAGATTAACTTTTTGAGCACAGGAAGCTTCTGAAAGCCTTGTTATAGGCAAGGATGAAAGTAAGCCAGAGGAGGGAAGGAGGAGAAGGGACAAAATAGGAGCTTATCACTTTCTCTTCTCCTAACCTGGTGAGAAAATAAATTGATTTTTCTTTTGTGAGATCCTTTTCTACCTCCTTATGCTCTTCCTTTTATATTCTGTGGCAGCCTAGAATGGCATAACTGTGTTTTTTTGTCTTCTTCTGTAAAGGTCTAGTTTCAATTCTTCTGAAAAGGACTAGTTCTGGTTTGTTTTGAAAAGCTCTAGTTTCAGTTTCAGTTCTGAAAAGGCTAGTTTCAGCAGAATTTATCAAATTAATTTCTTCTTGCATAATCCCCAGAAACAATGCAGAATTCAAAGACGTGATGTTTTATTATAGTGTGTTCCTATACTAACTAGCCTGCTAAATAAATATGCATGGTGGCTGATGTGACTTGAATATTTTACATTAAAATAGAGGGCTCATAAGTCTTTATCACACGGGGAAAATCAGCAGGTTTAAACAATGATTATCCCATGAAAATTGTGCAATGGTGATTAACATTTTCATGCAACGTCGCAATTAAAGTGCCATTATCCAGGGAATAAACAGGCAATAAACAGCAACAAAGCATTCATGGGTAAATCTTGTGAATGATTTGTTGCTGTTTATTGCCTGTTTATTCCTGGGATAATGGTTCTTTAATGTGTGTGAAAATGCTAATTGTGATTGCATGATTTCATGGGATAATCATTGTTTAAACTCCTGATTTTCCCCATGTGATAAAATCCATAGTTTCTTCCTTCCCACTCTCTTATTGCTCTGTGTGTCCTTAGATAAGATTCAAGAAGTAAAACAAGTCCCAATGAGGCAAACAAAAAGCCAGAAGAAGATGGTTGTGGTGGAAGCTGGTGCTCTGCCCTTCATCACTGGGATCCCTATCATCAGTATAACCTTCCATCCATCAGAAAGCTCCAGTCCAAGAGAACCAGGTCCCAAGCGTGTTTACTCAGAGGCACTTCCCACTGAATCCAGTGGGATTTACTTCCTAGTACTAACACTCAGACATAGAGAAGATCTGAGTCTCTGCATAGTGGTCTGTTGCAAAAGTGACTGGATTGTAATCTTTTAAAAAATGTTGTTGTGTATGTGCTTTCAAGTTGCTTGTTGACAGTAATTTAAATACATGTGTCCCTCCACATTTGCGGCTTTGACTTTTGCGGATTTGATTATTCATGGATTTAATTAATATGTTCTCTCTAGGAATACCTTGGTACTCCAATGCCACTCTATGGTCACCTTTAACCAAAAGTCGCACTGAAGGACCTAGAGAATCCTAGAGAGAACACTTCTCTAGGGATTTGTAGCTCCTCTTGCACAATTCTGTCAGTCTGGCAGATGTTGACTACAGAGTTGTACTGAAGGACCTAGAGATTCCTAGAGATGTGTTATCTCAGGTAAAAACATAGTGATTTTGTTATTTGCAGTTTTTCCATATTCACAAAGGTCCTGTGCCCCATACCCCTGCAAATGTGGAGGGACAAGTGTACTGAGATAAATGTGGCGTGGGAAATAAGGTTTTGTGAATGCTTTCTAAAACCACTGGGATTCAGTGCAGCTTATCTGCTCTATTCTTGATCCTTCTACGCTGTGCTGTTCAGATATTAAATCTATTCTCTCATCTTTTGTAATATGACTGCAAATGCTATGGCTACTACTCGAATTACTTTCATGATTTGGAGATGGAAGTACTTATTTTGCAATACTATTGTGTGGGAGGACAAAAGACACGGAGTCAGGTGGTTAAAATGTGTCTGCCTGCTTGGTATATTATCAGAGGCCCTGCTTAATTTGATTTGTTATTTTCTGAACTCTTAAAGGGCAATAAATTAGGCCAAATTACGTGTGACATTAAATGTATAGTGTGGCATTCTTTGTGTCAAGATTGGGACCTCAACATTTGAGAAGAAATTTTTTATACTTTTTCTTTCCACACTGAAGCAATAATTAAAAACAAACACCCACATGGCTCTTTGTCATAATAAAGAGATACTGTGACTGGCAACTTCCCTTGTCAAATATTGGCTTTTATTACTGAATGATGATTGCTGGCATTGTGGTGTGGTAGCAGTGGACTTTGTCTATCACACATTCTTCCCCCACTCCCCTGCCATGAACTCTATAAGGGATACACAACATACCAGAGAATGTGTTTAGCATCATCTGGATTTTGGCCCTGGGATTTGCACTGCCCTGCAGGCCAGGTTTTCATCATCAGAATCTTTTTGGTTCTTGCAAAAAAAGGGCACTTTCTCTTATTCTTAAATAAGAACCTTGTCATATGGGTTTGACATTGGATATTGATTCTGTTTTGTCTTCAGACAGAAGGTGTGCATGCATTTGCAAACACACACACACCAATCCACAATCAATATGAGGTGGTACACCGTGAAGTGTTCCCAACGATGCAGGAGATAGCAGTATTCAAAGAAACAACAGCTTCCAAAAAGGCTCATTTTTAATGCTGATTCTGGAACTTTCTCTCCCTTTCTTTCTTCTTTCCTGCAGTGACAGTACAAAAGAAAACAAAACTCCCTCATCTCCACCTGATGGGGCTCCTATCACCAGCCCTGAGACCAAGGCAGTCAACCATGAGCCAGAGCCATCCACTTTGGATACATCTGGGGGAGGCATCCCTAAGTCTCCATCTCAGGTAGTGAGGGTTGTTGCTGCTATATTTTCTTTCAGGACAGATGTATCAACTTCATTCTTGGTTGAGTTTCTATTGCTTCAACTCTATATAAAATAATTGTCTTCCCTCCATTGTTCTTGTTCTTCTACAGTTCTAAACCTTGAGCTTCTACTCTCCTTTCTCTGTCTAATGTTATTCTATTTAATCCAGTCTTGCTGTCTAGAAACAGACAACAGTGCTGCTCCTTGAGCAGGAGCATGTGTATATTAAGAAGGATTTGATACAGTCGGCCCTTCTTATACACAGATTTTTTATACACGGATTCAAGCATACATGGTTTGAAAATGTTCCAAAAAAGTATAAATTTACTTTGATTTTCCATTTTTTATAAGGGACACCATTTTGCTATGTCATTATATTTAATGGAACTTGAGCATACACGGATTTTGTTATACACGGGGGATCTTGGAACCAAACCCCAGCGTATAACAAGGGTCCACTGTACATAATAACTGTGGTATATGATTGTACATGAAAGCAAGAAGAGGCATGGCTGACCTAAGAGGGTTTGAGTTTGCATAGGCTTTGGCTGAACTTTTGACAAGGGCCATAAGTGAAACCAGAAAATACAAGAAAGAAAACAATGATATGTTTTTAAACAAACAAATAAAGATGGATGGTTTTATTAGTTTAGAAATTTTCTTGTCCCCAGTGAAGAAGAAACAGATAGATAGACTGGGTGGGATAAGAGATTAACCAAAATGTTAATTTTTGTTTCTTTGGGAATTTATTTTGTTTTCTTCTATACTTGCTGAGGGACAATATGGCAACTATGGGCCTGATTTTGGATTCTTTAAACAGATCAAAATTATTTTGCGTGATCAGCTGTGTGATTGCAAAAGCTAATCAAAAGCTACAGTAGTCATGCAAAGTGAGCAATTGTAAAATGGCAATTTAAGTTTGAAGCATTATGTGTCTCATGAAATTTCTTCCTGAAAAACTATGCAATCCTTTGCATGCCCTACTGTTGCCAGTTCAGCAGGTGGCAATTGCACCTTTCACTGAATAGCAGAGGTATTAGCTTCTACTCAGTGAAAAAAGAGTGGGAAATGACTGAGATACAAACTCGATGTAAAATTATTTTTATTATTATCCAAAGATGAATATTTTATTTTTGCCATTATCTCAAGTTTTCTAAGATACTGTATATGGTGTATGCATAGCTTTCATTTAACCTTTTTCACATTCACATTAGTGAGGCAAAGGTAGGTTTGTTATAATATTTAAAGCACCAAAAACCTTTGTGGGGAGATGCTGTGCTAGTTTAAATTGTAACTGGTCTGTCAACTTGGTATGGAACTCTATCTATGGGATATAAAAGGACGCCTTGGAAAATATTTAGTGTAACTGTAGTTATATATGAACAGTGTGGAACATGTGCCTCTCCAGATGTTGTTGGACTGTAACTCACATCAGCCCTAGTGAATGGTGAGGAAGCGTGGGACTTGTATTCCAACAATATCTGTAGGGACACACATTCCTCATCCCTGATGTAAGGGCTCTGTAAAATGGTGCAAAGTTAAGAGGCCTAACAAAGGTAAAATGTTAATCCTGACTGAATAGTTCCAGTGGTCTAAGACTAAAATCTTTGTCCTGTTTTATCTCAGAAGTGTTCTAAAAAGTTCTAAACAGATGCCTTTGGACATGAATTGGAAATACATTAATACTTTGATATGGAGAACCTTGAGGATTCCATTATAGCATTCCATTATGAAAAAATAACTAGATGGCCTCTTGGGGTGTTTCCTGATGTAGTCAGCTTTCCAAATAGCTGATGGGTGAAACATTTGCTTTTCCAAGAGAGTTATTGCATGCATTGTTGGATCCAGGATGTGAACCTCATGTCTACTACTTGTTCCTGGCTGCAAGTTCTCTATTCAGCTAGGGTTACTGTCACATTCCATGTATCTTTGACTCCTTTCCCTTGCTGGATTGAGAATAGTTTTGGAGGCAAGGAACTGGTGCACTGGCTATCCACATCTACATGTCTTTGGTGCCAGATTTTGCTAATTCAGCCAGCCAGTAGAATTTGGGATGGTTCAGATGGCACTGCCAGGGTCCTTTCAAAAACGTAGATGGTTACTGTAGTGGAGGAATGGAAGAAATTTTGGATGTCCATGTGTTTTAAAGTTCCATCTCCCAGAAGCCTCAGTCAACATGGCTGGGGACTGTGGGAGTTTAATTCCCAAATGCCCATGGTGTTACCCATCTCTACCCTAATTCTGAACACCAAAACTGTTATTTTTTCCTTTGTAGTACCTCCTGTTGAACATTTTGTTTCAACACTACTGTTTGTACTGGAAATGCTATCTGGAATTTCTTTTGACACTAGCGCCATTTATGTTTTGCCCATCCTCTTAACAGGTGGCACAGAGTTCATCCTCTAGACATTTATGTATTGTATAGGGTCATCTCTTGCCTGGATGAATGAATATTTCAGCTTCCCATGTGGACAAATCTTGCAGAGGAAAGGTTAATCAATGCAGATATTTATATAGAGAGTCTTCCTGGTTGCATTTTTCATGTTGTTTCCACTTTCTCTTCCATCCTATCTGTGTCATTACCAGTATATACTTGTGTATAAGTCGACCTCATGTATAAGACGAGGGCAGTTTTTGGGCCCAAAATCATAGATTTTGATATGACCCATGGATAAGTCGAGGATCAAACACTGGGGCATGTTACAAAAGATCTAAAGGAGGAAACAAAGCACCACTGCCCTTCCTACATCTCCCTCTCTGAATCTCTCCCAAGGGGTCACAGTCTCAGCATGGAAAGTGGGGAAACTAACCTCGGCATGTGCACACTCTCTTCCCTTTACCAAAAGCATCTCCAAGGCTCATGGCTTGCAAAACAGGATAGAACCCCTCCCTGCCCTTCACCACCAGGATTTCCAAGGCTCATAGCTTGCAAAACGGGGTAGAACCCCCTCCCCTTCCTCTGTGCCTTTCACTCCCAGGATTTCCAAGGCTCATGGTTGTTATGTCTTCTTGAATTTTGTAAGTTCTTTGCCATTATTTTCCTTTGCTTCATCCTTTAGATCCTTTGTTACATGCTCCTAGATTTTACCCTCAACTTATCCATGGGTCATATCACAATCCATAATTTTGACCCCAAAACTTGCCTTTGACTTATACATGAGGTCAACTTATAGTCGAATGTATACGGTACAGTGGACCCTTACCTTATGTGGGGGATCCGTTCCAGACCTCCTCTGTGTAAAATGAAAAACGCGTATGCTTGGGCCCCATTGAATACAATGGGGCACAGGTGTGGTGGAGCACGCACCATTCATTATATTGCTGTGTGGCTTCAGTGTAAGCGGAAAGTCACGTATAGTGTGCCTGTGTATGGCGCAGTCGCACTGTATGTACAGTACCTTGTTTCTGAGCTAGAGGGTGGGGGCAAAAGTTATACTACTTCTGTGTGAAAAGATACAACTTCATGGAATTTTAAACATAATTCATAGAAACTGCTATATCAATTGTCTTTTGTCTTTTGGGGTGATGTTTTCAGTGATATAGTAATATGCAGTAAGATAAACTAGCCTGGAACAGTGAAACCTGCATTTGAAGGAACTATGATAGCTTCATTCAGTTGATTAGTTTCTGTGTATACACAGCATCATGCTGGCTACCGTATTCCTTCGCTGATGGGTTTAAAAACCCAACAACTCTATACTGAGCTCAGGACCACCACTGAGGGGTAGAAATTTTAAGCATCTGTCAGGCCTCAACATCCTATGAGATTAAGTATCAGTCACAATTGCTTGCCTTGTTTTTCTAGGTTGTGGTGGGTTGGCCTTGTGGTGTGTTTGTCACTATGAAGAGTCGTAGCTGTTTCTTCCCCATTTGGAAGAGGTTGCAGCTGTGACTGCTCATATTAGTGCTTTCATTGATGGTGGTGGTAGTGGTGAAACACCACTAGTTCTGCCTAGATGCTGAAGTGAAGGAAGTGTGTAGCATATGCAGGAACCCCACATACTCAAAGCCAGACCTAATTTGGCTATATCATTCCTGGAATTTTACAATTTATTCTCCTTCTGGGCAATTACATCCAACTCCTTTCAGAAGCATCATAAGTATAATGTAATGTTTACCATGTAACTTTTGTATGTTGCATACAGGTCTGTTCTCTACTGTGTAGTATTTGTTACATTCAAAACCTGCCTTTCCATTTAAGAATACTCAAAGTGGCTATCAACAGATAAATCTATAATAGAAAAGTAGCAAATACATAGTAATAAGCAAGATATTCAGTAATAAGAAGGAACTATGGATGAGCTATGTCTCTTCTTCCTTTAAATCAAGTTGAGTAATATATGGCTCTCCTAATATTAATGGATTGCATCGCCCTCTTAGCATAGTTAACAGTGAAGTGGGAGATGTAGTCAAATTACACCTAAAAGGCCATATTTTCCCCATCCTTGGCTCAAATGGTACTACTCCAGTGATAGAACACTCTGCCTATGCAGGGCCTCCTTGCTTGTGATCTAGGAGACCTAAATAGTTGCTATTGACTGGAGAAAGGTTTCTTTTTTTGAGAGTACCAAAGGTACCATGATGACAACAATTCCACGCATGTTGTACCCATTTACTTTGCTGCATTGTAGAGCAGGTTATTGAATCACTACAAAACCATGCAAAATGTGTGAACACCAATAAATAGTGATTAAGAATTTAACCACCTCTCTAGTACTTAAAAAAAATCTGTGTTAAACACTGCCACCAGCTGGTACTTCTCTTTCATTGCATATTTAATGTAACCTTTGATAGAAAACCATAGACATGTAACAGATACAAATGTAAAAGACCATAAAATGTTCAGAATGGTCATCACACAAATCTTGTAAGAATTTTGTATGTAATGTAAGCAGGGCATGATAAAGGCACCTACAAAGAAGTGAATCTATTAATCACTTAGGAATATTTTTAATAGACTTTAGCATAGCACAGTAGTTTATACCAGCAGATACAACAAATTGCTAAGTTGGTTGTGTTGAGGAAGAAATAGAATCTAGAAAACTTAGTATGAGTTTTTGAAAGCGGATTTGGCAGTGCTGACATACTGGAGTTCAGCTAAGCCTTACTTAAGTTTGTGACTCATCGCTCTCACGCTTTCCCACCCCGTGCAAACATTGTCAGGTATCTGAAAAATGCAGGCAACTTCCTGTTCTACACCTGTGTGTACTTTAGCATTTATTGTGAATAGGAAAACCAATGAAAATTACTTTTAAAAAAGGGAAAGGAATCTGCAATTTCATCAGTTTGTATTTTTCTGTTTCATCTGTTTGTATTTGAATTGTGTAACTGGATGAAATCTTAAACATTATACAGTCAGCCCTTCTTATAAACAGATTTTTTATACATGGATTCAAGCATATACGGTTTGAAAATGTTCAAAAAGAGTATAAATTTCAAATATCAAACCTTGATATTCCATTTTTTATAAGGGACACCATTTTGCTATGTCATTATATTTAATGGGACTTGAGCATACACAGATTTTGTTATACACGGGGGATCTTGGAACCAAACCCCAGCATATAACAAGGGTCCACTGTAGTTCAGTTTTTTGCCCGTGTAGATGAAAGGGTCCATCAATAAAATATGAAGCATTTTTTAAATGACAAAAGGGAAGAAAAATCCATATCTTCTTAACAGTTTTTGATAGAAGAATACTCTATGACTGACGAGACTTGAATCAGTTAGGAAAAGAAATAGCAAGCAAAATATAAGATGTTTCAATATGGCATAGCAGAATGTACAGAGAGATGGAAAATCTCCTCCTTCAGTTGAATAGACTATTTTGATGGAGTAACTTCTGGAATTATAAGGTAACCATTACTTGCAGCATTGTCTGAAAGCTGGACAATCAACATGATGATGATAATTGATAAATAAAAATTGTTTGCTTATGCAGCAAAAATGTGTCTTAATTCTCTGAAGATGCTAGCCACAGATGCTGGCGAAATATCAGGAATAAACCTTTCCAGAACATGGCCACATAGCCTGAAAAACCCACAAAAAACTATGTGTGTTAATCTGTTTTTTGCAGAGCTGTAGTGTGACTTTAAGTGATACTATTTTTTAAACACCTCTTGAATAAATGCAGTGATATTTGAAGAGTGCATGTGAGGAAATGGAGTCCATTTGTCTCACTCCAGATAGCACATCCCTTCTCTCCAGAACAGTGAAAAACAGCAGCATATCACCCAGCAGTGACCAAAATCCTTTCCAGAGTTGAAAACTATGATTTGGCTGTGTGTGAGGCAAGGTGCCTGTGCAGGTAGAAGCCCATGTCCTCTCATGCATTGACTTCTTTAAGAATGACCTTCCCAAGAGAGCCAAATACACCAGCCATTTCCTTTTCTTCACTACTGTATGGAAAAATGCTGATCTGTTTCTACTGATAGTGATACTTCATCTTGTTCAGCAAGCCTGATTAGCATGTCCTAGAATAGACTTCAGGCTTCCAGGATCTACTTTTTTTATTGGAACCCTGAAGTCCACCAAACTAAGCTGGCACAAAGTAGTGCAGGGAGGATGTATGTGTAACTTTAGAATTAAGAAACAAAATTAATCTGAGCACATAGTTCTGATGGGTAATTTATTTTCAGAAGCAAAAGCTTCACTCATCATTCTTGCATACTAAAATCTATTTCTTTTTCCTCAATTTTCTTCAATTTTTCTAATTCAGAAATTTATTTTTAAATTTATTTTATTGTTGCTATTGTTAAAAAAATAGCAACAATGGATTCTTGTTATTCTATTGTGCATTAGCCAGCACTCTGCTGATCTTCCCAATCTTGGTTCTTCCCATCCCTGTGATAGAATATATGAAGAATTATTACCCAGAAGGCATTGGCAAATCTGTCAGTTTTATGTTTTCCTCGCATTCTTATTTTGCAATTTTGATATTTCATTCCACTTATTTCCCTCCCCCCACCCCTCCAAAATCAGAATTCATCACTCAACTTTGCAAACTTTAGGAAACTCTAACTAAAAACACACAGCAATGAAAGCTTTAACCAACCCCACCAGCCAGTTTTAAAACATACTGTATATACTGGACTATAAGTCGACCTCATGTATAAGTTGAGGGCAGCCGACCTAGGTTTTTGGAGTCAATTTTTGGACTAAAATTTCTAGACTTATACATGAGTATATACAGTACTGACAGATTGCTGTGTCATCTTGTTTTTTACACTCAGGTATGTTATTGAAAGAATCAAGGCATGTTACATGAAGCACCTATAAGGTAGTGTGGCACTTTGGAAGATCTGACAGAATTAGCCTTGCTGACAAGTGTCTAGTTAGTTCCTACTAATTATGTATTTAGCTAGTAGACACAGTTTCTGGGCAGGGCAGGGCAGGATGACAAGAAGTTATTATATGCTATTTTGACAAGGAAACATTTTTTAGAATATTTGGTAGTGAAATACCATTGAAAACAACTTACTGCTCTATTATTCTACCTAGAAGTATGACTCAACCCTGCAAATGTAGAATTTCTTAGTATGTTCCATTGGAGAGAAGATCTGGAAAGGGAGATGAAGGAGAAGGTGAAAAACTACACCTTACGATCCAAGTAAAAGTTAAAATATGAAGTGCTGCTGATCCTCCCACATTGTTAAAAGAAAAGAAAATCTGCAATGCAGTGTGTGGTAGGAGAAGAGGGATTCCCAGACCAGCATAATGTTGTTTTTGTGACATCTGTGGAATCACACAGGAATGCTGTGATTCCAGAAAGAGATGGAGCCAGTTTCTAATGGCTTGTTTCCCAGTTATGCCTCAGCTGCAGAAAACTCATTGGAAGTGATGCAGCTGACATAGTATGACTCCATAAAGTTTGTGTTTTTGTAATGTTGGAAGCATGCCTTTTAAAAGAGAAATCAAGTCTAGCTGGCTTGGGTATCTTCTTTCTCAATATGCAGATAAGTATTCATGCTAAAACTAGTGCTGCTGTCTTCCCTAGCTCCTCAAGCACCTTTTCTTGCAATATGTAAATCCCTGCCTTGTTATACCAGAAGGTTGCATAGATTCTAATTGTGTATGCATGACTTATCATATGCATATTAATTGTGTTACGCTTCTCCTCTGCAGAAGGGAAACCTACCCACGATCCACGAAGTGTAACTAATGATTCTTTTGGAAGTGTGTGACTGTTTCTCCCTCCTCCCACATGTGTTTTGATTTGTTTTTCAACCTCACTCTAGCTCCCCTCTATTTGTGTGTGTTTTTTAATTTTTTGAAAAAAAAATATTTGAATTTTTTTTTTTTTTTTGGCTAACCTGGTTCCTGTCTCTGGTTTTTTGGGTGTTGCTGTCTGTGCCGTCGCCATGTGTTCGCTTGCATGCAGTTGAGGAAAGGCCCTCCCGTGCCGCCACCTCCAAAACTCACTCCATCCAAGGAGATGAAGCAGGAGAACATCATCAACCTGTTTGATGACAATTTTGTCCCAGAGATCAGTGTGACAACCCCCTCACAGGTTAGCTTCTCCTTCTCCCCTACCCTCTCCTGTCCACTCTTCCATATAATTCATCCTCTTCTCCTTCCTCTTCCTTTCCCCTTATTAGAGGTGTCAGGCCATGAAAACTGCTCAGTTGGGTTTAAAGGTGAGAACTGGCTTTGAACTGGGCCAAAAGGGCTGTGAGAATTTCTCTCTTTAATATGTACCTGCACTGACCTCATGAGAAGAAAATGCTATAGGAATAAAAATTTCTATGCTATGATTTATCATAATTTTTGGCCCCCATGGTTTATCTAAAAATGTGGGGAAAGTCATGCAAGCTGGGGTAACAGTTCTGGGTAACTGGCCAAGATGAACTCCTTGGCTCATATGTTACTCCCTCCATGTGATTTGTGGTGATGGGGGTCTCTTTATTTTTGAGATTCCTAAAAATATGAACCAGTACCAGACTTTCTTAAAACTCTTTGCAGAGGTAATCTGAAGTACCTGTTTATTTTTAGCAGTGTCTACTGTTATAAAACTCTCCAGGGCTGGGGAGCTGACTTCACATTTTGCTTAACAATAATTCTAAAAAATAATTGGGTTTTTTGTCAGTGACATTATATGCTTTGGAAGGAAACTCCAGATAGACCAGTCCTAATCTCTTGGCCTGAACTTAATTGTTTTAAAGGCATTAATTTCCATGAGCTTTTCTGAACTCCATGGCCCCTTAAACTCATCTTTTATACTTGACAAAACTCAAACATTGCCAAAAGGGGTCACTAGGCAAGTGGAAGCACCTACAGTGCTGACCTTTCACAGGGATTACTTAATCTTAGTCCCTATGAAGGAGAAAAACCAGCCTGACCAGTTTTCTGGCTACATTCTCACAAATCATGCTATGATCACCATCATCACCATTGTGATAGCTACTTTTATTTTTTGAAATCTTTATTCATAAAAAAACATTGAGTGACACCTCTAGCACTTCTTTTTCCTGACTCCGCTCTTCCTTCCCTATCTCAGCGCGGTGGCCTGCGGCTTTTACCTCTTCCTCCTGTTCGACGGCTGAAACGTTGTGCGAGGGGCCTGGAGTTGGGAGAAAAGGCAAGTGTAGGTCACAGGTTATGAAGGTTGTGGGGTTACCTCACAGAGAAAGTTAGAGAGTGGCCATTGAGCTAACAGTACTTAGTGTGTTAGGATTCTCTACTGAGGATGGGGAGGAAACAAAGATGTAAAAGCTGACACTTTACTAGCTTTAAATCTTTTTTGAAACACTACCAGTTGATTACTGCTACTCAGTAATTTAGAATGTCATTGTGATAATTTAACACAATATTAAACATGGTTTACTTAGAGCAGGAGTATGCAAAGTTCAGCCTGTAGACTGCATGAGGTTCCATATACATCTTCTCATCAGATGAAAAACAAATTGGTGTAAAAATGGTGGATATTGCCTCCAGAAGCCTTTGGGAAGTATGATTGTCTATTTAAATATTATTCTCTCTGACCTTTTAGCCATTTTAAAATTGGAAATGACCAACCTATCCATTCCTGTTCTGAAAAAAGGTTATCTGGGGTCTCAATAAGGCCTGTGGATCCAAAATAGCATTTAAATTGCCATTGTCCTCCTCAGAGATTTCTGGGGATGTGACTGTCCATTTTCATGATGAATTTTTTTCCAGCACAGGGTGCAGCAGTATGGATGTGGCCCTGTAAAGTATGTGGCAGAGTTAAAATGTCATCCCACTCTAGTGAAGTTGTCCATTCTTACAGCAGGTCATAGCAACTATAGAGGCATAAATCAGAAAAGTAACAAACCTTTACATATCTCTCAGTCAGACACTCTTTAGGTAGATGCATGTATAGAATTCTCCTTTGAATCTGCAAGAGAATGATCAGATAGAAAGTAGACAAAGAGAATTCTATGGCAAAATTACTGTTTTTAATGCAAAACACTACCATTAGTGGTGGCAGCATACATGAGCAGAGTTTTATTAGTTAGGGTTACGAGGGTTTAATAATGAGATCATGTAGTTGGCCCAATGCTATGAAGGATTTTGAAGAAAGTTTGCAGAGAATGGTCATGCAAAAATGTTATATCCAAATGCAAAATAAACCATGAATAGATCTGTAAGAGACAGGGAGAAGCAGTTCTCTATGAGGCTCTGCAAAATCATTGCTTCAGATGGCAGATTCTGGAGGCTGTCAAAATCTGACTTAATGTACTGCATTTTTATGAGTACTTTTTATGAGGCAGGAGAAAGGGAGGCTGTTTGGATTTTCTGTTTCAGGTGCTAATAAGTCACAGCAGGTGAGGGGGGCTCAATTTGAAATGGTGGGATGAAGTGCCCCCCTGCTGGGAGTATGCAGTGTTGCTATGGACAGTCTTTTCCCTTCTTTCTATCTAAATGAAATCCTTGCAGCAGATACTAGCAGCAAACCAGCAGGCTACAGATAGTAAACTTGCTTATTTAATTCTTGTGAAGCTAATAAACTGGGGGGAGCTGTGGATTTAGACTGGAGAAAGGGCCAGTGGGGAGAAGGGTTTAAACACCCTCAGTGTCCTACTTCCCCAGTCTTCAAAACATCTCCATCCATGGAGCAGAGATTTTCCATGTCTTGTTTAGTTTAGCCTTTAGTGACAGACAACAAACAGATGTTATAGTTATTACCCCCCTGAAGACGTCAGGAGCATGGGATAACAAGAAATCCCATGGGGAGGCCGCATGGAAGAGACACTACCAGGGAGAATTGTACTAGCAGGGTAACAAAGACTAAAGCTTGAGGACATTTGCACTGGGCAGGATTTTTTGGAGAAGTGGACTGGGCCCAGTGCAGGAGTTCTAGTATGAATCCCATGCTTCCTTTGATACTTGAGAAAGCCGTGGGCCACTTAGCTTTCCATCCTTTTCCACACCTATCTTTCCTTGTAGCATGCCTCAACAACTTTCACACCATATTTTGTATTCTCTATATCTGTTTAAAAAAAACAAACAAACCAAAAACAATACTTGTGTGAACAGAGCATTCAGCTTGGAGTGTGTTCAGAATGCAGGATACCTGAATCGGAGGACAGCTACGTTCTGAAGGAGTCTGATTTTCCAAAAGATGAGTTTGGTTCCTAGAGCAGGAGCCACTGGGAAAACGTAGAGCATTGGGGTTCCACGCGCTACCGTGGAGTTTCTGTTTGTCACTGTGTTAATTATTTGGGAGAGAGGGAAGGGAAACTGACATGAAAGGGAGCTTATGGATACCTGGTGCAAGTGACAGGTAAGGTTCCAGCTGTTTTGATTTGCCATTATTTTTTTAGTAAAGCACAGAAAGTCTCATGCTGTCCTCCCTTCAGAAGGAGCCAGTATAAGAAATTGTGGGGTGGCAAATAACTCTTACTGCTGAAGCTTTAAGGTTTAATTTCTTTGAGTAGAGGGAATGCTAAGTCAGAGAGCTATTTCCATCTCATTTTAGTGTCGACAGTTTGTTTCCACATCAATGGAAAGTAGTGAAAAGCAAAGCAAAAGTGAAAATATGAAGTGCTGCTGATTTAAAAGACCTAAATGACAGCTATGTGGAATACAATGAGCTGGGAAGTTCATGTGTGGAAATTATAAAGGCTGTGGCTTCAAAACAGTAGGAACCTAGGATCTAGCAGATGGAGTATTTATGTTTTCATCACGGGTCTGAGGTATTTGTTTTTTTAGTGTTCTCAATTTGATTCAGAGGTTACATACACTTGAGTAGACCAGAAGATCTATCCAGAGTTAGTGTTAAGGAAACTGATTGTATAGCAGAGTTCTGGTAAAACACCTCTTAGTAGATACAACTTCTTTCAGACTCAGCAGGCTGGAAAAAAAGGATGGTTTACCAATTATCTTAAAAGAATATGGGCATTATTTGCTGAATGCAGTGCCATGGACTTTATTATTGGTGATATAAAAGCAGTGTGTATGAATGTGGTGTTTGATAACCTCAGTTACTATGATAATACAGCTTTTACATGATAAGGAAATCTCAATCTTTCTTTTTAGATTAGTGTTAATATCAGTTCTTATATATTTGATATTGGATGGTGTATCTGGTAATTAGTACTGGAAATAACATCATACGGAAATAAACTATAGACAGACCAACAAATAAATGCATTGCAGAGCTTAGCTCTAAACAAGGAAGAATGTACTTTATTCCTAATAATGGTAGTACTGGTGTGCTGACAGGCTAGAGCAGAGGTTTCAATTGAATGTTCACATTATATTGCAAGTTAAAAGTGTCTGAAACTTAGAACCAACAGTTGTGTTGACAGTTATGGGCCCATGGATTTTAGGTGAGACTTGAAACACTGAATTCTGAAACAGACTTTAAGTCCCTGGTTAAAAAAGTCACAGATGATGGAGAACTGAAGAGGATCCTTATTGCCTGGAACTGTGGCATGGGAGGTATGCTGAATGGTAACACAAAAACTGCTCTGTGAAATGGTGGTGGTTTATTTCAGGATTGTATTTGTGCAAACACCTAGAACCTTTTGTGGCAAGTGGGCATGTTTGAGCATTTGGATATTTTTGTACCATGCAGTTTTATGTACATCTTTTACACCTTCAGCTCTTGGATAACACCTTCCGCATACCATCTGCTGCTTCTGTCTGACTAATATGCAGTACTGCTTTTCTTCCTTAATGCTGCCAAGTTTGATGCTCCTGGACCCTTCCAGGAGGGAGCCAGCCTATTGGATCTGGATTTTGATCCCATTAAACCAGATAACAGCTCCATAGGGAAGTCACCTACACCTGCAGCTCAGGTTGGTTTTCCGTTGCTATTGCTTGACCACAATGAACTGGTAGACAATAGAGATGTCTTCTGCTCAGAGGTTTGAAACATATGCATACAGGACTATTTACATAATGCTTTTATGTGTTTGACATATATCTCACCCATCCTTGGGACAATCCTGCAGGTCAAGTAGATGAGTGTTTATTATCAGCCTCATATTACCGAATGGAGGGCTGAGGCTGGTGGATAATAGATTGCTTAGAGCTTTATATGGCCTCATAGAATCCACGTAGTTACTTGGTTAACATATTACATCAGCCGGCACAGTTCTTAGAACATGTGCCCAATTTTGAGAGGTTTCCTTTCATATTTTTTAAATTAATTGTAATAGGAAACTAATCTCTGTGAAACCATAATGTTGCCTAGGACTGAACTGGATGACTACTTCTGTATTGTTCACCTTCCTTTTTGCTTCATGGCTTGTGCTATCACTAGGGGTTGGGAGTTCTTCAGGGAATTGAGTTTCCACAAAGACAGTCAAAGAAGTGTAAAACCATTTTAAAACATTGTGGATTAATGTGGTCCCTCCAGATTGCTATGTGCCATGTCTGCATTTTTGCCCAACTCCAGAAAGATTTTTCAGCCACAGATATGAGAGTTGAGCAAGTCACAACACCTTAAGATAAAGATTGGTCGTCTTGTCAAGTGTAGTCTAGGCCTGGTACATACCTTTAGGAATGTCCAGCTGCCAAACCATATGGCTTCTTTCTGGAATAAAAAGAACCTGGTGTTTCTGGGTTCTTTTTAAGGAGCCGGAGTGACATCGCAAGTGCGCCACTAGTATACCCGCGACACACGGCGACATGGGGACGCTGCATGTCACTTACATCACAGTGGCAGCACCCATGTACACAGGATGCCACCATTAGTCTGCCACCACTCTGTACTAGGGTTAGGGACTGTGTGGTTGGTGCACGGTCCCTAACCCTAGTATCGCTGCCACCATGCCCCTTTTGGCCTCTCTGTCTCGGGCCCTAGTTAGCCAGTCTAGGCAATCTAGAACAGTAGGCAGTATGCTTGCATGTAATATATTACTAAATCATTTTATAATTTATAATATGAAATTAAGTTGGAGTAAACCTGATCTGTATATGAACATTTTGTATGCCTTTTGCCTTTTATGCTGACTGATTTAATAAAGTTTCTGTTTTTTGTTCCAATTGCTTTTTTTGCTATGCTTAGTCTTTGCCTTGGGATTTATGGGAGGTAAGATTTCTGTTAACCCAGCTCTCAGTGCCATGGACCATGTGGTGCTTACTGTGTGCAAGTATTATTTTCCCTGTCACTTTCATGCAAAGATTGTTATTCTAGTTTTGCCCTTCTCTTCCCATCTTCTCAGTATTGATCTAGTTTGGCATGTTACTGTGGTCGCCTTCTTTCCTTGTGTCTGATAATCTGAGTAGAAGTTTACACATCCTTTGCTTTGCTATTAACATGGTCATAATGACATTTACTGAAGCTTAAGCCTTGCTGCTGCAGAGTTTGTTGTGTAACCTCACTGCTGCTTTATCCTTTTCAACAAACTGCTCCCTATCTCTGCTTATATACCATGCAAACCTCTCAACTGCCATCCTACTAATCCTCATCCTACCCAAGTGCAGTCTGTGTTGTCTTCCTGCAATGGGAGCATCTCTTTGTTAGTTCTATAGAAATGAGACATGTTTTCTTTCATGCTATTTGCCTGAATATTTAGCCAGGAATAATCAATTTACAATCCATGTGGACATGTTGCTATGTATGTTTTTGTTTGCCCTCTGTTCTCTGCTCACAAATTATCTTTGTCCATTGTGCCTGTCCATTATCTGTTACCAATACTAAGTTTGTGGCTTCTCAGGAAGATACTGCATAAGCTTTTAAATGGTACATTTAAATGTACGTATTGCTGCCAAATAGATGCGTTTGAGGTGCAAATGGCCTTTGGAAAGAACTAGCCCACTTGGATTTTCTCAGTTAATCTTTTGTCCAGTGGCCTTATCTGTCTCCCTGACTGAAGCAGTTCTTCTGTTGATCTTCTGAAGCATTTTACCTGTTGTCTTTCCTCCCTACATCTTCCTCACTTGTAAAGATTTATCTCCTAAGCACCCTGAAGTCTCCAGATCCTGTCTGATCTTGGAAGCTAAGCAGTGTATGTCCCCATTGGTGGACATAGGACCACTAAGGTGCTGTAGGCTATATTTCAGAAAGAGGCAGTGGCAAATTACCTCTGCGTATTCTTCACCTAAGAAAACCCTCTGAAATTCATAGTGTTGCCATATGCTGACTGACAACTGGAAGGCACATGTATGCATTATTCTATTGCAGAGCTTAACAGCAATGAAGGTGGAGCTGCCCACCAATAGACAATTATTTGCTTAACTGTTACTTAATCTATTAACTGTGAACACACCTGCAAATTACCAACAAGGATACCCTCTTAAGGTACAGAAGAAAATGCAAGATTACATATTAGTTAATAAGTGGTATCACTTACTCTTAAAAGGAAAATCGGTCTTTCATGAATCCATTCTATATGAAAGCAACAGAGGGAAGTGAATAGGCTTAAAAATGAATAGAATCATAGAGTTGGAAGAGACCACAAGGGCCATCCAGTCCAACCCAATATGTACTTAACTTGACTCTCAGTTTTCCAAGTTAAGTGTTGTTGTCTCTTATTAAAATGGATGATCACAAATGCTTAGTTGACGTTTGTACAGACCAGTGAGTAAAGTTTGCAGACCTGTTTGAAGGATATCTGAAGGCTTTTGCTTCAAACAGGTTGTAATTATTAACTATTAAAATTAGAGAGTGGGAGAAGGAATTAAGTACTTATGACCCTTACTTAAATAGAGTAATACCAGGGGACTCTGGTTTGATTCCTTCTGTATAAGTGGCAGCAGCCCAGTCATATGTGGCAGTGAGTGCCTTGGCAATTATTGTAGTAAACTACCATAATACCCCGTGGCTTCTCATGTACTTGAAGTCACCTTCAAATATGGTGCCATGTGAAAACAAGTTCCACATTTTTTTTAACTATATGCCCTTAACTATCCCATCTATAATCTTGATATGGTAGCAAATCTGTTAATATGTTTTGGGAGGAGTGTTGATCAACCATAATCGCATTACTTATTTCTCACTCCATGGTCTTTTATTCAACAAGGCAACCTGCTCTTCTCTGAATTGCTCTCCTATGTGCTTGCTTTTAGTTGTAATAATAGAACTAGATTAATATTAGGACCAGTAAGATTGAAAACATTGACAGCCAAATGATTGATAAGTTTCAGACTGAGCATGCGTTTTAGGTGAAACAATTTTCAATGAAAATACGTTTTAAGTGCTGATACTTCATTTGATTTTGGGTAGTGCCTTTAGCACTAGAGACAAACAATGCCTTGTTATTAATTAAGAAGCATTTTCCCATTAAATATCTTCTGATATTACTTTCATTAAGATAGGAGGGGGAACAGATGGCCCTACAGATAGCATTACAGTTGGCCCTCTGTATCCATTAATTCAACCATCCATGGCTTGAAAATATATATTTTAAAAAATTCCAAAAAGCAAACCTTTATTTTGCTATTTTATATAAGGAGCACCATTTTACTACACTATTGTATATAATAGGACTTGAGTGTCCATGGATTTTGGTATCCATGGGGGTCCCGAAACCAAATTCCAGCCAAGGGCCTACTGTACTAGCCAGCATTACCTGTAGTTTGGGATGATGGGAGTTGTAGCCCAATAATATCTGGAGTGATATATGTTCTTCATCTCTGCTAGAGAACAAGCATTATCATATATGGAAAATGGGTAATTCTAGGACTGAAACATATCAAAAGATGTGTGCAAATAATTCAGTGGAACCTATAAGAGTACTGTAATAAAAGGCAAATTCAGATTTTCATCTGCATAAGTTGTGCACATGGAAGCGTTACCTCTTTATGTAGATTTCTCATGCAGGATGCCATTTATGGTATAAAAGTGGGTAACATGAAGAAATCAGATCCTGAGAAATTTAGAGAAGTTGTTTTAGAATATGTTCATTTTGTAATATCATGATCAAACATCAAGCTATACAGTGTTCAGGAATCCAGATCATATTAGCAGCCTGATGTAAATTCTGCTGACCGTATTTGTTTAAGCCCCTGTTTTTGAGGAATGCTGTAGGTTCAAAGAAACAGGACTGCTTTTAAAAGAAAGCAGATTAGAAAATTAGATTTCAGGTACAGTGATGCAATTGCATTATCACAAATGTTACTCCATGTTTTATAAAAATAAAATTAGCAGCTGCTGTTACCCTAGCTCAGCACATATATATGCATTCTGTATCTGGAAACCACAATTCAAATAAATATGTAGTATAAGCAATGAGATGAAAGGGAATTGAAGTTCAGGGAGTACGGAGATAATTACTTCAGTGGTGGCCCTTCACACTACAGATGTTAAGTGATAACACAGACATCCTTGCACTGATGAGCATAAGAAGTGTGATATTAAAACAACAAAAAGTGCTGTCTTTATCAAAACCATTGGAGTCAAACTTTAATCCCTTGATGAATTATCATTTAGTGGTTTCATCCTGAAATCTCTTTTAAATTTATTTGCTCATGACCAGCTTCCTTAACAGTAGTCATTGGCACATTGTCATAGAGACTGAAATGTCTTCCCATTACAAACTAAAGAAGCAAAAACTGGGAGGCATCCAAAATGGAATTCAGAGAAGAAAGAAGAGATACCTCTCAAGATGCTCAAAATATGGTAGTTTTGTTAATAGAAAAGCATGACACATTTCACCCCATGTGAGACTTTCAAACCCCATTTACTGAACAAGGGAATATGTTCTGAGTTCCAATTCAGAAATTTTTGACATTTGATTCTAATAGATCGCTGAAGAAGGCCTTAAGGGTACACACAGGCTGAAATTTGTTGGTCATTTCTACTAAAAAAGAAACCAAGTTTTGAGTATCTTGAGATGTATCTCTTGTTTCTTCTATGGATCCTGTTAGCAGAGCTTTTTTGAGTGAGCAAATGTGAAGAACTGCATCCCTTCCTTTTACGCAATTCAATTAAATCTGATGTAGTGCCAGATTCAGTGCAAAATTTACAATAGGGCTCTAGTGAAGCAGCAAAGGAAGGTCTTCTATGACAGTGCTGTCTTTTAGCAGCACTTTTAGATGGTACATTAAAAATTTGAAGCAGAAAAGAAGAAGTCTGTTCCAGTGTTGGATAGGTGTCTTGAAATATATTCAAGGTTTCGCTTGACCAAGCTAAACCAGGGAAGTATTTCTGGGAAACCACACTGCCTGGTACTTGCATTAATAGCTTTATTATTATTTATTATTATTAACCTTTATTTATGAAGCGCTGTAAATTTACACAGCGCTGTACATACAGTCTTTTAAATTAGACGGTTCCCTGCCCTCGGGCTTACAATCTAAAAAGATTGTAGCAATGCATCCCAGATTGAACCATCCAGGCCAGTCAATGATTCATGTTTGCAATGGGATTGGATGTACTGATAGTACTGCAAATGACCTTCCATCATCATCTGTAGAAAAACAAAGAGCTCTTGATCCTTACCTGTCCAGCAGGTTATTTACCCTGGGACTGTTTCATTGTCTGCTATCTGACTTCTCACTGCACTCTTCTCATTTTTGTTATCTTCCCTGTACCCATATCCACTGCTGCCTCCTCCCATCTTTGTTTCTCTCCTCTTCCTCCTTTATAATCCATCAGCCTGAAAAGACTCCCTCTAGCAGCGTGCAGTCTATGGATCAGTTTCCCGTCGATAATCCTAACAATAGTGCATTCGAGGTGGACTGGCCTGACCAGCCCACTGTGACTGAGATTGGCCAAGTAAGTGGAAGTGCTTAAAAACATAACCTGTCTGAAATTGTCCTGTCCTAGCTGCTGTGTGCTAGCACAGGGCGTTACCCACTTGCTGGTCTGTGGAAAGTGCAAGATTGATAGTAGCTTAGGCAAATGTGTATTTTCTGTCCTGCTGTACCTGGTAAGCTTTCATTTTCAGCAGAACTAAGAATTTATTTGTTCCCTGGGCACATACCATGTAAAATTTATTGAAGTGGGTGAAGGGGACTGGCTTGATGCTATGATAAAGTCATCATGAAAAGAGCTCATATGAAATAAGGGCTGTTTTGCATTCTATTACATGTAGGAGAGATCAGAAGAATGTGGGTAGCATCTTGGGTTTATCCAGGCACCATTCATCTTGTGTTCCTTGGTTTCTCAGTTCTCACAGTGTATACTGATGTGACTGTGTACAATGTAAAATGTAAAAGCAGGGGGGTGGGATCCAACTGCTGATTGTATGCTGTATATGGAAGAGATTTAGAATTGTGTTTTATGAGTCTGAAGACCACTGAAGAATATTGTCAAATTCTGGGAACAAGTGCATGAATACTTCTCACAAACACTTCTCATGCCAGTAGAAACTGGGGCTAGAACCAGGAATCTTCTGTTCTGCTGCTGGTTGGTAACTGTGTAAAGCAGGATGTTGGATGAGAAGTTCCTTGGTTCTGCTCCTTCAGGGCTCTTGTTATGAACATTGAGCTCCAGAGCATATATCAAAGTTAACAGTTTGATATTTTGAAATGCCTCCTATTTGTCTCCTCTTGCAGCAGGATAACTGTCCTGTATCATGTACCATTCAGATATGCTTAAATTATCATTATAGCCAACACTTCAAACTTGCCAAAGCAGAAATTCATGGTGGTAAGTGGCATGTTCTTAAAGCCACTAAAACAGATACAAAGAAAGATAATCAGCATGCTGGGGAGATAGACCTGGCAGCTTCCTATGATGACATTAAAGAAGTCTGATAGAAGCAACTGGTAATTTCTACATTGGCAGGATGTTGAAACTGCTCTGGGTTTTACTTTGTGCCTTAAAGATACTGTCCAAGGTGCTGAATCTACTTTGGGAATAGAGTTTAGCACCTTCAAAGTGCTATTGAAATCCAGATTAACACCCAGAATGGATTTCTCTTGCCCCACTGACACAGAGAAGACCATTCACATTGAGTCTGGGAGTAAATTCTGTTAGCTGTGAGCACCTGTTCAACTTTCCTTCACAGTTCACTCAGTGGTCTCCAGAGAGAATGACAAGATCACAGAAATATCAGTTTCGCTAATAGTTTCATGTTGCTGCTGCTGCTGTTGTTGTTAATTGCCTTTGAGTTGACCTCAACCTATGTGATCCTATGAATCACACATCTTGAAGACCCCCTATTCTCAACCTCTCTGCTCAGGTCCTCCAGGTTCAAGCCTGTGATTTTTTCCTATAGGTAATTATTGTAAGAGCCAAATTAAGCTTTTAAAAGTGCCAGTTTTTTAAGTGAAGGTAATTACCATGGCACATAGTTATGGTACACAATATAGAAAAGGAGGAAGAATTAGGTTAAGGAGCTGAACTTTTTAGTTGTGACCAGAACAAGACACGTCAGCCATGGATGTAAATTAAAATGAATTTTTAAAGGCCTTTCCTGAGTGTGATCAGATTTTAAATGGCATACCTTGAGGTATAGTTCTCAAAGCATTATGCAATTTTTGAGGAAAAATTGTAATGGTTGTGTTTCAGTTGTAGTTAAGGTAAAATACCTCTGAAGAGACAGACCCATAGACATGAGTTTTATCTATTCTGTGTCTATGCATCTAGTTAATTTTTATCCCACCATTATACAGAACTCCAGTTTTAAACTGGGATAGCTTAAGTCTAATAAAAATAGACATCACAATTAAGGGAAATGTAAGGGAGGTGTAATTCTTGTAAATACATTATTGAATAGCCAAAACACTTCTGGTTAATTTTTATAAACTACTATTAAACTATAGAGATTTAAATATGCTCAGTTATAATAAATACTGAGCATCAGAAAGAATCTGGGGAATCTTGGAACATGAAAAGGGAAGGCCAGAAGAAGGTTGGGATGGCAGAATCTCTGGGTCTTATCTGGGGGCCTGTTCATAGCTGAGACACAAAAGATAGGAAGATTAAAAGATGATTTGTAAGTCTGACTTCCTTCAGAGAAAATATTTTTTTTAAAAAAAAAAAATCTGGTATGTGAACACTGAAAACTGAATTTCATGAATAAACCCCAGTGGTGAAAGTGCGGCCAAACGATATTAAGCAGAATGTTCCCCTGAACCTGCTTACAGGGGTTTCATCATAAGGCTGTACTAGTTTTAGTTTTTCATTAACTCAGTCTGACAGTTTCCCATAATCTCCCAGTGCTGAAAGTTATATAAAACCAGGTACTTATTAAACTCAGCACAGATCAGCCATTGTACTTGATCGCCACTTCAGCAACTTGGGATGAGAGCAATCAAATGCAGTTTTCCAATCTGTTCTGAGGTCAGTACATGCTGCTGACATTAGTGATCATTGGTCAGGTTTTACAATGTTGATGCTGAGAGAAATCACCCTAGGGTTCAGCTATTCAAAACCTGCAGCTACTCTGGGCTGTGGGCAAGAAGGAGATTGATAGATGGAATGAGAGTCACAAGAATGCATTTGCTGTTTTTGTAAGACATCTGGAAATTTCTGCCTGCTTTCTCCACATAACAGGCATTATATATGACAATAAGAATGCAGTCTGATGCGTATTGTAACCTGACACAGTGAGACAGATCTCTGAAGAAGCACACATGAAATTGGGTTTTGAATCTTCTGTGCTGTTTGCATCTTGTTACTAAATGGACTAGAATGGTTGTTCATAATCTTGGCCCCCAGATGTTGTTGGATCTCTACTTCCAGATGCCATTGGCCAATAGTCAGGGAAGCTGTAGGACAACCGTATCTAGGGTCCCAGGGTTGGGAATCACTGGGGTAGGCCATTATAAAAGGAGAAATATGGTTCATTCCGTAGTTCAGTTGTCATATGAGGTACTTTTTAACCTCTTCCAGGACAGTACCAGGTTTGTCTTAGTGCAGGAGTTGGGAGGCTATGACCTCTAGATACTGAGATCTTGATAATTGTTCATGCTGGCTAGAGCTGATGGGAGTTGGAGTTCAATAATATCTGAAGGGCCACAGTTTCCTTATTTGTGCCTTGAAGTACCACTTGCTAATTGTGCTTCTGCCTCCCTTTTCAATAGGATCCATTATCATATTATCAGTCTTTCTTGTCTAGAACTGTAATAAAATGCTGCTAAAATTTCAAATACAATGAAGCAAAGGTGGTGAACCCAGGGGACTGAGTCTGATCCTCATGGAGTCCCTATTTGGCTCTCTGGCCATGTCTCCACCATCATGACAGCATCAAGTAATTGTTTCCTAGTTGTTTCATTCCCCCCCCCCCTCCTAATTCATAAAAGATTACAATACATTTCCCAGTTGCTGTCAGTAGAAACTTTAAGCTAAAAATACAATCACCCCTCCTAACTCACAGATCTGAGATCTGGGACCTTGAATATGAAGGGCGACCTCCGCTAATTTCAATAGCGCACGTGCCCAGGCCTCATGCACGGGGGTGTGTGGGCCCCCCCAAATGGATCCCCTGTGAAAATGGAGGGCCAAATGTATACTGGATTTTTGGTCTCACTCTTTTGATGTTGTTTCTGCCCACTGGAATACGTTCCACCAAGAACTGTATTGAAACTGGATTTGGCCATTGGGGTGAAAGTAGTTCTTCAGCCTTGGTAAAATCCCTAGTTGACTGTGAAGAAACACCAGACTGAATGGATTCTTGCTAGCTTTTCCCCTAGTGGCCAAGTGGTGGCAGCCTTCAACAGCATACATATTATTTCCAGTGGGTGAGGGAGCCAATTCATAATTTTCACCATCTGCCATCAATTCTGCTCATGCTTTTGTAGTATAATTGATCAGCAGGGTTTACTCCATTTTGATATCTGGCTACCTCCTTTTTTGTTGTTTTGTTAGAACTGTGAACTCCAGGTTTATGCATCAGTTGGTTATCCTTTGCCTTAAAGACAGGTTCTGTTTATTGTAAGGACATTTATGCACAATAACAAAGTTCATTGTATCTTTATTTCCTTTCTCTGTCTTCTCAGCAGGAGTTTGTCTGTCAGCCCTATTTCAATATTTTATTCAAGTCAAAATGGAATTTTTAACACATTATTTGTCTACAAGCAGATATTATGCAAAATGAACAGACCCTGTAAAAGTGTAACAACTTTTGGGCATTCTCCTGCCCCATGTTTGAAGGACAGGGCCAGCAGTGGAAAGGGACAAAATGAAAAACAAAAACAACCAAGCATATTTTCAGATGTGAGATATTCAAATAGTTCTTTTCTCCCCAGTGTCTTAGTAATGCAAATATATATATTATAAAACTTCACTAGTTGGAACTGTTTGCATTATAACAACCTTGCCTCTCCTTTCACTTCCATATGTACCCAGGTCCAAACAAATAGGGCAGGAGAAGACTCGTGCAGAAAAGCCTCAGCTTCTCTAAACCTCATGTATAAAAATACTTCAGAGGCAGATGGGCTTAACCTACACAAGACAGTCATGAATACCTAACACAGGGGTACTGTGATGAGCCTTTGGATGTATCCACATTGTAGAAATAATGCAGTTGACACCACTTTACTATGGCTCCATCCTACAGAAACCTCGGATCTGTAGTTTTTGAGGCACCAGCACTCTTTGGCAGCGAAGCCTAAAGACCCTGTAAAACTACTAATTCCAGGATTCCATAGGCTGGAGCTACAGCATTTAAAAATTGTCCAACTGCATTATTTCTACAGTGGGCAGCAACTCACAGTTCAGATGAGTTGTAAAAATGCAGTCATTCTCAACAGATGCTCTCCCAGGTATGTTGGGGGATTCAAGGAGTTTAACTGGCTTTTGTGTTGCAGTCCACAGAAGCCACTCCTGCTGGTGCTGAGGCAGCTGGCAAAGAAGCAGCAGCTGGAGCTGAAGCAACTAAAACCGAAACTGACTCAGGATCTGCCTCAGTAAGACCGCAGGCAAGGGAGAAGGGATGGGGTTTCAATCTCTTCTCATGCTGGCCTAGGCTGGCATCCTAGCTCAATTGCTCTTTACTCTTGTCACACAGTCAGATGTGAGCTGGGTGGAGTTGGAGTATCCTAGCTTTAGCTGTTCATGTCATGCTACATGAAGAGTATCCCTGGTAGAGGGACTTGCCTTGCTTGCTTGGGATTATGGAACAAGGTTCATTGATTATCCATATATGGCCTTCCACAAGGAAGGAAACCTTTGTCTTGACACAAACAGCCAAGCACACAGCAGTAGCAGTGCAGTCAGAGTGAATTTGGAAGGATGGTATCTCCACTGATCTCTTCAGTTCCCATTTATCACCCTAGCTCTTTCACAGTATGTGTGGCCCAGCAGTCTATGTCTGCTGTGACAGATCCCTCCAGGCAAGTTATGAAGGCTGTGGTTTTGAAACAGTACTGAACCCACAATGTAAGCTGAAAGATCTGGCCAGAGACAAGTCATTTGTTGCCCTTGCAAGTTTGAAGGGAGTTTTTAGCTTCTGTGAAGGAGAATGCCAAGAATGCAGAGGTTAGCAGCATCCAAGAGGAACATGACAACCAATTATAGTTGAAGGAGGGGAGACTTCTATCTGTTTTTAACCTATCCCTCTTTACACCCTTGTGGCAGAGCCTCTTTTTTCCCCCCATTAATCTTTATACACCCTGATATCCTACTAATATTTACCACCTTATGTGCTTTCCTTTAAAAAAAAAATCCATTCTTGTAATCATTTCCCTTACATCAGTAGTTATTCTTGGCCATAAGTCATAACCTCAATGGCATGGAGGAAAAAGAAGTTAAAGCCCTGGCACCTGAATTTTTAAAATTAAGGATGTTTGGCTAGTATGCTTGGGGTGAATGAATGCAGCTGTATAGTGGGCCTCTCAATTTATTTTCTCAAGCAAGACCTCAAACAAGACCCTTTATTTAAAAAAATGCAGCCCTGCTTTTTGGTCTCCTTTCTCTTCTTTCCTTAGAGCTCTCTGCCTGCTGTAGTTGTGGAGACTTTCCCAGCCACTGTCAATGGAACTGTGGAGAGTGGAGCTCCCTCCGAGAGAGCTGACATGCCACCAGGTTTCCTTTTTAAGGTAAGTGTGTTTGGTCAGGACTCTTCTAAATACATTCATCCTAGCCAAACAGGGACCCAAGGATGCATTGCATTAAAAATCAAGAATGTTATCCCAGTAAAACTGAAGGCATTGAGTTACAGAATTGGAAGAGACTACAAGGGCCACCCAGTCAAATCTCTTGCCATGCAAGAATACACAATCAAAGGACCCCCAACAGATGGCCATCCAGCCCCTGTTTTAAAATCTTCAAAGAAGGAAACTCTGCCACACTCCAAGGCAGCCTATGCCACTGTCAACTAGTTCTTACTGTCTGGAGGTTCTTCAAATGTTGAGATGGAATCTCTTTTCCAGTAGTTTCAACCCATTGCTCTCGGTTCTGTTCTCTGGAGCTGCAGAACACAAACTTGCTCCATCTTTAGTATGACTTCCTTTCAAATATTTAAACAGGGCTATCATATTACCTCTTAATCATCTCTTTTCCAGGCTAAATATACCCAGCTCCCTAATTCTCTCCTCATAGGTCATAGTTTCCAGACCTTTTACCAGTTGAGTTGCTCTCCTCTGTACATGCTCCACCTTGTCAACACCCTTTTAAAATTGTGGGGTCCAGAAATGGACACAGTATTCCAGGTGAGGCCTGTCAAAAGCACAATAGAGTTGCACTGTAACTTCCCACAATCTAGCCACTATAATTCTCTTAATGCAGCCTAGAATTTTATTGTCTTTTTTAGCTGCTGCATCACATTGTTGACTCATGTCTAACTTGTGGTCTACTAGGAGTCTAGATCCTTATCAGAGGTACTATTGGCAAACCAGGTGTCCCCGATCTTATATATGTACATTTCATTTTTTTTTCCTGCCTAGGTGTGGTATCTTGCATTTCTCCCTTTTGAAATTTATTTTGTTAGATTTGGTCCAGCTTTCTAATCTATTAAGGTCATTTTGGTCCTTAATTCTGGGAATTTTAATTTTGTGAGATATTTAGCCTTCTCTGTCAGAGAGCTATAGTGCCACAATAAACTGTACTTTCCAGGATTCCCTAGCACTGAGCCAGGGCAGTTAAAGCAGTCTGAAACTGGATTATTTCTGTAGTATGTTTTAGATCTTTGAATTTTGATCCTCTGGGATCCTTTGCTCTCTGCAATATTAGCAACCCCTGGATTATTTGGACCTTGGACCTTTGAATTTTGATTCTCTGGGATCCCTTGCTCTTTGCAATATTAGCTACCCTCCTAGTTTGGTGTCATTTGCAAATGTGATAAGCATGTCCTTTATTCCTTCATCCAATTCGTTGATGAAGATGTTGAATAACAGCCAGCTGTAAGAAAACATAAGAAGAGGCGAGGAAGCGGGGAAGAACTCTGGGACACCCAGGGAAGAATTCTGTGACATCCCACTGTTCACTTCTCTCCAGAATGAAAGGGAGCCATTGCTGAGGACCCTTTGGGTTTGGTTGGTTAACCAATTACAAATCCACCAAACAGTAGCATTGTCTAACCCACCTTTTACTAGCTTGTTTGTAAGGCTATCATGGGGAACTTTGTTGAAGACCTTACTGCAATCAAGATATGCGACATCCACATCATTCTCTACCAAGGTGGTAATATGACTTGTTATTGAGAATTCCATATTGACTTTTAATAATTATGGAATTCTTTATAAGTTCTTATAGACCATTTATATAATGATCTGTTCTAGAAACCTTCCTGATATTGATGTCAGGCTGACTGGGAAGTAATTGTCTGAGTCCTCTTTTTACCTTGTTGAAAATAGAGACAACACTTGTCCTCTTCCAGTCTGCTGAGACCTCTCCTGTTCTTCAGGAATTAATAATAATTAATTTGTTTTATTTATATACCGCTATTCCAAAGATCATAGCGGTGAACAGCAAGTAAGCTAATTAGCAAGTAAGCTAATTGGCCCCCAACAGTCTGGGTACTCATTTTAGTGACCTCGGAAGGATGCAAGCCTGAGTTGAGCTTGGGCCCTTGTGCTGGTCTTGAACTCGCAACCTTGTGGTTTTGAGTGAATGGCTGCAGTACAGGCATTTAACCACTGCGCCACCAGGGCTCATATTATTGGCAGTGGCTCTCAAATTACATTTGCCAACTCTTTTAATACCCTTGGATATAGTTCATCTGGCAATGATGCGTTGAATTTATTGTGATTGACCAGGTATTCCTGTACTACTGGTACCTCTCTACTTATTCTGTGCTACATTTCCCCTACTGCATTGTCTTATTCATTGTTCTCAGCCTGAGCACCATTTTCCTTTTGTGAGAAGACTGAGGCAACGTGTTGAGTAGTTCTGCCCTTTCTCTGTCCTCTGTTAGCATTTTGCCATCTTCATGCAATAGCCCTAATATTTCTTTCCTCTTTTGCTATGGACATAACCAAGAAAGCCCTTTCTGTTGTTCTTAATCTCTCTAGCAAGCCTGCCCTTTAACTTTTCTGACTTTCCCCCAACACTTGCTAGCTATTTGTTTGAATTCCTCTTTGATAATCTCCTGCCCTTTTCCATGTTTTATACATTTTCCTTTTAAAATTAGCTCAGTTGAAAGTTCTTTAGTCATCCATCCTGGATTCTTGAGAAACCACCCATTTTCCTCCTTATTAGAACTGTTTGAAGTTATGCCTTCAGTATCTCCCTTTCAAGGAACTCCCATTCTTTCTGAACTCCTTTCTTTTTTTAGTGTTCCTGGCCATGGGACTGCACCCGGTATTTCCCTAAGTTTATTGAAATCAACTTTCCTAAAGTCTAGAATGTGTGTCTAACCAAGCTTGGCTTTCCCTTTCCACTATATAACAAACTCCAGGAGAACATGATCACTTCCTCCTAAGGATCCCACTACCTCCACCCCTTTAACCATATCATCCCTTTTGGTTAGGTTAGATCTGAAACAGCTGAACCCCTTGTTTTCAGCACAAAAAATGTTTTCTGTACAGAAAAGGCTGTTTTCTATGCAAATTACAGTGCACCTGCATATGCTGGAAGTGGTGCCGCGCCCTGGAAAGAGTAATGGGGTGTGCGCCATTGGCGTGCGTGTGCCGCTGTGAGCACAAGCCCCATTGGCTTTAATGGAGGCTCAAGCATATGTGGAATTTCCCTTACACGGGGGGGGGGGGTCCATAATGGAAGGAACCACTGTATTTATATGCAATTTTTCTGCAAAATAGGTGCCAAATTACAGAATATTCTTCAACACTTCAGTCTTCTTGGGCATTCCATTTCAGACTTCAGAACACCAGTCCTTGAACAAAAGAACTACAAAGGAAGATTGGAAAGAGAAATAGCAGAATAGGAATGTATCTACGGACTATAGCCCATGAGCAGTGGCTTAAACACAGATAATAGTTTTCAGGCACACTACACACATTTCAAGACTATCTAAGCCACATTATCATGACCCCCATCATCTTGACCAGTTAATCACATCTCTCTGTTTCTCACACTCCATTCCAATAATCATTCTTATGGTTATCTGCTCTCCTTGGCTTTAGGAAGCATCCTTCCTGCTGCCTAGTCCCCCAATGACCATCATTAAAACTGAACTTGCCACCTCATCACCATACCCACAACATTTTGAATTTCAATTGACATTCTCACACACAACCAGTTTATATAGGTCTGTCTCTTGACTCTCCACCCCATTCTATGCATCTGAGGAAATAGGCTCAAGTGTACAAAAGCTCAAGCTACAAGCTTCTTTCTTTCAGTTAGTTTCAAAGGTGTGAGAAGATCCCTTTGCATACTGATTTTCCAGAATTCAACAGAATATTCTGTGCAGGAGACAGGGTTTCCTGTGCAAAAAAATATTTCTGGGTAGAAATATTAGAAATATGATTTTCTACACAGAAAATGCTATTTCTCTAAGTGGAAAAAGGCTTTTTTTATGCAGAAAACAACCATATAAGAATTTTGTGCAGACTAAAACCTGACCAGTGAAGATTCCTGTCACTCCAGGACTTTTCTCAACAGGGGTCTGTGACATCAGAAAAATTTGGGGTTTTTTGTGTGTTTATTTACTATTTTTCAAATATTTTAAAATATTCTGCCCATTCCTTACAACAAGATTGCTCTTTGGAGTGCTGGATGTGTTGCTATTCTTTCCCCATATTACAGATGGCCAATCTTCTTTTTGATACTGTACTGGATTGTAAATGGGAGAAAGAAAAAATAACTCATAAAAGGGCATGTTTGAAGCCATGCATGTGGGGTCATGAGATTCGTCTGAAAGCAGATTTGTGTACTTGAGACCAAGTTTTGCATTATAAAGGGAAATATAGATAATCCTGAAAGAAAATATGCAAACCCTACTCTCTGGGCCTGTCTTCCCCAATTTTATCCATTCCCAATCTTGTCTTCAGAATACCAGCTAAATATTTCAGCACAATAGATATGAGATTAGATTCCCTGTAAGTCATTCACTGCTTCAGATGCATGTTTTTCTAATAAACATGTTCAACTAACCAGCAAAATAATCATTTGAGTCTCCGCTTTTTGCTTAATTTTATTGATAATCAACCTTTAAAATTAATTAATTAAATTTATATCCTGACTTTCTCCCAAAAGGGATTCAATACAGCTTACAGAGATTTACACAGTACAGTGTGCCAGCATTATACATGGGCGCCTCTTACACGGCTTCCAGCATATGCTAGAAGTCCGCACCAGAAGAAGCCTTAATACGCCAGCAAGTAGTAATGGGGTGTGTGCCTATGGCACGCGCCCTACTGGGGCTCGAGCATACGCATTTTTCTCTTGCGCGGGGGGGGGGGGGGGGGGGGTCCGGAATGGATCCCCTGCATAAGGGAAGGACGCACTGTACAAATAAAACACTAATATACAAAAGTTAAAAAGGAATGAAATACTACTGTTATTAAAAGCATGCTAGAAAACAGTTAAAGTACTTTATAATATATAGGATGGGCGACACCTGGCTGAATGATACTACGTGTGAAAGGGATCTGGGAGTCCAAGTAGACCACAAGTTGAACATGAGTCAACAGTGCGATGTAGCTAAAAATGCCAATGCAATTTTAGGCTGCATCAATAAAAGTACAGTGTCTAGATCAAGAGAAGTAATAGTGCCACTATATTCTGCTCTGGTCAGGCCCCACCTGGAATATTGTGTCCAGTTCTGGGCACCACAATTTAAAAAGGACATTGAGAAACTGGAGCGTGTCCAAAGGAGAGCGACTAAAATGGTGAAGGGTCTGGAAACCATGCCCTATAAGGAATGACTTAAGGAACTTGGGATGTTCAGCCTGGAGAAGAGAAGGTTAAGAGGTGATATGATAGTCCTGTTTAAATATTTGAAGGGATGTCATATTGAGGAGGGAGCAAGCTTGTTTTCTGCTGCTCCAGAGACTAGGACCCGGAGCAATGGCTGCAAGGTACAGGAAAAGAGATTCCAGCTCAACATTAGGAGAAACTTCTTGACAGTAAGGGCTGTTTGACAATGGAACACACTCCCTCGGAGTATAGTGGAGCCTCCTTCCTTGGAGGTCTTGAAACAGAGGCTGGATGGCCATCTGTTGGGGATGCTTTGATTTGGATTTCCTGCATGGTAGGGGGTTGGACTGGATGACATTTGTGGTCTCTTCCAACTCAATTATTCTATGATTCTATAGAGACTACAGTTCCATCAAATTCACAATTCAAAAACCTGCCTAAATAAAAATGTTTTCACCTGTTGGTGGAAAGAAAGCAGGGAATGAGTCAACTGGGAGCAGATACAGAGAAGGCTGTCTCCTGAGTCCTCACCAACTGGGCCTGCAAAGGTTCTACCACAGACTTTCCCAGTTCAAATGCTTTACAGGACAAGGAGAAGTGGAATAGTCTCCTGATAACAATTTACACATTTGTTTGTTGCATCAGTGAGGTAGAGCTCTGTTAAAGTGAAACAGCCCTTGTTTGTGATATGTAGCAAAATCTCCAACGAGTTTCCTACTCTTCACTGGAGTTGTTATCCCTTTGCAGGTACAAGCTATGCATGACTATGCTGCTACTGATAGCGACGAGCTGCAGCTGAAGGCTGGGGATGTTGTTCTGGTGATTCCATTTGACAACCCCGAGGAGCAGGTATGGAGATCACATCGGTCTCTTGCTTGTTTTTTAACCTGTGTGGTATAGTAATAGAGAACACATACAGTTATCCTCCATTGAGGCACAGAAACAAGAGAGTTTCTAGGCAATCCAATTCAAAGAAGATTCAACAGATTGTTATTTAGAAGACTAGGATTTTACTGCAAACCATACTCATTGTCAGGTTATTCTTCTTGGACCTGGACCAAGAAAACTTGGGTTCTGATGTCCATTTTGCTTTGCCATTTCTGTGATAAAGCTTCAGTTTAACCTAACAATGGGTATGATGATACATAGAAAAAAGCCCTAGCCTTCCAAATAACAATCTGTTTGGTCCTTGGCTCAATGGGGAGATAATTAAGTGTGCAGAGGAGATGAGTGTGATCAGTTTTCCTTAGGCACAAGATAAATTAAAATAAGCCACATGATAATCTGAAAGCATTAGTTTCACTCCAGCAAATGCAATAGAAGGAAAGCGCAAGGAAAAACCTTTGGTTCTCGTTAGAATTTTGGAGCATGGCATACACATTTGCTGTCATACCTGAGGTTGACATCATGAACTATGCAAACAATTACTATTTATGAGGCCATTTGAGGCCTAAAAAGCCTCTGAATCTTCTCACTACCCATGTTGACTTGATTTTCTTCATACATAAGAGGAAACAGAGATGAGGCTCTGTGGCTATTATATTTATGTATCAAAGCCTTAGTGATGTAACAGCTGCTTTACATGCCAGGAATAGTTTTCTGATGGCATAAATAAGCTCTCCAGTAGATGGTGCTGTGTTCAAAGAGACAGAGGAAGTATCTTCATTGCTTTTTTAAAAACAACATAAAGGCAAACCATCATAAAATGAAAAAAAATATGGAATTTTGAATATATTTTTAACCAGTGTTACTCTTAAATGGCCTTTAATTTAGACTGTATTTCTATTTTAAACAAAATCCATATCTCCCACATAATACTACCCATGTAGCTGGGTAAATTGTTCTCCAAGGACTGCCTTCCTCCTCTTGTCTATTGCAGTCCACGCTCAAAAGCAGTTAGAATGACTCTTGGGTCTAAATAGACCTTACAACACCTCTGGATGATGTGCTTGTAGGCTGGGGGGTTGGAACCAATCACAATAGTGGTATTGTTACAACAAATATTAGACAGTGCTCCAAGCTCTGGAATAGTTTGGTAACACTGAAGATCTTTACAAATAATGAATAGTGATAGATCTCTTCTGAACAACTTGGGTGGAGCTTCCATGTATGCTTTGTATATAAGACGGACTTTCTGTTAAAAAAAATTCTCCTCCATTCAGCATTTTTCATTCTCCTCTGTGGCATCATCCATAAGTACCATCAGACTACCCTCAACATATCTGTTTGTCACATCTCTTTCCTTTTTTCCAAAGCACAGCTTACTAGTATCCAGACTTGGGATTCAAACATCCACTAGTCTGCTGAAAAAAAAGAGAAGTTTAATTTTGTTCTCTTGCAGGAATGCAGTCAAGAACCTAGGCACAATATAATTTTGCTTTCAGTCAAGGTGAAACACTTTGTTCTGATCTATGGGTGTACAGATCTATATTAGTATGTTCATGTTGCACACAGAATAGAAGATGGTCAGGTTACAATCCACAAGTACATTTAGCAAAAGTATTTGGACTGAAGAGACTTATGGGCATTGGATTACAATACCAAAATCCTAAACACGTGCTTCCAGATCATTTCATCTTCAGATAGCCTTTAGCTGGTCAAATGGCTAGCAAGACTGGCTAAAATAACATAAAACTGAAGAGCAGGAAACATAATTTACCCAAGATAACTAAAAAGTGGCAGAACCCCTTAAGAATAAGTAAGTTTATTATGACATTATCTTTCATGAATGCATGGAGCGCTGTTTTTAACTGACTAGTGAAGAACACAGGAGTGTGTGAGTGTGTTTTGGGGGACATCCATAGTTGTTAATCGGAAGTGTTAAAATGTACAATCTCTAACAATTAGCTTATAGCATAGCTATATGCAAGAGAAGTACAGTCATCATTCAAAACTGTGGAAATAGAACAGAATCCAAAATACTCTTTCTCTTCTTCCATCTTTCACTTTGGCAGGATGAAGGCTGGCTGATGGGTGTGAAAGAAACTGACTGGCTTCAGCACAAAGAGCTTGACCAGTGTCGAGGAGTTTTCCCAGAGAATTTCACAGAGAGAGTGCAGTGAAGTCCTGAGGCTCCTATCTGGCTTCTCTTCAGCAAGGAAGCATGATGTGTTTTCACCCCTCTCCCCTGGGGGGAAGTCTAAAAATAATAGAGAGAATTTTAAAGGAACAAAAGCCTAAAAGTTGGATTCGTCACAGAAAACAGTGTTTTAGAAGTACATTGAATTCAAAAGCGTTGTTATCAAATATATAGGCAATAAAGAAAGACAGGTTGAAAGCGGTCCTTTTTCCTTTTCCTTTGAAAAGTGCTGGTGTTCAGAAAGTTGGTCACCAAGCAGTCATTTTGTGTGAATTGGAATTAAGGTGTGTTCAGCAGTATAAATTGTGAAATACTAACTACTAATTGAAATTACACAATAAAGTTTACCTTGTGGGAAGGTGCAGTCAACCCGTCTTGTGGCTGATGTTGCTTATGTGGCATCCCTTGGATTTCAGACCCTGCAAATTATTCAAACCTGCTGCATAAACCCGATGCCTATCATGCTGTTGAAAAGAAATATTTAGTGTACAGTGTTCACACATTATAATTATGTATATGTGTGTGCGTGTGTGCGTGCGTGAGTGTGATGTTCTTCCTTTGGAAAAGTCTAATAAGAACTGTGATTTTATACATTGAACAGCAAACAAAGTCACCACTGAGTATATACTGTATCTAAAAGAAAAATGAGGAAGCTAGGCCTGATACGAAACTGCTTCAAAGACATGAATTAAACTATTACAATGGCACCTTTTTGCACTGCAAAAATATAAACATAGCTTTATATGTTTTTAAAATCAATAATCTATTGCTTATTTGTTAAACTGAACTTAGAATGAGCAGAAGCTAGTTCTAAATCCAGCTGTATTTTACAAGAAGGGGTAGAAAGATAACAGCAATCAAATGAGGAAACTAACATGTTATTGCATATTTGTTTCCACTTGAGGCAACATTGGCAGCAAAAAAACAACACACATTTGCTTCCAGTGTGTTTCCTCTGTATTTTGAACAACTGTAGGCAAAACCTTATCCATCTGTTTTATCCCATTTGTAGTTGGTGAATGTGTCAGTCAGCTTGAGTGCTGATCTAGTCATAAGAATATTCTGTGCCAGCCTGCTAGTTGGTGCTTCATTATAAACAGTTATTATGGTCAGTCTTTTTAGTTTTATCAAGGTAGATGACTATGTGATGAGATGCTTTCTAGCAGTCCAGATAAGTGAGATATGAAGGCTGTTCCTTGTCTAGGCCTAAATTGGGATGGGGTTTCTGCAGTCATCCAGATGTTGCTAGATTGCAACTCCAGCTTTTCTAGTCAGTACAGCCCATAACAAGGAGTGCTGGGAGTTGCAGTCCAACATCTCAAATAGGAATGCAAATCTCCACTTCGCAAATACAAGATTGAGTATTTTCATCAATTTTCTCCCTTCTCTGTGAGAATATGAGTTGTTCTGTGCAATTTTTGCATACTGTTTATGCATTGAGATTTTGTTTCATTTCCACAAAATACCCATGGTTTTGTGAAGTCAAAGGCTTTCATGGCCAGCATCCATAGTTTTTTGTGGGTTTTTCGGGCTATGTGGCCATGTTCTATAAGAGTATATTCCTGACGTTTCACCAGTATCTGTGGCTGGCAAGAGGATGCCAGTCACAGATGCTGGCGAAACGTCAGGAATAAACTCTTATAGAACATGGCCACATAGCCCAAAAAAACCACAAAAAACTACCCATGGTTTTGCTGCAAATATGTAATTTTGTACAGAAAGTATGTATTTTTGCACCAAACACATTGATTCCTGCATGAAAGATAGGTCTTGTTTCCTCCACAGAAAACATGCAGGAAAACTACATGGGTTTTTTTTTTTTTGCACAAGAATCCATGTATTCATGTGATTTCTCTAAGATTTATGAAATTTACATAAATACACAATGTCCTGTACAGAAGAAGCACATTTACTCTTCCTGCATGTATTTTCTGTGCAAAGCCCAATACTTATGCACAGTAAATATATATATTTTCTGCACAAGAAAACTATTTGTATTTTCCATCGTAATGAATTTTCTGCAACAAAGCCTTGAAATGTGAATAATTTCACAGATTGTCTTCTTCAGCCAGCTTTCTTGAGTGTCAAGACACTCTTATCATTAAGAATGTGAATATTGACAAGTACTGTTCACATCTCTAATCTGGATGACCACACAATTCTGACTCCTGGTTTAAATCTATTTGGTAATCCTAATGGATTATTAGTGTTCTAGAACAGATCGATGCTAAACTCGCTTGGAATCCAGGATGGCTAAATTGAGGCTGCCATACTTTGGCCACATTACAAGATGGCATGACTCATTTAGAAAAGACAATAATGCTAAGAAAGGTAGAGAGTAGTAGGACAGGGAGACCACATACCAGATGATGGGACTCAGTCAGAGTGACTATGGCCTGATCCTGCAGGAATTTAGCAGAACAGTGGAGGACAGGGAGTCTTGGAGAAGTCTCATCCATGGGCTTGCCATGAGTTGAGGTTGACTTGAGGGCAATTAACAGCAATCCTAATGAAAGCAGACCCACAGAATTAATAGAGTTTATATAAGTGCTTATTTACCAAGTTACACTGATTCATTTGGTCTGCTTTAGTTGGGACAAAATGAGCTATTGACCCTAGAAACAGGTCTTCATCTGCTGCAACTGTGCTGAAACTTTCTGCCATTACAAGATCACTGTGTAATGCATCCTGATTCAGTGGTTAGCACATGCTAGTATGGTGCACCAAAGGATCAGGCCTTGGGGAAAAACAATGAAATATATTCATACCTTATTTACATATAAGAGAAATAGATTGCAGTTTCTTGCTTTTCAGTCACGACAGGGTAAAATGCCACTTTGGAAATGGTACTCCTTTGTTTAATAAAGTGGGCTTCAGCGTATTTGAGGAAAACCCTACTCTACAGTGAGAAATGCTATTAAAGGGGGGCAATATTTTCTTCAAGAGAGAAAGCCTGCCTACTGATCTTCCCTGCAATTGTGGAGCTACAGGTGAACACTGGCTGTTTTCTAGGGGATATTCCCAATTGGGACTGTAGGGTGTCCCTATAGGCCTAGCCTGTGTTCTTCTGAATGAGTTGTGCACCCTGGGTAATCATGTTGCACTGGATACAACACAAATTGAGATAGAAAAGTTCCCCATGGATGAAAGTGTGTAAAACCATGGCTCTAATTTATGTTATTGGATTTGTATCGCTTCATATGTTGCTTGTTTGTTGTTCTGTCTGTTGTTATGAGCAAGCACATTGCTAGGCAGTATTCCGAGTGAACAGATTTACTATCAGTAGCAACAGGTTGTTCCCCCACCACACAGCTAAATCCTGTTGTCCTTTAAATTTTACTTGAATAACTAATATTTTAGCTAATGTAGCTAGTGAGGTCTTCAGATCCTTTGATGGCTGGGTTCATTTGTTTCCAATTTCTCCACTGCAAGTTTCCAATGTTGTTTCCTTTCCTTTCTTTTATTTTATTTTCTTGATATGAAGGGGTTTTTCTTGGACAGGCTAAGTTCTCTTGCACTGAAATGCACATGAGATCATTGTACTGAGAATGAGAGAGTACAACAGCCTTTTACGACAAGTCCAAAGGGGAGGCTTCTCTTTTATGCAGTAACAAGTTTCTGGTCCAGTTTTGCATTGCAGATGGATCATTATCCACAGTGATTAAATTTTCGAGTACAGGCATAAAGCCAAGGACTTTGGATGTGTGAGTCTTATAAAGTAGGGGTGGGGAATTATATATGCATTTACAACCACTGAATCTGTCTCTCGTGGAATGACTCTAGTTTTGTTACAAAATTAGAAAGACTTTTTAAAAAGTGACTTGAAAAAATAATTAATACACTCTGGATTTAGTGAGATAACCTTTAGGTAAACTTCCATTATTTAAATTTCTCTGTATTCTAGAATTGGCATGCCCTTCAACTACTTCACTGCAAGCATGTAAGTGATGGCACTGCTAATGGTTACTGCATCATATCCTTATTCTTGTATCATTTACAGCCTGTCCTAAAGACCATTCTTATGTATTTGTAAAACCAATTTGTCCTACTTCCAAGGAAAACACTGTGAAGCACCTTTAAAGGAATATCAACTAAAAATGTTTTTAGCCAGCAAATGAAGCTATCAGTGTACTATCTATTTTTTATGCAAAAAGGAAACAACAAAAACCTAAACTTGTGGATTTAAAATAAAAAAGCTGTGTTGGCAATGATGGTGGCAATGGGATTATAATTTCCAGCTGAGATGTGAAATTTATATTGCTTCTCTAGCTATTAGTGCACATATATATATACAATATATATATTTTTTGCTGACTTCTAATTCATTGTCTCTTTCCTTGATGTTTGTGTTGCAGTTTTCAGACAAGTGTTATAAAAGTGTTTCTGATTTTACCCCCATTTTGTTGTGGAAAAGCAGCCATCCAGTACTGTATTATGTCCTTACTGATTCTGTATTCTGACGCTGTACAAAATGGTATAGCTCTTGGCCTTGAAAAGAATGGTTGATAAGTTTGTAGTTCTCAGGTCTCATTTAATTTTGTTATATTGCTGCAACAGGGAAATTCGTCTCTAACACTGATTTCAATTTGCTTCTGGAGAAATTTGCTCAATAAAGAGGGAATAATTTAACTGAAAAAAAGAATACTAATTGCTATGTGTGACCTGGATATTGTACAAGGATATAAAAGTATAAATGGCATCAAGCCCAGTATTGTATAGTGTTATCTGCTCGTGGATACCAAAATCCGTGGATGCTTAAGTCCCATTAAAATTGATGACAGTGAAATGATGTACTTCATATAAAATAGCAAAATTAAGGTTTGCTATTTGGAATTTATATCTTTTTGGAATATTTTCAAGCCATGGATGCTTGATTCCATGGATAAAAACTCTGTGGATATATAGGGTTGACCATAATTCAATATTTTTTAATTAGACTTTCAGAGATGAATGGGTTGGGCTATTCAATTAAAAATACAGTTGACTAAACGTTGCCCCAGTTAGCTAGATAAATGCTGTTTATATAATACAAGTGCTTATAAAAATATTGCAGGCAACAAGTAATATCATAAAAGAGTCATGCTGTGTTATACAAATGACAAAAGCCTCTTCTGAGATGATGTCTGCTGTGATGCAGCCTGTGTAAATCAAAGTATTTTTCTTGCTACAGAAATATTTGGTAGTATCTTGCAAAAGGTTCCTGTATATGGAAGTGCTCTATCCAGTAACAGAAGGCTTTTGATTTACAAGAGCAATTCTGCTGGCTAAATTGGGGGACAGTCATTGCCGGTTACCTCCATCCCATTTGTGCTTGTTGTTGTGTTCTTTTCAAGTATTTCCAACTACAGTGCACCCGCGTTATACGTGGGCACGCTTTATGCAGTCTTGAGCGTATGTGCTCAAGCTGCAGGGTGCGCGCAGGTTGCAAGGAGTGACGCGTCCCATTCAAATGAATGGGCACGCACGCCCATGGCGCTCTGTGCGCCGCCACACCGCACACGAGCCCCATTGTTTTCAATGGGGCTCAAGCATAGGCGGAATTCGCCTTATGTGGCAGGGTCCAGAACAGATCCCCGCGTAAGGCAAGGGTGGACTGTAATGGCAAACCTAAGGCAAGCTAAAGAGCCAGCATGGTATAATGGTTTGAGTGTTGGACTATGACTGTGGAGATCAGGGTTCAATTCCCTGCTTGAGCATAAAAACCCATTGGGTGACCTTAGGCAAGTTACACTATCATTGTCAGAGGATGGCAATGGCAACCTCCCCTGAAGAAACTTGCCAAGGGGTCACCATGAGTCAAAAATGACTTGGAAGCACACAGCAACAACAACAACAGCAAGGCAAGCCTATCATGGGATTTCCTTGGCATGATTTCTTCTGAGAGGGTTTGCCGTTGCCTTCTTCTCCTGATTTACCCAAGGTCACCCGGTGGGTTTCCATAGATGAGTGGGGATTCGAACCCTGCTCTCCAGAGTCATGGTCCAATGTTCAAACTGGCTTTCTTCTTTCCATAGGCTTTCCTGTGTTCCCTGAAAATATGCTCAGGTTAACTGTTTGGAGTCAAAATGGAAGTGTTAGTGCCTGCAGAAAGCAGGGAGAGTCTATGAAGGTCTCTTCCCCCACTGTTCATGAGTGGGAATGTTTCAAATAAAGGTTTCCATGAGGATGTTCTTGCCAGTGGAATAAAAATTCAGGATCTGGCCCATTGCTTTCACCCATTTCCATATTTAATCAATCCATTAACATTCAAATAATTAATCAATCAGCTAATGATTCTTTAATCAGGCTGCAGCTGCACTCTTGTGGAAGGGAAAGTAAAATTAGGAAAATGAGTGACAAAGTTGTACAGGTTGAGCCTTTCTTTTCTGAAATGCTTGGAACCAAAAATGTTTGGGAGTTTGAATTTTGTGTGTGTGGATTTTGGAATATTTTCATATACAAAATGAAATATCGATGAGGGGGGACTCGAGTCTAAGCATGAGTTTTATTTATGTCTTGTATACACCTTTGTGTACAGCCTTAAGGTAATTTTATACATAATATTTTGAATAATTTTGTGCATTAAACACAAAAGTTTGTGTACACTGAACCATTAGAACGAAAAGGTGTCACTATCTCAGCCACCCCTGTGGACAATTCTGGATTTTGGAATTCCATATAAGGGACACTCAACCTGTAAAAATCATTGCTATGTTGTTTGACTGATGTGTACAAAGTTTCTTAAGATTTTTTTTCTAAACAAAACCAAGAATGATCAACATCCTCTGCTCAGTTATACAGTATAAGACACTTTTCCTAGAAGCTTAGCAATTTCCATATCTAAAATAAAATCAAACTGCATTAGGTGTACAGTGATTACTCAGTCCTATATACATCTACTCATAACTTAGTCTCCTTGACCTCAATGGACCTTACTATCAAAGTAAATTTATTTAGTATTAGGCACTGTCTATAACCATTCTGAGGCCTCCTGAATTCTGAAGAAATCAAGTGAGCTTTACCTTCTCAAAAATGTCCCCCATGTACATATTTTTGGCATGGCTTATCATTCAGAGCTCCGAGCCTAAAAGGTAGACTGTGCATATACCAAAAGGAAATTGGATAATTTTATGTTGGAAGCTAAGAGCCTCGACAGACCGACACTAAACCGCATGGCAGGCAGCATCGCAGCGCTCCTTTGGTGCTGTGGCCAGATGAAACATGCCAAAAGGAGTGCTGGAAAGTGCCACTGTGGCAGCAAAGGCATTCTTTCCATGGCCCAAAAAGGAGCTGCTTTTTGGAGTTTCTTTTTGTGCCACAGAAAGGTCAGATCGGGGCCACAGCATGTATTTGCTGTGGCCCCCATCTTGTGAGGAAAGGAGTGGTCTGTTGAGCCCCTAAGATATTAAAGTATTGAATATCATTTATATAGGTTAGATTTTATAGGCACAAGAGAAGTCTTCCTCTTCTAAAAGAACACCTCACTACCACAGAAAAACATTTCCAGCTGCTAGGTGGTCATAGTCTTTGTTTCAAAAAATTATGTAGTTCAGAATATGGTGCAATTCAAAAAGTCTTGGAAGACCATTACAAGAGCTTTGTGTTCAGAATGAGATATGGGTTGCCTCAGGTAACTATCTCTTATGTTCCAGTGCTAAAGTTGGGTCATATGCCCAGCAGAAATCATGTGTCCTGGAATCATTACTGAATTATGAGCAGATTGCACAAAAACACATTGAATAACTAAAGGCCCAAACAGATAGGACAAAATAGAGCTGCTTCAGGTCACTATGGAGGTATGCTGTTTAAATGACACATGCATCTTAAGAGGCCAGAAGCTGTGCCAAAACTGCGCTCCAGTCCTTAAAAAAGGTTCCTCTAGGAAGAAACATCATTTAGGGAAGGGGATCTGCTGCCCTTGAAGACAATATGTAATGGGGGAGGGAGCTGCATGTGTGTGCAAGGCATGGATGCCTCTCTGTTCACAAGGGTCTCACTTTCCTAAAATATCTGCCATGTGGCTGCTGTTGCAAACTATAGAAAAGAGCACTCTAGTTGACATGGAAAGTCTAAGCCTCTTGTGAAGTTAATGCCACATAAGTCATCAGGTCATTCTAAAGAGTTAAGGATCATGAAAAGTAAAACTTCCATCATAAGAGGGTTTAATTTGTGAAGGTACCAAATGTCAGATGTGCTTGCTGTGGTGAACATGAGATATTAAAATAGTGTTCAGAGTGCAGATCTGGTGTGTGTGTGAATGAAATGGTGCTATATTATTACTTTGCTAGCTAGAAGTGGCCAAAATGCAAATGGCAAGATATATTATGGCAAAGTTCAAATAATGATTGGGCCCAAATGTTTTGCATCTCAATGAGGTCTCCTGGGCAATGAGTTCCACTCTCACACAACTATAGTAAAATGTCTTGGGACAGGCAGTTTTTCAAGGGTTACATAGTGCCTTGCCCATGAGGAGTTCTCAGAGCTAGGCATGGAAGAAACAACTTTATACAGAGCTTGCCCTTGGCAGTACAACAATGCTGGCAGGGGTTTCCACTCCACTGGTATTGTCCCTGAGCAGGAAAATCTTTTCGACAGCCATGAAGTTCCACTCTTTCCCCATATTATGCTTTTTTCAGAGCTATGACAAAATGTATACTATTTTTTAAAAGCAGCCAGCTGCTGCCGTTAATGTTATACCTCATTCCTTCATATTCTCACCATTTACTCTTGCTTTGGGGATTCATCCATAAAGCTGGGAAATGAAGTTATTTTGTTTTGTTTTAATATATGGAACACTGCAATTATATTTTTGTTATTTTCTGTAAATTCTTTGACTTCCAGAGACAACTACTTGTACTCTGTTCCTAATTGGTAAGGCTTTTCTTACCAGAGGCGCCAAAGTTGCTATCCCTGTTTGTTTGCACTACGCGAGCACAGTGACTTTGATTCTCTGTACTTTAAAATAAGTGTAACTTCTATTATTTAAGCCACTTACTTTGACCCTGCAGCTCAAAGAACACCTGATATTTTAGGTGGTATTTCTTTTCTGTCTTATGAAAAGAAAAAAGGCTCCTGGTGTGCTATGAACTGTGACTTTCCATTTTAATGACATGTACTTCATGGATTTATTTATCCCATACATTCGAAAATATAATTTTGTGTCACCATGCTGCTGTGTGTACTGTATTTTTTTTAAAAATGAAACTTCTAACATATTCAGAATAGCATTCTCTCTTACACACTTATCATTGCACCTGCATGCACAAATTGTTATGGTCTTATCTTGGTAACATCAGAGACGTCTGAATATCATACCTTCCAGCTGTTCTAATTTGCCAGGGACAGTCCTAGTTGATCTGCTATCCCACTTTTCCAGCAAATTTTAAAATGCTCCAGTTTCTCTCTCCTGCTTTCACATTTCCCTTTTGCCATCAGCTTGCTTAATTTTCTGGAAACTGAGTTTAAAGTGCTAAAGTAGTTCACACTCAACTCAGCAGGGAAGAAAGGAGAGGAGGGACAGAATCTTTCCCTTCCCTTTAAATTCAGGAAAAAGCAAACTTCTGCAGCTTCTCCCAGATTGTGTGTTTTTCCTCATTTATAACTTTTGCCACCTTGACCACACCCTGATGTTGCTTGGCTGCAAGTGTTATGGGTTTCATCTGTGAAATGTTGGGGAGTATAGAATATTATAAAAATCATGGGAAATCTTTTATCTCATAATTAAATATACTAAATTAGTATATATAAATGTCAGATGTGGCTACATGCAAAATAAAACAGTGTTACAAAACATGTGAAATGATGGCATTTATCACACGGAGGTTTTGGGGGATTTTTGGAGCTCAGATCCGGGGTGACTGTGGGTCCACAAAGCGAATTCACATAATGTGAATGTGTTATCAGATGAGATTCCTTTCTATGGGCACTTCTTCCATGGTGCTTCCATAGTGATTCCAAAGTGATCCCACATTTTGGAAAATTGGAAAAAAAGTGAATTCACAGAATTCCCTTTCAAGTTCACTTCGATTTCACTTCGAATTGGTCTGGTGTGGAAGATCACTCCGATGTTGCCCCCTTGGCGCCCTGCGTCCTGCTCCTTCATCCTCATCCCCCTCCTTCATGCCATCTCGTCGTCACTGCCACCCTGCGACCTATCACATCATCCCCTGCCTGCTCCTGCATCCGAATCCTGGCTCCAGTGCCCCCCTGCAACCTATCCCATCATTCCCTGACTGTTCCTGTATCTGAATCCTGGCTCCAGTGACCCCCTGCCACCCATCCCATCATCCCCTGCCTGCTCTTGCATCCGAATCCTGGCTCCAGTGACCCCCTACGACCTATCCCATCATCCCCTGACTGCTCCTTCAGTCCGATCCTGGCCCCAGTGACCCCCTGCAACCTATCAGTCCAATGAAGGATGACAGCTAAGGAGGGGGCAGGGAAGGAGGACAGCATCCAGAGCCCCACTGAGCATGTGCAAGGGTCCCAATTCGAATCGTTGAATCCGCATGGTATGCACTGGTGTGGTAATACAATTTGCACTCACTTCGCTTTGCATGAATCCGCATCACATGCCTTGGATTCGATTCCCCCTCAGTTTGGAAGGGCAATGGAAGGGCAATCAGGTGTGATAAAACATTCATGTTACGACGTGAATTCACATAGCTCAACCAGGAGTCACCCCGCATCTGACCTGCAAAAAGCCTCGTGTGATATACTCCAGTGTTACAAAACATGAAGGTTATGAATGGCATCACTACAGTATATAAACTGTTACAAATATTTACCGTCTGGATTCCTGGCTCTTGCTTCAGACTTAGATGCTGCTGTCACTCACTCTTTCAAAAGCTGTATTTGCATGGGGATCTATAAGTAGACATGCACATTAACATGATTATTAACTTCATCTATACCGTGCCTTTTCTCCAAAAGTGGCAAGGAGTTTCTGAAGCACAAGGATAGTGTATCTACACTATAGAAATAATGCAGTTTGACAGCACTTTTAAGTGCTATAACTCTATGGAATCCTGGGATTTGTTGTTTGACAAGGTATTTAGACTTCTCTGCCAAAGCGTGCTGGTGCCTAAAAAAACTACAAAATGTTAGATGATTTTAAGGACGATAAAATTGTTAAATTTTTAAAGTATTTATGTAACTATTTTAGTTTAATTTTGTATTGTATTGTTTGTTGTATATTGTCTATTGAGATGCTTAATAAAGGTTGTTTAAAAAACAACAACTACAAATCCCAGGATTCTCTGTGATGGCGCCATGGCAGTTAAAGTGGTGCCAAACTGCATTGTTTCTACAGTGCAGATGCACCCTATGTGTGGCTTATAAGTTAAAATATAATATGCATACAAAAGATCACCTTTTAAATGGAATGAAACTAGCCACAGCATTAAAAAAAAACACCAGGTAAAGCATAAGATTAAACATGATAAAGAGCTGTAGAAAAACGTCAGAATTAAAACAGTGCAGCATCTCTTAAGTGGAAGCGAATCTGTGGTCAGAATCGCACTACACAGTTTTAATGCTGTTATTTCACTTTTACTGCTACGGCTGTCTCTTGTGGAATTCTGGGCTTTGTAGTTTAGCAAGGCCTAAGAGCTCTCTGGCTAAGAATCCTAAATGCCCCTCTCTAAACTGCAAATCTCAGGATTCCACAGGTGGCAGCCACAGCAGTTAAAGTGGAATAATAGTGCTACAATAATCTAGTGTGATACTGTCCTGTTTTGCAGGTATTTTGCACTTTGCCCTTCAGACTGAGTGATGCTTTCAAGGTCCTATAGGATCCCCTGCAGTGAAGATGACTGACTACATCCCATTCTGGCTGAGTGCATACCCATGTATTGATTTTGCATGAGAGGAAATCTTGGGTCTTGATACACACACATGTTCTTTTAAACTGTATGGGAGGCCTTTAAGCATCTGTCAGGAATACTTTGATTGAGAGTTCCTGCATGGCAGGGGGTTGGACTGGATGGCCCTTGTGGTCTCTTCCAACTGTACAGTTCTATGATTCTATGTATCCCTGTGACATAACTGATGGTGAATATTACTATTGCTAATATTCCTCCAAGGTTGGAAAGATTACATTAATGTTTCCCATAGTCCCTGCCAAAGATCTTCTCTGGTCCTTTTTCTGCAACTTAAAAGGGGTTTCCTTGCTGTCCAACCTCTCTTTGGGGTGAGCATCTGTGGGAGGCTCAATGGCTGCATTAGCCTCCTATGAGACCTTGGTGGGGTCACGCACAAATCATATCCCCCATGCAAAACACTTAATACGTTGCCCCAAATACTCCTGTGTCCTCTCAGGGCTGTGGGGAGCTGTTTTGCCATGTTTTTAAGCCTCCCCTGGGCCAATTTAGACGCAGGAGAGCCCCCGTCCTCAAAAACAAAATAGTGACCAGATGTCACTTGCAGTTTTTTTTAAAGGACTTTTCTTTGCCTAAAATGGCCCAGGGAGACAACTCCAAAATGTGGTGAAAATGCCCCTAACAGCCACAAAAATAGACCTGGGAGGCCACATACAGTCTGCAGGCTGTACTTTACCCTCTCCAGATCTAAGGAGACCCAAGGAAAGCTCTTTTTTGTTGTTCATCAAACTATCCTTTATAGGTACTTTCCCTCTGCCTGCCTCCCTCCATAACTCCATTGTCACCTGTGTGTATGTTTAGAGAAAAGGTCACTTTATTATTAAGCTGGTTTGTGCACGGGAGACCAGCCACATTGGGATCATTGGAAGGTTCCCTATGGGATATGAGCCTGCCAATCTTGTCTTACTCCCCTTCTCTACGAAATGAAGCTGTCCACTTCAGACAGCAAAGCAGAGGAGCGTGTGGGTCCAGACAATGCCTGGCATAAAGTGTCCTTGAGTGTGTATGTGTATGTGTGGATGCATTGTGTGCACATGTTCAGAACTGGTTTTCTCAATCCTTGATTTTCTCCTTTATGCCCCATGACCTACAGCAGTGGTTCTCAGGCTTAAACCCGTTGTTGTTGTTGTTGTTGTTGTTGTTGTTGTTGTGTGCCTTCAAGTCATCAGGTGATCCTATCATGGAGTTTTCTTTGCAGGTTTCTTCAGAGGGGGGTTGCCATTGCCATCCCTTTAAGCTAAGAGAGTGTGACTTGCCCAGGGTCTACATAGTCAATCATAGTCCAATACCCAAACCACTATCCTACACTGGATTTTTTTACCCTTGTGACCCCCCGTTTACATCTACACCCAGATGTTGTGCACCCCCTCCCAATGTAGTATATGGCTTAAAATATTTAATTTAGTGGGCGTATTTTTGTCCATACATTCATGCATATATATTCATAGTTTAACATCCTTTAGGAAATAGCTCTCCTCCCTCAGGCTCCACATGCCTTCCCTGCCTCTTCTTTTCTTCTCCAGGACAGAAAAGATTTGGGAAGGGGAAGAGAAGGAGAAGAAATTGGCAAAAATTTGTTCAGAGAAGGTTTGCTTTGCCTTCCTCTGAGGCTGAAGGGATGTGACTTGCCCAAGGTCACCCAATGCATTTCTGTGGCCAAGTGGGGACTCGAACCCTGGTCTCCAGAGTCCTAGTCCAATTATCAGTATGGTATTTTGATAAGGAGAACAAAGTAATGGCCATGTTTTTTGGAGCTGCCATAATAGCCAGTTAGAGACATTAACATTCGGATATTGAAGTTTAGATTCAGGCTAAAGGCTAAAGCCAAGGTGGCAGGCTCCAGAATGGCCCAACTAGAAGTAGGTCATTTTCCAATTTTCCATTTTCCAATGGCCCTGCTTCTTAGGCTGCATCTGCACTGCAGACATAATGGAATTTGACACCACTTTAACTGTCATGATTCTATGCCATGGAATCCTGGGATTTGTATTTTGTTGTGACACCACAGCTATCTGACAGAGAAGGCTATAAACATGTCACAAAACTACAAATCCCAGAATTCCACAGCATTAGAATTGAACCATGGCAGTCCAAATGATACAGATGCAGCCTTATTGTCTCAGCCTTGTTTGGTGCTGGGAAGGGGCTGGAACCATGTTCATTCTTGTGCCCTGATTGATGAGCACTTCACCCAATATGGCTTATGGCTGTTAAGGAGGGCTGGTGGGTTATTTACAGAGTTTCATGGTAATACTATGTTGTTGTTGTTATTGTTATTGCTGTCGTGTGCTTTCACATTGCTTCTGACTTCTGGTGACTTTAAGGCAACATTCCCATGGGGTTTTCTTGGCAAGTTTCTTCAGAGGGGGTTTGCCAGACTGAGAGAGTTTGACTTGGCCATGGTAAATTCAACTGGTTCAAAATTCAACTGGTTCAAAGAGCTGCTGCCAGGCTGTTAACAGGCGCCGATTACAGAGCCCATACAACTCCTGTGTTGAAACAGCTTCATTGGCTGCCAGTTCGTTCCCGGGCACAATTCAAGGTACTGGTTATAGCCTACAAAGCCCTACATGGCTCAGGTCCACATTATTTGGCAGACTGTTTCTCGTGGTATGAACCTGCCCGGACTCTGAAATCCTCTGGAGAAGCCCTTTTCTCCATCCCAACACCTTCACAAACACGTTTGGTGGGGACACGAGAGAGGACCTTCTCAGTGGCTGCCCCTAGACTCTGGAACTCCCTGCCTAGGGAGATAAGAACGGCTCCCTCCTTGATGGCTTTCCGACGGCAGGTGAAGACCTACCTGTTCAAACAGGCATTTAAGGAATCACTATAAGAACAGGCAGGAATGTTGGACTAGTTTAATCATTCTGTTTAATGCATGTCATTTATTTATTTATTTTTAAAATGTTTTAATTGTACTGTTTGTTTGTTTGTTTGTTTGTTTGTTTTTGAATTGCTGTGAAGCCGCTGTGAGTCCCAGTCCTGGGAAAAGAGTGGGAAATAAATAAATAAATAAATAAATAGTCACCCAGTGGGTTTATATGGTTGAACTGGGATTCAAATGGTTGAGCTATTCTCCAAAGTCATAGTCCAACACACAACACTCTGCACCATGGTGGCTCTTCCTACTGAATATGGAGCAATTATGGATCTGTACCTCTAGGTTGCAAATCCATAACATCAACACAGAACACCAGCCATTATCAGCTTACTCTATTACCACAATCACTTTGGGTCCTCTTTTCTTTATACAATTTATACAACAAGTATTGTTGAAGAATGTAAAGCTTCCAACAATTCACAATTTAAATTTAAAAATCCACAAGCAGGCAATAACTATATTAGGATCAATTAAGGTTCTACAATGTTTGTAAGCTTTTGATTTTTTTCAACAGGTTGGGTGGCAAAAAAATTAGGGGACGAAGGAGAGTCATAAAATTAAAATGACTTTAAATGACCTTTTTAATGCCATGTGGCATGCAATTAAGCTAAATCCTATGGATGAAGACTGCAAGCTTGCACATTTTTGTGAAATTGTAGTCAGCCCTAATTAAGATATTCCCTATTTGCCATTCCTTTCCTTTCCTTTTTAGTCTAATGGACCATCATGGCGACCTCCATTTTTGTACAGGCCATTATTTCAATACACTCATGTAAGTCTGTTTTCATATGATTCTCTGTTACCACACATGGTTTTGTGCTGAATAAATCAGGAATGCTTTCTCAAGTCTCTGATTCAAGTCACCATGGTATCCTCTGAGAAGGTATGTGGAAGAATCATTTACTGCCAAGCTGTGTGGATTAAGAGGCAAGATTTCAAGTGTGTAAAATGAAGCACAAATGTGTTAGAAATTAAAATAAGGCAGCCTTGAAGCTTGGTAAAGCATAGCTAGTGACAGGGAATGCTGGAAGCTGCAATCCCGCGGCATCTGGAAGGTTACATTATTTCCTCTCCTGTGAAATGATATCCTGAAACAATGGCCTAAATCCTGTTGATATTTCCGACTATTGTAAACCCACAAATTATGCAGCCGTTTCCCACATTTGGGGAAATTGAGGGGTCAGCACACCTGGAGTGCAATGGATGAACCTCACCCTGGGAAAACCACCTTTATTATCACGGTCTCTCCCCTGCCAGGTAAGTAGTTTCACTAATGTGAAAAGTCATGACTTCTTTAAATTGCATTCATTTAATGGGTCTAACTCTTGCTGGGATAAACAATACTCTGCATTATTGGTCTTTTTAACTGTGCTAAAAATTAAATCTGTTCACCACTTCTCCATCTTCCTCAGTTGTACAAGATAGAAAATTCTTTATAGTCATGGCCAGAGTTTGGTAATGTTCCCTCTCTTAGTATTAACCTCCAGACTGCCCAGCTGACCTGGCCACAATGGAGCTGTAGTCCAAAAATGATCTTCTGAGTTCTGATTATGTTTTATGTACTTTGGGATCTCCTGAAGGGAAGCACCACAGGTTAATGTTCCGTCCCCTCTAAGAAACCTTGCCCTAATGTACCCTGAAAAGGGACCTGGTGGCCCTCATCTTCTCAAGTCACTGCAGCCTAGCCCATGTATATCCAAATTTAATGGGCATTATATGCAAGTAAAGTCACAAAGTAACAGCTAATGGTTGCCCAGTCAATAAATAACACCATGCAACTCTGTGGTTATGACGCTGATGCCTTCTCTGAACAAAGTGTCCTTGGCAGAAACCACAGCAGGGCACCTGGTGGGATTCATAAATTAATGATGCCACAGATGTGAGGCTGGCAGCTGAGCTTTGTCTTGGGTTGACTTGTGCCTGAAGCCAAATGGATCTCAGTTCTAGGCATGACGTCCCTTTCTTCTTCATTAGCAGCCAGAATGAAACCCCAAGTATGATTGACAATCAGTCTGTCTCGGGTCTCGTACTGTCTGTTCAATTTACAAAGGCTATAAATAAATCAAGCATGAGCAGGAACTTAGCAAGCACCCAGGATTCATTAGCTTGCTGCTGTGACAGTTAAAAATCAGGCTCTTCTCTATGGGCTGTTTTTGCTAACAAGGGACTACTCATCTTTCCTAGGTCATGAAGAAGAGCAGGCTGGCAGGCCAGCAATGTAGGAGAAGGCACTGGCTTCACTAATGCCTCCATGTCATTTATCTTTCTGTTTGCAACTAAAGGGCACAATGGCAGCAAGTGGCTTCAGTAGCAGTGGGTGGTAAATCTGTTTTGGGGTTTACTCTGAACTGAAAAAGAGCCATCCAAAGAATTCTCTATTAAGGGGAAAGGGCTCAACATTTTGGAGAGAGTTCCTTTACGGTTTATGCTGTTCATTGCTCCATTGACATAGAAACCACCAGCTGCCACTGACAGTAACTGAGCCAGTAATCGGAGTGATTCTGAATTGTTGTCCCTTTCAAAGTTCATGGATATTTCCCTCCAGCGACAAGAGGCGTTGAAAGCTGCTTCTTGTCATTTGTCTAGTCTTCTCCTGGAGGAAGAAAACCAGAAGATAATTACACAAACAACTCTTTGGGCATATGTATGTCCTGGATGTGCTATACAATTTTATTTATTTATTTCTTTGGGATCTTTCTGATTGGGGGGCAATTTGTTGTTGTACCTCTCTCTCTCTCTCTCTCTCATTTAAAAAAAATTGCCAATAATGTTTTTGTTGTCTCAAACTATTTTCTGCCAATTCCCATCACAAGATGAAACATTTTATTCCTGTCTTGGAGTGAGTTTCTTTTTAACTTTTAAATTTTGAGACATATTGAAACAATTCCATGCCATTTTCTAGCACCCCTTTTGTTTTTATTCTTTTCAGGGTTACAGTGTTTGTAGAGCAGCTGTGAAATGGCACTTTTGCATTGTTCCTTTGTTCTTGTTGTTGTTATGATTCTTCAAGCGGACTCTGAGTTACAGTGACCCTATAAAAGGATTTGCTCAGGAAAAAATTATTCAGTGGGGTTTGCCACTGCCTTTCTCTTAGAATAAGAGAGTGTAACTTGATGAAAGCCACTCAGTGGGTTTCTATAGCTGAGTAGGGATTCGCACCCAACTCATGAGTCATACAGGTTTAATCTGTATTGCAGAAATAATGCAGTTTGACACTACTTTAATTGCATTGGCGCAATGCTATGAAATTCTGGGATCTGTAGTTTTATGAGATATTTAGCCTTCCCTGTCAGAGAGCTACAACAAATGACAAATCTCAGGGTTCCAAAGGATGGAGCCTTGACAGTTAAAGCAATACCAATTTGGCATTAATTCTGCAGTGCAGGTTAGACTTTAGTCCCACAATGAAACAACTATACCATGGTGATTCTCATTATATGTTTACAAATCTTAAATGCTTTTAAAAATGTAAAAAAAGTAAATAAAAAAAAATCAGAGGCGAAAAGCTACTGTTCATATCTAAGATTTTTTTAAAATGTGAAAGATCTACAAAATTGTTTCAAACAGCCCTGCCCCTGCCCTGCGCCTGAATGAAATGAGCAAATGCAGAGGCAACAACCATTGGCAAAAACCAAGGTTATAGCATGAAAACACGTTTCTTTAGTCCAATCTGGAAAAGGCCTTTATTTATTAGAAGGGTTTGTTTATCACTTAACTGTATTAAGACCAATTAAGGTTCTACAATGTTTGTAGCTTTTGATTTTTTCATCAAGTTGGGTGGCAAAAAATTAGGGGAAGAGGAGGAATCATAAAACTTTAAATGACTTTTTAATGCCATGTGGCATGTAATTAAACTAAATCCTATGGATGGAGACTGCAAGCTTACACCTTGGGGGTGTTCTTACTGTGTTATACACTGGTTTACACATCGAATCCAAGGTGTAGTGTTCCTACTGAAACCCGAATTAACTCTAGAACAGTTCTAGATTAACCTGATATCGTTTTCACTACGATTCGAATCTGATTCGGTTTATTATATTTAATCCAGGTTAGAGGCTTATAAACCGGCGTAAAAAAATAGAAGGGTCAACCCTAGTATTTTTCCTTGATTCGGGATAGGATTCGGAATATTTAAATAGGAACGATTCAGCCTCTGAATCGGGTTAACTGGATGGGAGGAGCGGAGCGCGATGGGCTGGCTCGGGGGAGTCCCCATCTGTCGTCGTCGTCGCCATCTTTGCCTCCCTTGTCCCTTTGTCTGCCGAGGTCTTGCGATAAGAGAGTAGGAGCAACAGGAGCTCCTCCTATTTGCTCCTGCAGGACATATCCCCGCTTCATGGCTTAAAAGACAGCCCAGGGAGCAATCTTCCCCAAAGATTCTCTCCTCATGGGGCGGCCAAAGCGAATTTGGGAAACCGAGGCTCTTTCCAGAGGAACTATGGGATGGGTTTTGCAGGACATATCCCTGCTTCATGGCTTAAAAGACAGCCCAGGGAGCAATCTTCCACAAAGATTCTTTCCCCAATGAAGCCCTCTGCCTTCTCCTCCTTGATCTGATTTGGCGAAAACACAGGCACACACACTATATAAATAGATAGGTAGTTAGGTGTAGGGGTGTGTGTGTGTGTGTGTGTGTGTGTGTGTATTTATACACACACATGTTTATATATGAATGCTCTCACACACATGCATATATATATATATATATATATATATTTATATTTATTTATTTATTTATTTATTTTATTATGGGAATTTTGGGAACTGTTGTGTTTGTGAGACATTTATCCTCCTCTTCCAGAGAGTGCTGGTGCCATAATAAACTACCATTCCCAGGATTCCCTAGCACTGAGTTATGGCAGTTAATATGGGGAGACACAGAAGAGAATGAATAAGCGTCTCCTGATTGGCTCTTTTAAAAAAAAACGCGAAATTTATAACGAATTAAAAACGGCCAGGTAGTGAGAACGCAGGTACAGGCTACATTGGTGTATGTTACTCCGAATTAATGTGACGTCATAATGGCGTCACTTTGATTGACAGCCGAAACAAGTGAATGTGAACGAAAAAGTAACTAAGCTGGTTTAAATATACACCGATTCATCCTTGAATGGGAACGAAACAGGGTCAATTACAGCGAATTAAAATAAAACGTTACGTAAATGGGAACGATACAAATAAAGCGATTTGAAAAGCGGGATAACACTCGCTTTATTTTGAATCGCCTTAAAATGAACCGCTGTATTTAAATTCGTTTTAAATCGCAAGTGGGAACACCCCCCTTGTTGTGAAACTGTAGTTGGCCCTAATTAAGATATCCCCTATCTATTTTGCCTTTCATAGAATCATAGAGTTGGAAGAGGCCACAAGGGCCATCCAGTCCAACCCCCTGCCATACAGGAACTCTCAATCAAAGCATCCCCAACAGAAAGCCATCCAGCCTCTGTTTAAAGACATCTAAGGAAGGAGACTCCACTACAGTCTGAGGGAGTTTGTTCCACTGTCAAACAGCCCTTACTGTCAGGAAGTTCCTCCTAATGTTGAGGTGGAATCTCTTTTCCTGTAGTTTGCATCCATTGCTCCAGGTCCTGTTCTGTGGAGCAGCAGAAAACAAGCTTGCTCCCTCCTCAGTATGACATACCTTAAAATATTTAGGGCTCAAAAAAGCAAACCACAATAAAACAGGCAAAAAACATTGTTGCCTTGTGACTTGCACCTTGTCTGCTCAGCCAAAAGTTCCATTTCCCTCCTGTTCTGGCATTGTCCTATACGGATGATGCATATCTCAAGCCCTGGTTCTGGTACAAGACATCTGGACAACATCTGGCACATGCTGCACCAGAACCAGAGTATAAGAGTCTTAAAATGATTTTTAAAATATATACTCATTGCTCTGGATTTTCCAGGAAGATAGAGAGCCCTCCATTCCCATGCCTATGTAGCTGTCTGCTCTGGTGTCTTGCTGGATCATCCAATGCATCCACTGCCACCATTGGTTACTTGTTCTGAGGTCAAAACAAGGTGCCCAGCCTTGTGCTTATTGCTGGGCACCTTGTTCTGACCTCAGAAGAGAGCAACTTGTGGCGATGGTAGACATGCTGGGCAGCTCAGTGGGACACCCATGCAGAAGCCACTGAGGTGCCAGAATGGAGGGTAAGGTAACGGGAGAAAATTAAAGCAGTTGTGGGGCTAGGATACTCTGAGCTGCCTTTGGAGTATCTTGGCCAGTGCAGACAAGGCCTTGGTGGGATAAATGAGTTATCCCAGGTGACAGAGCTTAGTTTGGTCATGAAATAGATTTGCATGGCAAAACAGCTTTACATAGTGAATTGATAAACAGTTTACTGGATGTAAGCCTCCTGAACTGAATGGAACTAATTTCTGAGTAGAAATAATAATAATAATAATAATAATAATAATAATAATAATAATAATAGGATTTATTCATATACCGCCCAATCACTGGGAATCCGAGCGGTTTACAACAGAGGGGATAATAGACGGTTCCCTGCCTGCAGGCTTACAATCTAAAAGACACGACACAAAAGGAGAAGGGAATGGTGAAGGAGGGAGGGGATCAGGTCCAGCAGTTCTTCTCTCCCTCTGAGGCCTGGACCAAGGCAGATGGACCGGAGGGAGGGCTCTTCTTCTTCCAGGCAGGCCTGATGGAGCTAGCCTGCCTCTCTCCCCTTCAAGATGGTGGCTGAAGGGAGGGCTTGCCTTCTTCCAGGCAGACAGTTGGAGCTAGCCTGCCTCTCTCTCCCTCAAGATGGTGGCTGAAGGGAAGGCTTGTCTTCTTCCAGGCAGGCAGTTGGAGCTAGCCTGCCTCTCTCTCCCTCAAGATAGAAAAATACAGGCTTGCACTCCCCGTGTATTTCTTGATACTGTTTTGGACTCTGGAGAGCAATCATTTTTTTTTTTTGGTTTTTTTATATATTTTATTTCTTACAAATATCATCATACAGTAAATAACATCCAAACAACTTTCTTTATCTTCAGTATATCATTATTCCAAGATAACTTTCTGTATCTTCACTATCTATTACGTAAAATTGTTGACTTTTCCATTTTTAAAAAATTATTAAACAAATATACTTCCACCATATAACATGCGTCTTGTGTAATTATTACCCTTTTCTATATTGTTTCCTTCTGACATCAATTTCCCTAAATAACTCCAGTCTCTGTATTACTTTATTATTATATATCTCTCTATCTTCGCAAGGTTAGACAGTATTGCTTGTCCATTCTTGTTTCTTCATGTTGTTTTTATATATCTTTCCAGTTTTTACCACAAAAAACCTTTAGGTGTGTTACAGACTGCCTGAAAGCAGCAGTCTGCCGCTGTCGCCATTAGCGGTGCCGAGGAGCCCCAGCGGCCAAACCGCAAGGCTCTCCAGCGCCGCAAAAAAGAAGCGCCAAAATGGCACTTTTTGTTGCGCCGCACTAATGACATCGCAAGATGGCGGCTCCCGTGTAGAGCATGCCCTTTCCTAACCCAAGTACATCCTGGGGACGTACTTTACGCCCGTGCGGAATGGGCCACAGTACCTCCCACTCTTTTCCTACTTTTTCCTCATCCTTTCCCTGAATAATGTTTGTTAACCTGTCCATTTCCATCTTGACTTCCAGTCGTGGGAGGGTGATGTTCAGACGTGCAGTGGAGGAGCTCCTGCTCCGGACCCTCTGGCGCGTCCTCCAAGGTTTTGCCACGGTAGGCTAACAATCACTAATAGTCCCTGGAGAAGGGGGCTAGAAAGGACGCTCGAAGGTGGTATTTGTGTCACTGGAGGGAGAAAGAGAAGATGCAGTACTGAAGAGCAATTAGGTGGACCTTGGCAGCCTTTGAAGGTTTGCCAGAAAATGGTCCCATCTGCCTCACGATCATAAAACCAGCAGTTTGAAGAAGCGTTCGAAGAAGAATAACATTGTATCTTGGTGTCAGTCAGTCTTCTGTTTTTAACTCCAGAAGGAAAGGAGAAAGTAAGTGCAGCGTCAGTTTTGTTTTGGGGAAGATCTATCTATACCTTGAAAAGACCACAAAATAGAAGAAAAGTGGGGAAGACTCCCCTCTCCTTTTTCTTTTTTTTCTTACTCTTGACTCATCCAAATGATAAGCTCTTATAGATGGACTAAATCTATGCTTTTGAAAAGGACTGGTTGAACATATCACCACTCTTAGAGAAGCTTATCTGCTTTAGCTGGACATAATTAACTCACACGGGGACGATATAAAGTGTGGAAAAAGGGGGGAAAAGACAGAGATGTGTGGAGAGCAATCATTGTGAAGGTAACCAGGTGGCAGGAGAACCATCATGGTGTAATGGTTTGAGTGAGGGACTATGACTCTGGAAACCAGGGTTCAATTCCATGAAACCAACTGGGTGACTTTGGGTAAGTCACATGCTCTCAGCCTCAGAGGAAAGCAATAGTAAACCTTCTCTGAACAAATCTTGGCAAGAAAGCCCCATTACAGGCTCACCTTAGGGTCGTCATATGTCGGAAATGACTTGAAGGCACACAAGAACAATAGCAGAACAGTTTTTAAACAGTATAAATGCACATACATGTATGAATGATTCCATACTTCCATGTATCTTGGCACCAAACTCAGTAAACAGGCAAAGTTGGACCACAAAACAACACACCACACACACACACACACCACAACCAGGTGGCAAAGGACTACTCGGCCCCTTTCTCCCTTGTGTCGCTAGCGCAGCATCTAAAGGCTGCGCCAGCGACGCAAACCGCAGAGAGGGCTCTCGTTTCGGGGCTCCTTCTCACGCCGTGGAAAGGATGCTCTAGGTGCCCTCACACGGCACGACGACGTCACATGCCCGCGGCTCGTTTGGGGCGGCGCGGTGGTGATGTAGTCATGGTGGTGCCCATCTGTATAGGGCGCCACCATTTGTTACGGATGGCTCCATACTAGGGTTAGGGGCCTCAAGAAGTGACACCCCTTTCTAACCCCTAATATGCGCTCGTCGCGTACTAGGGTGCCGTTTGTAACGGATCATAGTCTCTTTGGCTTTACAGTTCTTCCACTGCCATTCCCTTTTTTCTATTGCCTGGAATATTGAGATTCCACCTTGTCATCCTACCCTCTATATCTCTATATCTGATTTCTCTTCCTTATCTTGAATTGATATATGATTTAGGTTTCACTATAATCTACATCCCTCCTCCTCCTGGGTCTTGCAGAGCATCAATTTAACTTAACATTGAAGGTAGTTAAGTGAGGATAGACTTGCTCCCAAGATTCCAGCTTCACGGTTAGAAAGGAGACAAATATTGGTTTCTCTGGTGCATCTACCTGTAGAAATAATGCGTTTATCACCACTTTTAACTGCATGACCCTTTCCTACAAAATCCTGGGATGTTTAGTTTTGTGAGGCACCAGCTCTTTGGCAGAGAAAGCCAAAACTTTATAAAACTACAAGCATATCCCAGATTGTTATAGGAAGGAGCTACACCACTAAAATGGTGTCAAACTGCATTATTTCCACAGTGTAGATGTGCCTCAGTAACGTATGTTAATACTACAGCACAATGGCAATTACATTGCAGAGGGAACTGCAATGTTTTGAAGTGCCATGGACTGTGAGTGCTGCCCTAATGTGCATCTCTGCCCATTCCACCTCAATGTCCCTTGGATTGTAGCCCACCACCCAGCTTTGAATCCTCCCCTCAACACAGGAATGGTTGGAGACTGGGTATGAGGGAGGGTTGCAATTCTCCAAACTAATTACTTTCCGTTCCTTATTTCAGGCAAGGCACTCTTTGATAAAGAGGAAAGGAAAAAGCCTTGGAATTTCTTTTGGAGTCTACCAGAATCCTTCAACAGCCCTTTATATTAGCAGATTCTGGGAAATTTACTTTTCCATGCTTTGACAAGAGGTATGAAAAATTCTGACGGCTAAAATGCATTTATTTCATAAAATTAATTACTCACATAATAATAAAAAACACAATACCACAGAAATCTGGCAGTTTAAAAGCCATAATTAATTTTTCCCAGGTTAGCTGTTCTATAGAAGCATTCATGCAGGTATAATAAATGGCACTTATGTGTATGATGTGTGCTAAAATTAATATGTAAGTTTATTATTTCATTATTTGCACTCTTTAGAATCTAAACAATGCAATGTTTGCTATTGTATTTTCATGCCTTTCCATAGTGTTCCAAAATAAGTCCAAGAAAGCTTTAAAGTGTTTGGAAGGAAGATTTAAGTCATCCCTTAGTGTCAAACAGAAGCATAAAGTTAGAAAATTGAAACAATAATTCGCAGGGAATTTGCAAGTGACTTTCTTGACTTTAAGATGCTACAAAATTCTTTGTTGTCAACCTCATTAAGAATCACATGTTATACTCCTCCTGATCTGACATACCATATTTGTACTAATCCTGGTATCAAAAAATGCCAAAGGAAAAAAAACATTTTGATTCTTATCCAGGTTAACAACAAGAACCTTGTGGCACCTTAAAGCCTAACAAATTGTACATTGGCACATGCTGCTGCAGATATTCATCAGGATATTATAATTTCAATTCAAAACAGCAATTTACACACAGACCGATGGATGCAACAAAACACAAGGGCTACTTTTACAAGTGGATGTGTTGCATCTATGAACTCCAGACAGATATCTGGAACAACCAAAGCAGTAGTTCTCAACCTTTCTATACCCCACAGCCCTAGGAAATGTTTGATTAAGGTGTATGCCTACCAAAGTTGTATCACAATGGAAGAGGGACAGAAGTGTAATTTCTAATGTTTGAATCACAAATTGGATCACATACAATTCTGTGGGTGAAACACACTTAAACTTAAAAAAAAACAAGCTTGGAATTCAGTGCAAGAATTGCAAATCTAAATTGGCAATTAGATTTATTTATTCAGAAAAAATTGAGTGATGGCTTGTGAGTCGTCACTCAAGGACAACAAGCCACTCTTTGTCACACCCCCTGAAATTCCATCTTGCAACACCTGGGGATGAAAACACCCAGGTGGGGAACCCTGAATTAAGAGGACAAGGAACATTTCTAGATGCGGGCATTAAGTATTGCAGTTGAAGACCCTGAACAGTAATTTGGTTGAAACCTCTAGCACAGTGTAATTACATACCTATATACTTGGCTTCATAGCAGGGTGCTACAAAACATTATTAGTGAATTGAGAGCAGATGGACAACAGGATATTGGTAATAGTGTCTTGCGTGGCATCAGGTTCTACTGATGCCCAGTGGCAGCTGACATCCTCATACACAATGGAACCATTGCTTGTGGTCTTGTTACATATGAGACCGTTGTGCATCAGTCCCAGTACACTTCAGTCAGTTCATTTATCCCCTTTACTGGTATGGATATTATGGAATTGCCTGATCCTAATTCCCACATATCTAAATCTACTTATGAAGAGGTAAATTCCTAACGGATCCTGGCCAACAAATTTTTCTCCTAGCAAATTTCTCAGTAAGGAAAAAAGCTGATATGAAGTGGTGGAAAAGTAAGGAAGGGCCACAAGAGGAAGTGGAAGTTGTTTCTGGATGTTCTCCATCCAGTGAATTAGAGAGGAGTGGCCATGATAAAAGCAGTTTCTCGAACTGTTAATGAAAAGTTAGTTGGAAGGGTTTAAAATGGGTCAGGCTAGTCCTACAGTTAGGTAGAGAGAGGCAGTTGCCTTATACAGCTGATTTGTGGGTGTCAAGAGGGCAGGAGATTGTTATTTGTTAATGTATTATGGTTAATTTTATTTCAAGGAGGGAGGGGAGGAGGTGTTTGTGAGCTTTTCCACCTCAGGTGCCCAAACATTCTGACTATCTTTAGGTACTTTCTGTTAGATTCCGGATGAAGCAAGATGCCATTTGCTACCCTGCCTCAGGCAGCAAAAATCTTGTTCACATCCTGAAAACAGGGTTTATAGGCATGGTCCAGGCCTGGCCACATACTAGGGTTGTGCGGGGGTGGAGTGACCGCACGCCCTGCAACCCTAATACGTGGTGGCGGTTGTAATAATGGCGGCACCTGTATCATGGGCACCACCACTGTTACGTAAGTGCCACGTGGGCATCCGCATGTTGCCATGCTGCACTTAAATAACGAGTGCACCAGTGGCACACTTGTTATGCCACCCATGCAGCTTAAAACAACCACCTTTTCTTGGTTTTTTTTTTCTGCGGGGGAAGCTGCCCGGTTTGGTGGCTGAGGCTTTCTTTGAGGAGGAAACACAGGTGCCGACAGGCCACCATTTTCAGCGTGTCTGTACTGCGCCCTAGTCTTTTTTTGCGCAACATTCTCTTGTGCCTGAAGTTGAAATTACATGGTAATCAGCACAACTGCTGCAGAAAGCTCCCCCAAGTGGAGTGAGATGAAAACACATGTTTTTCCTCATCCATCTCTCTTATACCGAATATGGTGTATTTAGTGATTGTGAAGGTCAACACAGGGGCTTGACAGACCGCCCTAAGAGGCCGCTCTCTGCCATGCCTGGAAGCAGTGGGTTGGGGATGTAGCAACAGTAGCCATGCCCCCAACTGGCAGGGTCTGTGGTATAAAAAGAAGCTGCAAGAAGAGCATTCTTTTGCACTGTGGAAAGGGGCGTCTTAGTCATGGTCTTCCTGGGGAGGCAGGGTTCTTCAATGGCTCTTTGTGCAGTGGGTCTGCATGCTGTGCCAAAGTTGCGGCATGATGCTACTCGTCATGCACTGGGATGCACCAGCATGGGGCAAGCGGATGCAGTTGCCACACCCCCACTCTGCCTCACACCGGCGTTTCTTGCTGGTCTGTTGAGGGCACAGACTAATTTGCAAGTTTAGGAATACATCTGAAGAAGAAATTCTGTTTACAAGAGGAAAAATGGGTCAGTAATAGGGAACACACATTCCCTTAGGTGTCCACTTTAACCTTGAGTGTTCTAGGGGGAGAAACCTCTGTGTCACTAGATCTGGCTTTTCTTCCTGTTTCAACTCTGCAGTGTTAGGAGATGGACTTCACACAGTCACTTCCAACTTAAACTATATTCAGGTTTTGTTTGTGAGGAGAAATGGATTATTCCCCTTTGTGTCCCCCTGGAAAATATGGCCATATTAATGACTAAAATTTTCAGCTCTCCCAAAATCTTAGCATCGTCTGTCTGTTTGCCACCAGTGCATTCTGGAGTTTAGATCTCACCGAGACATAAATTAAACCAATCCTGTGACTTTTTTTATTAACCTTTTGCTCTGCACGTTGAAGAAAAACAGAAGAAGAGGAGTTACTAATTAAATGTTTTTGTTAAGGACTTATATATTACACACTATAAGCCATTCTATCCATTAACAAACCATTTAGCTCTCATAAGCTGGATTTTCTGTCTGTTTATTAGGTTAATCAGCATTCATATCCAGGCACACTGCATTTCCATCTAATTTGCCCTTACTTAAACTTGCTTCACATTTTATTTAATTAAGCCAGCCAGCCACCAGAATGGAAATTAATTGGGATTCAATTGGAGGGTATGATTGCACCCCTTAAACTCCATAGGCAAAACAATTAAAACTTTCCCCTCCCTCTTTTAAACCAAAAGTGGTTACATTGATTCCAATGCATAGGCATTATGTTACTGCTTAAGAATTTAGAGGATCTTATGCATGTAATAGATGCAATATAGGCAAAATTGCATAGGCCACGAGGTGTTCTTTTGCTGGTTATAATGGTAATATCATTTGGGTCCTCATAAATCATTAAGTAAATGAAATAAATACATCTGCCCAAACTATACTGTACAAGCGATTACATAACATCCAAATCCATGAAACAGTATACCTTAGTGGGTCAACCAAGATGCACAAACATACATATCACAAGTTCAAATCAAAGCTTCCACTGGAACTGTATTTTACTAGGTAAAAGTTTTTAAAAACCTTGAGCTATTATTCAACCCATACAGCAACCAAAATTTCTTAGTGCAAAAGCATGGTGACTTATGAGAAATTCAATGTTCTGACTAAACAAAGGACTTTGTAAGCCTCAGAAAATATGGCCTTGTTAATATGCCAGGATGTGATGTCCTGGTGGTGATAGTAGGGCTTGGGACCGTGCACCAACAATGGTCCCAAGCCCTATTTTGCAGCAGTGCCATTACAGTGCCGCCTCACAAGTGGCATGTGCTGACATGTCTGTGTGATGTGTCCAAACGGTTGTTTGTTCACAGGACATGTTCACTGTGCCGTTGGATGAGCGCTATCGTGCCTTACGTGGTGCGAAAGGAGTCTCATTTTGGAATCTTTTGGGCCGCGCTTCATTGTGTGGCACCAAACTGGCTTTGTGTGTACTGGAGAGGAGAAATGGGTGGCCCCTTTTCCTCTTTAGCATGGGTGTTTGAGGATGATGCCCAATGACTCCTTTTTCCGGGCCGGAAAAAATACTGGATTGAGGCGGTGGGTGCCCTGGCCCCATCCTAGTGTGAAAGTGGGCTGGGTCTTGTACCGGCCTAATGATTTCTGGATCTCAAAGAAGGCCCTTTTTGGTTTTGCTAATGGAATTTATTTTTTTCTGGCTTAACATGTTTGTCTCCCAATATCGCTATGGCCAGAAGGAGGGAGTGGAGTGGCCTTTCTGCATGATATCTCATGCCATTTAATCCGACAAACACCAAGAACATTATTGGACAAATACAGGCCTAGGTGGTTGCCATAAGTCAGGCCTCAAACTGGAAATGTGGACAAATGTGGACATACTTTTCAAATGTAGGACACATTTTTTAAAAATGGAGGCACACGGAGAACAAAATTGATTGTTTTTAAAAAATGTTGATATAATGCATGTTTCTTAGGCTGATCAAACTGGAGGACATTTGGCATTATTCCTGACAGGATGCAGAAATTACTTCCCTTTCTCGCTCCAAACACCCCCAAACTGCATTCCAACAAAAACACACAAACAGTTAACATTTGGGCATTTCAATGGCTTTACTTAACATGGCCTCTTGCCTCAGAGGCTTATTCCAAACCAAACCCCTTGGGTTTAACAACTTAGCATGGTTTACATGGCTATGCATATTGAACATGTCAATGTGTGGTTTCACAGTTTTTGCACCAATTGTACTTCAAAGTGTTGTACTGTTGTAGGGGACTTTGGTTTTGTTTCTTCACTCACATGTTTGGTAAAAATCAAGCAATTTACTTCTTGCCTCAGGGCTTGCTGATATCAATATCACCATTAAGACAAAAACTACAGAAAAGGGCACTTTGGAAGTCCACTCTCTTGCTTCAAACATCTGCATCCCTAACTGACTCATTCGATCATCATCATATCACCACCACCACACGTATGCACTGTCATAACAGGGAATATGTTAGTCATTAAAGCACCCAAAACACTTTGGTAGTGAACGCGTCTGTCGCTTCTGAACGTGCTGCGGATGCCTCTCATGACTCATTCATCATGCATTCATCATCATAGATCACACTATCACTGTCAAAACAAGGAAGGGTGTTACATTACCCTTCCTCCCAAATGCAGGATGCCGCCTGCCTCCACCTTCGCCTCCTCCACACGGCCGTGGAATGGAGGGGGGCTAGGAGAGGAGGTGGGTTGGCTGCTGTGCACGTCGTTTGTGGGATGCGGGGGATGGTGGCGGGAGGCAGGGAAGGTTGGTCGCGGGGCGCACGGGATGGCGGGAGGATGGCGCCTCACGCAGAGGTGCTCCTCCACCTTTCGTCCTCGCGGCCCAGGCTCGCTGCCCTCTGCTTCCTGCCCGAAAGAGGAAGGGGCGCGATGCCCCGGGCCGCGGCACCCATTCGAACCGGTGTTGGTCGCCGGTTTGTTGGCAGCACCGGGACGGGAGTTGGGCCCGGGTCGCGCCAAAACCGGGAATTTCCCGGTTGCAGCTGGGTTTGATGGCAACCCTACCGGTGACTAATCATCAACTTGTTTTTCTGCTGTATAATTTTTAACACTTTTCTCTGATTTTAAAGTCGTGCTTTTTAAACCTTGTTTCATGATTTTTGGTGTTCTTTTGTTGACCCAATTAAAAGTATATCGTTTTATGGATTTTGGATGTTACTTGTACCAGTACTTGCTATATGCCCAACATGGCTCCTTCTGATATGTAAAGTAGGTATGTTATTGACCAAGAGCTCAGTTCCAATAAGTATCCTGGAAAAGAATAGGGCTCATAAGATTATCCAGGGTTTTTAAAATTAAAGATTAGTAAGGAAGAGAGATATCCTTGCGAGCCACATGTCTCTCAGTACTGACTTTTCCTAACTGTATGTTGTTTGTGTGGTTTTATGTGTGTCGTCTAATCAGGAATAGCTATGTGAAGACAATGTTTAGGGTCTGTTGTAGTAGGTCAGTTCAGATTATAGTGGCCAGTTCTATGTTTTGCAGAATTAAGCAGATTAGAAAATTACTTATGTTGGTTGCAGCTTACAGAATCCTTCAGCCAACAATTGTACTTAAATTGTTGTTTGCAATGCAGTTTTTTTAAAAAAAACTATTCCAGATCTGATTCTGCATATGTATCACAGACATTTTTTCTGAGCCCAACTAACGTCCGTTGGTATTTATTTCCAATAAATGAGTCTATGGTGTATGCACTCAGAAATAATGCCGTTTGACACTGCTTTAACTGGGGGGTTACAGACCGCCCATTTGGGGCGGTCTGGCCCCGCCCCTTTCCCCGCCGGAGCGGGGCCTCAGTGGCCAGAATGGCAGCCGTGAGGCCCCGATCCGCCGCTTTTTGGGCTGCGGGTGAGCGGCAAAAGGCCCCGCTTCCCAGCCTGAAAAAAGGGTGTCCCTGGGCTTCAGCCCCAAGGAAACCCTGCGGCGGCGGGGAGCAGAGAAAGGGGCTGCTTGGCCCCTTCTCGTTTAGTACTGCTGGGTGCAGCCGCTGAATGCTGTGGGGGCCCCACGGACTAAACCCGGAAGGAGCTCTGAAACGAGCTCCTTCGCTCCGTGTCCAGGGCGCACTAAGCGCCTGGCGCGGAGCTACTACGGCATGGACTACCGCCCCGTCTAAAGGCGGCGCGGCCATGACGTACTCACGGCATCGGCCGTGCGGAAGGGCCGCCGCCGTTTAGTGCATGTTCGTCACGTCACTAGGGTTAGGGCGGTGCGGAGGAACACCGCCCTTTCGTACCCTCGTGCGTGACGAATACGCACTTAGTGCGGTCTGTAACCGGCCCTGTCATGACTTAATGGATTTCTGGGATTGTAGTTTTTGAGTATTTGTTTTCTTTGTCAAGGGCTATTGTGTCACAACAAACTATAAACCCAGGATTCCGGTGGAACCATGGCAGTTAAAGCTTTTCTCAAATTGCATTATTTGTGCAGTGCAAATGAAGTCTAGAATTGCACTTTAAGTCGGGATCCAAACCCATCAGTTCTTAAATTCCTCATGACAGTCCTATAGAACAGCCTCTATGTTAAAAAATGGAGCTCTCATTCAGATAACAGTGGGTTGCAAAAACCATCTAATGACTGTTTAATCTAGCATTTATTTATAATCTTTCCCCATCTAGGGTCTGAGTAACACATTACACAGACCTTAGTTGTTTACTAATCTTCACCTGAAGCTTGAAAACTGCCACCGCAGCATGTGAGGGTCCACTTCTCTAACCTCTGCCCTTCTGACAAGTCTTCCTTTTCATGACCGCCGAGACCAAAACACTATGCACAACCCAGTCCTTTTATGGACCTTCAATGGGGAAGTTAGCCTCCGCCACAAATGAATAAAACCAATTTATGAGGCAATTAGCAGTGCAAAAACATTTCCCTCTCCCTTGAGCAGCCATCTGAAGAGCATCTTCCCTCTGCTGAACAGCCTCTTTCCATCCCTGCATTTATAGCGCACTTCACTTGCCATAAATAACAGCACAGTAAAAGTGAACGTACTGCCTGGCATTGCTTCAGGGGTGGAATGGAAGTGAAATTGCCTAGGTTACTGCAGTATGGAGTGGATTTCTTGCCTTTCCTGTTGCTGTTGTAGAGTAGGTCTATTGCAGTGGTAGCCAGTTGTTTCCATGCCAAGGTGGGTGATAAATTCATTCTAATCTGAACTTTAAAGGGTTATTTTAGGTGGTGAATCTTACTCCTAAAATTGCCTCAGCACCATGGATGCCACCTTTAAAGATCAGATTCAAACTCAGAGTAGATTTACTACTCTACAGACATGGGTATTATCATGGACATGGTACTATCAGCTGCCACTGTGTCTGTGATATAATTCCTTGTACCTTTACAAGACAAGTCCTTTCACCCTTTTTCCTGCTCAGTGTTTATTTTCTTAAATGGAGAAAAAGAACTGAAGAATACAAAACAGGAAAAATGCTGGCCATGCCACCAGGAGGCTTCTAAGAGTTCCCTTCCAAAAAGTTACTTTCTCGTAACTCTGCCATGGTTGCAGACACCCATTGGGAATGGCAGGACTCACATAGTGACGTCACTACTGAGGCTAATGGGGGGAACTTATTTCTATTGACTTAACAGTTGGTTGTATTCCACAATCAAAGGCCAACTGTCCAGAATGATTCAACCTTGGATAAGCTGCCAAAACTAAAAAGAAATACAAAAGCCAGAAAAATCCAGCAGTGTCATGTTTGGCTTTTAAAAAGGCACTAAAGAATTTTGCAAGTAGCTGCATCTGCCAGCATAAAAACAGATATATACACTTTGAAGAAATCACAGGTAGATTCTGCTACCTGAAGGATACCTGCCCCTTAGTTTGCAAAACTAGTTTGAGGAATATTACAGAAATGAGCCTTTTAAAACCTCCAGCTTTCTCCAACTTTTGGTATGTGGAGGACACTGGACGACACTGCCCATTCATCAATAGTGCTATGAGATTCCACTTTAACTCCCATGTTCAGTCCTATGCGATCCAGGGATTTGGAATTTAGGAAGGGTTATTTACATTCTGAGCTACAGAATTGTAGATTAGCAAAGCAGAGAGCTCTTGTACCTTGCCAAACTACAAACCCCAAGATTTCCCAGGAAGTTGGCATGACACTTAAAAAAGTCCAAAAAATTGGAGAATCAAAGTTTGAGAACCACTCCTGTATAGCTTTCTTACAATGTCTCAACTTGAGCTGAACACTGTTCTATGGAACATCTCACTGGTGTTTGAATGAAGTAAACATTTGATGATTTATTTGCAGAAAGTGTTTTCATTAGAGAGCTTTAAAAAGCGTCAAGACGGATCTTTTCCGGCAGGCCTTCCAGATAACCATCCCGGCCCGGTTCCCTGATTCCCTCATTCCTCCCGTGGCCCCATCTTAGTGATGGTTGGGTCAACGGAGGGATTATCAGGGTTTTTTTGTTTTTAATTGTTGTTTTTTATGCTTTATATTGTGTTTTTAATATGTTATACTGTTTAATACTGTCTTAGAGGGGGGGAGGGATATAAAGTGTATTGTTATATTTTATATTTTACTGTTGTCAACCGCCCGGATTGGTTTACCATAGGGCGGTATACAAATAAATATTATTATTATTATTATTATTATTATTATTATTATTATAAAATGTAGTTGTAATTGTATAGGTCATGGGTGGGCTGCATGTAAGTCACATACTCTCCAACATTTCACACATGAAAGTCATGACACATGTACCCAAGCGACATCAGGGTGTGGTCAAGATGGCAGAAGTTATTACAGTGTGTCTGTGCCATACACAGCTTGAAGCTTACACTGAAGCTGCGTGACAACTGGGGGAATAGCGCACACACTGCAAGCATGCACCCCATTGTTTTCAATAGGGTATGAGCATATGTGGAATTCCCCTTACACGCGGGGGGGGGGAATCCAGAACAGATCCCCCCCCATAGGGGAAGGGCCCACTGTAATTAGGAAGCTAGGAGAGGTTGCAGCAGCAGTTGGCTTTTGCCCGAGTCCTACTGGGACGGGCAAGACTCTGTCTCCCCCTCTCTTCTCCACTCTGCTGAGTTAACTGAGTGCAAACTACTTTTGCACTTTGAGCTCAGTTTGCAGCAGATGAAATAAGATGAAGAAAAAAAAGAATAGAAATGAGAGGAGGAGAGAAAAAACAGCATTTCAAAATTAGCTCAAGAAGTGGTATGGCAGAGAGTTAACTGGGACGGTCCCTGCCAAATTAGGACAATTGATATGTATGCACCCAATGCCTTTTTTAAAATGGTCCATGGCCCTTTCCTTTCCAGACTTCCCTTCTACAACTCCCCACTTAATTTTAAAATGAAAAAGTGTTATTTCTTATTCCTCGACATTTCCAGGAGTGGCAATATTTGGATTTTTTTACCACCCCTCCTCCTTTGCTGAAATTAATAAACTCAAAACCAAAATGCAATGGGATGTTGTAGCACCTTTGAGACTAACAGTGTAAATGAAGTTGTAGCATAAGCTTTCTTAGACTTGGTCTATTTCCTCCATGCATCTGAGGAAGTAGACCAAGGCTATGAAATCTTATCTACAACTTCTTTCAGTTAGTCTCAAAGATGCTACAACATCCCTTTGCATACTGATATTCCAGACTAACACGGCTATGGCTCTGAGTCCAGAAGCTTAAGTGAGTATCTAGCCATTTTAAGCTTATACTATGTTTTTTTTTTGGCTTTTCAGCCCCAGTGTAGCCCTTGGAAGGTGCCTGAAGATGAAAATGGCCTCCTGAATCTTCCAAAGTTTCCCACTGATGATGTAGAAATACCCTGACTCTTGCTGAGATCTGGGCTTTGGATTGTTTGCCTTTGGTTCTGCTGCTTTTAGAAGATGAGTTCAGCTCTCCCTTCCCCTAGAGCCACATCAAGGTCTCCATAGCCACAGTTAACCTTTGGAATCCCTCCTCATTAGATGATGCCACTCTGTTCACCTCTGAAGCAGCGACCTCAGCTGCAATCCCCTGTTATCTAGTTAGCATTCATTTAGTTCCCACTGTTTTGAGTGAGACTGGCATGTGCATAGCTGGGTTCAGGATTACAGCTTTCTCCCAGTGTAGTGATAGTCAGCCTCCGTCATGCCATTTGCTGAGCTGTGCATGGGGAGCTATCGCAGCACCAAGCTGTTCTCATCCATGAAGCTACTTTTCATTAATGTTCCATTGACAGTGCGCTGTCACGCTACCACATTCTGCAGATTAAGCATGCGATTTATAGCCCCTCAAGAACATCATCAATAACACTCAACATGCCCAGAATCTTCTCCTGCTCCCACCTTGCCTTTCTTGTTATTCCAGCTAAAGACCTGGATAACATCCGTATTTGAGTCATTCTGCCTTTAAATTTTGATGACTTGGTGAGTCTGATGGAAGCCTTTTAAAAAGCTTTTAATTTCTAAGCTTTGAGGCTTTAACACAGCTGGTTAAATTTGTAATGACTCTTTCCTGCTTTCCTTCTCCCTTGAACTTTCTACCTCTTTGGCAAGTTTAGATCTCCTGCTAGGCGCCAATTAAATCCTATCAAGGATGCACACATTCATTAAGAGAATTGTTCTTCATTTTAATGCATGTACATAAGTGGTACTAACTTTAAAAGGGTGATCATATACCTGCAGGGGTGAGAAACAAAACTTGGAAGGATTGGAGTCTGGGAAAACGGGGCTGGAAAAGTACATTGTTCTTCTCTGGAGTCAACGGCTCTTAAATTACATATATCATTACTCAATGTATTAACATTTAACATCAAATTGATAATGTAACAGTTATTATAATAATGGGGGGGGGGGGAGAAGAGGTATTCCCCCTATCTGTCTTCAGCATAGTTCCAAGAATGTGAAACCTAGATAGCTGAAACCTGATGTGCATACTAAGGATATTTTAGTGGGTGTTCTTATGGAGAGTTCTGGGTTTTAAAACATATATAATCTGTGTAAACGTGTCTATAGCCCACAGTACCACAGTGAGCACTATGTGGGAGATTCCAGGCTTTTCTGGAGTAAGGCTCCTCAGAAGTTAGAAAGTTCCTTAAGAGCAGGAAGGTTTGTGGTTTGATCCAAATGTTTACAGATGGTTTAAGATGGGGTTCTGTTCAAGTAACTTTTCCACAACAGAGAGACTGTAACCCAGACTACTTGATGAATTTTGCCTATTAATGATGGCAATTATCTATATGTATATAGAGCTAAACTGGGATTAGACACTAGTCTCTAGAATTCTAGTCCAATGCTCAAACTACTATGCCAAGCAGGTGGCTTGGTCATGAAAACCGACTGGATAGCCTTGAGCTAATTACTATCTTTCAGCCTTAGAGGAATGCAATGGCAACTCCCCCTCTGAACAAACCTTGCCAAGAAAATCCCATGATAGGTTTGCCTTAGGATAGTTATAATTCAGAAATGACTTGAAGGTACACAGCAACAACAGTAAACATGAAGTAGACAGTGTGACATAGTGGTCTGAATGTTGGACTGTGATTCTGGAGACCAGGTTTTATTCCCAGCTCAGCAATGAAACCAACTGGGTGACCTTGGGCAGGTCAAATGCTCCCAGCCTCAGAAGGTAATGGCAAATCTCCTTTGAACAAATCTTGCCAAGAAAACCCTATGATAGGATCACCTTAGGGTTGGCATAAGTCAGCAATGACTTGAAGGCACACAACAACAACAATACCCACATGACAGCAGAGGGAGAACAAGGGGCACCCTGGGGTATCCTAGCTCTGCAGCTGCCCTATTCCCCCACCGCCAGCATTATCTTGGCTTCTGTCCCTGTGTCATGGTGGCTCTCTACATGGGCATCCCATTGGGCTCCCTGGCATGTCTGCTGCCACTGGTGATTGTTCATTTCTGAGGTCAGAACAAGGCACCCAGCAATGGTCACACATGCTGGGTGCCTCTTTTTGACTTCAGAATGGCCAACTCACAGAGGCAGACATGCCAGGTGGTCCAGCAGGACACTCGCGCAGATGGTTGCCATGGTGCAGGGATGGAGAATGTTCTCAATCCAGAGCAACAGGTAAGTCTTTTTACTCTGTTGTAAATGTTTCTATTTAGGAGATTAGTGAATATGCAGGAAGTCTTTTGTTATTTGTTTCAAATGGGAGAGGGAATTGAGGGGGAAGGGATGCAGTTTGTCCATCTTTCATTGTTTTAGTGATTTCAGTTATTTTGTGTGTTTAAATCTTTGTGTCTAACTTTTGTATTGAAATAAGATAAAATTTTAAAAAGTAAGCGTGTTATGCCTAATTCTGGTGCATGATGTGTGGGACATGGTCTGTACTGCTTGCACCAGAACCAGGGTTTGGGCCATGTGCTATCGGAACAGGACAATGCCAGAACAGGAGATGGGGAGGTGGCTTTGGGCCTATGCAGACAAGGCTAAAGTGTGTGTGTGTGTAAGAGAATTCCTGCTATTTGATATGTAGAAAAAAGGTAGTCAGGAGCGGGAACAGCTTTGGGTGGAGAGATCAGGTGGCACAGTGGTTGAATGCTGGTATTGTAGCCACAAGATTCTGAGTTTGATACCAGGGCTCCAAGGTTGACCCAGTTTTTGCGGGCAATTGGCTTACAGATTGTAAACCTCTTAGAGAGTGCTGAGTTCACTATTAAGAGGTATAGAAATGTGAATGCTAATGCTATTAGAAAGGGAATACAAAAGCAGTGTTGCTGAAAAAGAGTGGATGCTAGAGCTACCACACTGGCTGGCAGGCAGGGTTTTAGCCTGGATTCTAGCTATGTAAAATAATTTTATTTCAAATATGCCTTCTACACATGGTCAGAGATAACTGGTGCTCAGGCTCATTTCTGAACACAGAAATTGATTGCTTTCTTACAGGAAAGGTACTCTGGAGAGGTTCTATTTAATTCTGTAATTGCTATTATGGTAAAATATCATTGCTAATAATAGCATTTAGTGCTTTAGAAGTTTTTTTGGTGCATACATTTCACTTAGGATGCTCCTGGAAATTATAAAATGGGCCCTAGATCTATAGTACCCATGGTACTTCTAGGATGTTTCCCAGAGTGTTTTTGGAACCTTCTGAAGAGGTTGCACAGGCCACACATCTTGGATTTATGGGCTAATGAAAATATGGTGGAAGAAATAGTAGTTTTATTTTTATAAAGAAGAACAGTGTGGCTGTTAAAATGTCAGGGACATTTTAGGGGGGGGCTTTCTAACTATGGGGACTGAACAGCTCCATGTACACATTACATATATGTAATGCAGCGGTTCCCAACCTTTGTTGGGCCGCGACTCCCCAACCAGGGAGGCCATCGGGGAAGAAGGGGCGAGACTTCCGGTCGCAAAGGCCGCTGGGGTTTGTAGTCCCTGCCCTCTTGCCTCCTCCTTGCGGGCGCCTTCGAGGGCACCCGCTGGGAAGGAGGCGAGGGGAGGAGGTGACCCCGGCCCTTTCTCCTTGCAGTTGTCGGTGCTAGCACCGGCACCCGCAGGGAAAAAGGGAGGAGGGGGAGGCAGGGGGAATCCCAACCTGGCGACCCCCAAGAAATGGTCACGCGACCCCCAGGTTGGGAACTCCTGATGTAATGGAACATGCTACTCCCACAGCAGCAGTAATAGTGATGGCAACAATCTGCTGCTGGGGAAGGAAACAAGGAGCAGAACAAAATCCTATCTTTGAGGACATTCCAAACTCTGGTTCAACCTTTGTGGCCTTTGGGAAGCCTACACATGATACTTGAGGACAAAGTTGTCTCTGCCTACTTTTGGCACACCATGTATAGTTTCATTCCAAACTAATAGTCATTTTATGGACGTTATCAGACAAGGGAAATTGGAAGTATAATCCAATGGCAATCTGAACGCAATCATGGGGTTTAACGTTATTGCGTGATAGACTACCACACACAATTTCAGGCAATGGGAAGTCAGTCTGAACACAATCATGGTGTTTTATGTTATTGCGTGAGAAGTGATCACATGCAATTTCGGGCAACGGGAAGCTATTTTTGGGCAATGGAAAGTCAGTTCGAACGCAATTCGAATTCAAGTAAATTCGCTGAACTAGTGAATTCATATGAATGCATTCTGGTCCCACTTTCTTTTCATTCGAAATTAAGAGAAATTCCTCCCATGTGATAAACTTCTATACTAACTATACAGCCTTTCCTTGTAGCAGAGTTGCTCCAGGTCCCTGATCATGTTGTTTGTATCTTTTCCAACACTCCAATAGCTGTTGTGACATGCAGTAACTAGTGCAATACACAGGAGGACAGCACATTAAACTCACTGAATGTAAAAATAAGAAACCTGCAAGTGGCTGATGTCAGGTCAACCTCACAGAAGACTTAAAGTATTTCAGGAGTTCCCTGATGGGACCTTTTTAATGAGAAGGGGCTTAAATAAAATGGCACCAGTTACCAATGAGAAGAATGATATATTTTCAGCCCCACAGCCCTCAGTGTCACACAGTGATTCCAGTCTGAGCAACCTGTCTTTTTTTATTTATTTATTAGAAATGGATCTTTCTGATTTCCCTTTAGTCAGTTTATTGTCATTTTCTGTCCAGATTTTCACCAGTTGGTAACAACAGGCTCTCACAACACACTTTTTGCCTAACTATGTAGTCCCAATTATTTCCACTAGCTTCAGGAACATGAAACAGGAACACTTGTGTTTCTGATGTTCCTACAGAGTCCTTATGCTGGTCAAATAGCCTCCCCGCCCCCTGCAAGCTATGATAAAAGTCCATTGTTTCTAGTGATCCTTGAAGCAGCAAATCTAACTGTTCTGCTTTCATGTAAAGAGTCTCAAGGTGGCACTGTTGCTTCATGGTTAGAAGAATTCACTGTTGCTTTATGTTCATTCCTGAGCTGCTCAGCACCACAGATTTCACCCTGGTTGGGTTAGCATTGTAATGGAATCAATGGATACTGAAAGCAAGGATATAACTCTGGAGAGGGGGGGGAGTGAGGGCCCAGTCCCCCTAATAAGAATTCTGCCCTCCCCCAATTTTTCTTCAGTCCCCAGATTTCTAGCATTACAGTGTGAAATACTGAAAATCATTCAGACCCAGAACACTTCTCTTTGCTCCTTCCACATTCCCGTGGTAACTTTGCCTGCCTTTTTCTTTTGGCTCTAAACTCCATTTCTGAACTCTGTTTCTAAATCAGAATTCTAATTTCAAGTTGCTGTAGTGCTAGAAATTTGGGGACTGAATGAAAAATCCATGGGGGGAGGGAGGCCACAATTCTCAATAGGGAGGTGCTATGCCCTCATTCTCCTCCCCATACAACCCTGATGGAAGGCAAAGACAGACCGAGGGTGAATACAGAGGGGATATTCAGATGGTGAAAGTAATCCAGGATGAATCAGGGTTGAATCTCTGTTGTTCACATGCATCCCGAATTGCGCCTGAATAAGTTTTTTTGGCGGGGAGAACCACTTAACCCAGGATAATTGGTATTGTTCTGAGTTTTTTTTTTAATTGCATCTTCAACAGTGTGACTATCCAATGCAAATAGATACAGGATTAAATTCCGCATGCCCTGCTGTGTCTTTCCCCTCTGGTGAGGGGAGAGAAGGACACTACCTCTCTTGTCCCCCCCCCCCCCCCCATCTCTTGGCAGCCGGCAGCTCCAGGGAGAAGCTGGAGATATTTCTGCTGTGGCCACCAACGCTTCAAGATGCCCCCCTACTGACAGGGGTCGCCAGCATCCTTGGATGGGAAGTGCAGTGCTGGCAAGCATGTGTGAGCAACAGAACATGGAGAGATGCAACAAATATGGAATGCAATGTGAAACTATTCACATCACTGTACTAAAACACAAAACAAAAAGATGTTGGAATGATCCAAAAGCTTCAAGAAAATTTTCATGCTTTGGTGCAAGGCTGGCTTTCTTCCAGCTACTCTAAATGGAATAACAGACATGTGCATCAGCCCATTAAACTCTGTCTCAACTGTTAGCCATAACCCCACAAAGCCATGCAGTTAGGTCAAGGGTGGGCAACTACATAAAGTGTAAGGCATATTTTTTTTTGTCTGTGGGATGATCTGGGGTATGTGTGTGTGTGAGAGAGAGAATGGATTATAAAAACTGCTCAAAACAAAAACAAAAAGACAGGAGTGGCAAGAAATCGACCTCTGGTTTTGAAAAATGTCATCCTTTAGACTGGTGTGTTTATTTGCTGTCTGTTACTCCTCCACTACAAAGTTTAGGAAAAGGGAAGCCAACACGGAGATGACAGAGAGGAATTTTTTTTTTTATAGTTTGGGATTAAGATATATCACTTCTCAAAGCCATTGAGAACCAATTTAGAAAGATTTTAGAAACAATTAGACCAGTCCCTAAAGAATAGGTCTCAAGTGCATCAGGGGCTACTTATCATGACAGATAGGTTTCTTCATCATTTTGTTAGTTACATTTATACCCTGTATTTCCTTCCATTAGTTCAACACGGTATACATGGCTCTCCTTGTTCCTACTTTATCATTACAACAATCCTTTGAGGTATATCAAACTGAAAGAGAGTGACTAGCCCTAGGTCACCCAGTGAATTTCATGGCTCAGTGGGGAGTTGAACCTGGATTTCAAAAATCCTAGTTCAGCACTAACCACTACCCTTCTTGGCTATACCTTGAATGGTATCCTTGTGTTTCAAAGCAGTACAAAAGTGAATATTAAAATGCTGGTGACAGACAAAAGTGGACAAATGGTTCATCTTGGCAGGCCCAATGCAGCAAAAGGACAAACCTCTGGGTCTTGATCTAACTGCAGTCTTTCTGTCACTGAGGAGACTGTTGTTTCATCTGTCCCATACATTCTTGCCTCCTTCTTTTCCTCCTTGGGTCAAAGCCACTTGCCACTTATAAATATCAGCTCAAGCACACAGGACAAATGAGAAAGTGATTCAGTACTTCTTTCTTAATAGCAAGAAAGAGGAGGAAAACAGAAGGCAGAATTAAACTTAGCAGCCTGGAAGGAGGCAGGCTGGTGGCACCACAAGGGCAGGCTGTAAGACAGTATGGAGCCCTTAACCACAAGATGAATTAAATTGTCCCCAGGGAAAGATCCTACACTAATGCCTATTATCTTAATAGCTTTGTGGTTAAATGTAAGGGGTATAGGTTCCATTGTGGTCTTCAGAGGGTGATATTTAGTTTTCAGTCATTTGAAGAGCAGATTAATAAAGAGGTCGATGACTGCTAAACATGGCATGATTATTGTACTGATAAGATATGTAGTACCTCAAGTCATGAGATAATGATGTAGTTACTACCAGGTCTGGCCATACCATTAAACTAAGTGAGGCAACTATTGCAGACAGCAATTTTTTGGGGGAAGAGTGCATCAGTAGTGGCAGTCACCAGCCACTCTTCTTGAGCCAAAAAGACATTCCCCTCTCTTGGGGAAGGAGCTGTGTTTTCCACACAATGTGTCTTGTACCTTCTAAACTAGATGGGTACATTCCTGTGTGGCAGAGTAAAGCCAGTACATAGCCAGTACAGAAATAAAATTCCACTGGCAGACAAGATCACCTCTGATTCTGGAACTGGGGAAGGGAAAGCATGTTTGTAGGCAATAAAATGTTTTGGACCACCGATGTCTATTGCTGAATTAGTAGGTTATTGCCCTTTTCTGCTGAGAAGGAAGTCTACCTATGTGTGCATGCGGCATCATCAGGGATGATGGGAGTTGTGGCTCTTCACCTGGCCTGGAACTCACCACCTGGTTGTGCACCACGCTGACCAGTTTTGACCAGTTGTTGTATCTTTGCAAGAGTTGCAGAGAACAGGCTGAAGACCCCGACAAACTCTCCAAGCCTTCTCACTCTTGCCTCCACAGAAGTCTTCACCCTTCTTCACCAGGGTCCTGCTGGTTCTTGTAGCTTCACCCAAGACACCAGACAACTCAGTAGTCTTATATAAAAGATCTACTTTAATCTACTATATACACAGCTCCAAACAATACTCAACTCCTCACTCTCCACTCTGCAATCCACTACTACTACCCACTCTACTACCCACAACACACACTGGGATGTATAGTCATTATTATAGCCATATCATGGTACCACCTACTGTTGTCTGTTTCCACCCAGTAGGCGTGTACATCATTCCCATTGGTTCTCCTTGTTCATCCCACAATTAATGATTTCATCATCTCAGCCTTGACCACTTAACAATTGTCAGGTGTGTCCAATTATCCACTTTGCAATTCTTGTCCTTGGCATTCAGGACTTGTTAATTGCTTTACCATTCACACCTGTGTGGTTCTCAATTGGCTTCTGCTGAGTCACTCTGACTCTCACATACAAGTTTTATTTCACTACTGTATATCCCATGTGGCTTTTTCCTTAACATGTTTCTGGGGTGACTTGTTGCAATCTAATAAATTTTATTCGTTCTTCTGAACTTGCCAAGAAAACTCTATAATAGGTCCACCTTAGGGGCGCCAAAAGTTGGGAACGATTTGAAGGCACGTAACACCAAAAACAGCGATGCCTTAAAATGACAGAAGCACAGTTAGAAGAGTTGCTAGATCTCAGTGTGTGGCCTTCTTTTCTTCAGTCCAGGATGATTTTGAGGAATCTCTGGGTGAAAGCACAGTACTGCCTTGAATATTGTTTGTATATCTCTCTCTCCCTTTGTACATATGTGTATCCTCATTTCTTAGGGTTTTAAAAAATTTGAATGACATACTCTATGTAACCATGGATGGTGCTTAATGTTATCACCGGGGGCTTCCCTTTGCAATGACACCCTTGTAGCACCACCAGGGTCTGCTTCTGGTGACTTCGGTCATTCCTCAGTCTCAGGTTTGTCCCTGAACCCTCAGGGGCTGCAATAGTCCTGACCTAACTGTGAGCTAAGAAGACTTTTCCTGTTCAAAACAAATGAATCTGAAATCAGTGAGTGAGTTAGAGGATGAACGTTGAGCTTATGGTCATTATGAAAGAGAGAACTCTTCACGGGGAAAAATATCAGGAAGGAGGTACCAAAGAATCAGTTGCAGTTTCAGCTGTAGATCCCCCAGGGTTGATAATGGTTCCTATAGGTGGGTTACAAACCGCCATAAAGTATGTATTCACTATGTATTAGGGTTAGGAAGGGGCGGTGCTTCCGCACCCCCCTAACCCTTTTACGTAGTGAATACGTACAATATGGCAGCGGCTGTTCCACACGGCCGCTGCCATATTGACGTAGTGGACGCTGTGCGTCTGCACGTCGCGTGGTGCTTATGACATCATGAGTGCGCCATTGGCGCCTCGCGGCGTCATAACTGCACTGCAAGAAGAAGCTCCATTTTGGAGCTTCTTTTTTGCTCCACGCGGGAGTCGCGCAGTTTGGCTGCTGCAGCTCTCTCGCAGAGCAAACAGCAGCGGCGGTCTGTAATGCACCATAGTAAGTTATTATAATGTTTTGGCAGTTTAGAAAAAGTCACCTTTTTGAAGTATAGTCCCCACAATCCAACAACTTGGGGGGGTTAGGGTTAGGGTGGGGCGATCTTGAGAGTTGTAGTAAAACACACACACACACACACCTTTTCCAAGCTTTTCTAATTTGTCTAAACAGTATATGTTTATGTTGTCCTAAAAGCATATATCCTATTTTTTTACAGTTAAAACCAATACTAAAATACAATGAAATTAAAACAATAAAAACTGCCAGATGCCACTGTTAAAACATTAAATGAACCACATACAATGGTGTGAATGTGAAGATTTTTGTCATAAGGCTAAATGATGACAAAGAGGGAGCCAGCCTAGCTAGCCAGGACAAACAATTCCACAGTTTGTGCGCAGCCATTGAGAAAACCTAGCTTAGACCAGTGTTTCTTAACTTATCTGACATGGTAGACCAATGGTTCTCCTCACCCCCAGTGTGCCAGGATCAGCACCATATTTATGCTCATTATTTCCTGGAAACTTGCTGCAGCCAAGGAATCACAGACCAGCATCAATTCATGGACCACCACTTTGAGCAGCATAGGCCTTCATCACATCCAAACTAGATGTGACACTAAATACACCATTAGGAACCGTATTAATAGCCTTAAAAGAAAGCATACTCTAATTTTCATCAGGAATACAACAACTGAATGTGAAGACGAGGGAGTTTAGCCTTTTCTCTCACTACTTCTCTTCCTCTCTTCTGTTGAGGGAAAGAAGATCAGCTAGCAGCTCCTGGACTTAATCTCCTCCCCCATTGCCATCCCCTTTTCCTTTTGTATCCTGTTTTATTAGATTAGTAAGCCTGAGGGCTGGAACTGTCAAATGGATGACTTGTATGTTGCTCTGGACATTTTTCCTCACTGAAGAGTGGATTATATGTGCTCAAATAAATAAATAAATAAATAAATAAATAAATAAATAAAATGTTCCCATAGCCATAGCTCAGCAGGTGCAGGGCATTTCAGCTGAGTGTTGAGCATGGCCAAAGATCTGAAAAATCCTGAGACACTTAACGGCAATCACAGAATGCAAAAGGAGCAGTGTCTTACATTGGGTGTGTTAGTTAATTTCCTCCCATTGAATGTAATGAGTGTAGGAGGAAAAGTGAAGCCAAAAATGGTGGTGGTGGGTTTAGAAAATCTGTCCCCATGTTCTTGTCCTAGCTTCATCTAGCCAGTAGGGCATAGGAACCTCCCCATACCCAGGGGTGTGGCTATGGAGGGGGAAAAATGAGGGCATTGCCACCTCAGGAGGATTCTACCCCCTAATGAAGTTTTATTCCACTCTTCAGATGTCTAGCATTGGAGTAACTTAGGGGCAAAACAGACTGGCACACTATGCTTACTTGGGAATGGCATGGGGGCATGGTGTTTAGACAATGCACACCCCAACATTGCCCCCAAGCCGATGTCACAGACCAGACCAGACCAGATGGCGAGCAGCATTGCAGAACTCCAGCGGCACGGTGTTTATACGCTGAATGCTGCAGAAGCTTCGAAAAGCCACTGCCACAGGACTCCCTCCTTAACTGTCATCTTTCGGCCTGTGAGGGAGAGAATAGGCTGACCCAGCTCCATCAGGGGCTAGCCTGAAGAAAGAGGCTCCTTCCTCCATAACTGTCATCCTTCGGCCTGTGAGGGAGAGAATAGGCTGGCCCAGCTCCATCAGGGCTAGCCTGAAGAAAGAGGCTTCTCCCTCCTTAACTGACATCCTTCGGCCTGTGAGGGAGAGAATAGGCTGGCCCAACTCCATCAGGGGCTAGCCTGAAGAAAGAGGCTCCTCCCTCCTTAACTGTCATCTTTCGGCCTGGGAGGGAGAGAATAGGCTGGCCCAACTCCATCAGGAGCTAGCCTGAAGATGAAGAGCCCTCCCTCCGGTCCATCTGCCTTGGTCCAGGCCTCAGAGGGAGAGAAGAATGCTGGACCTGATCCTCTCCCCTCTCACCATTCCCTTCTCCTTTTGTGTTGTGTCTTTTTAGATTGTAAGCCTGAGGGCAGGCAACTGTCTATTATCCCCTCTGTTGTAAACTGCTCGGATTCCCAGTCATTGGACAGTATATAAATAAATCCTATTATTATTATTATTATTATTATTATTATTATTATTTGCCACTATGATAGAAAATCCACCCTTTTTCTGGTGCAAAAAGGAGCAGCATTTTGACACTTCTTTTTGAGCTGGAAAAAACAACAACCCCCGACTGGGTCATGGTGTGTGTTGCTGCAGTCCTGATCCAGCACTCGAAGGAGTGGCGTCAAGCCGCCCCTATACAGCCATCTGTTTCGGCCCTTAGTTACCTCAGTTGAATAATTTTGAAATACAGTTAGGTATCTAAGGGAAAGCGCCAGGAAAAATTACCAAAAAGAATGAAAATACAGCCAATAAATTGTGTTCTAGGTATGAACAATTTTCACTGTCTCTTTGTCTGAAATGCTAGAAATTTAGAGAAAGGAAATTTTTTGTGGGAGTGAGAATGCTCATGTTGAGGGGCAATGCCTTCATTTTGCACCCTGTAGCTACTCTCCTGCTACACACACACACACACACACACACAGAGAGAGAGAGAGAGAGAGAGAGAGAGAGAGAGAGGCAGCATGGATTGCTAGGAGAATCAAATAGCTTTACTATGAAACTGAGTCTATGACAGAGGAAATGGGACCAGTTTGTATTAGCAGGAGTCCACTAAAGTGAGAAGTACAGTGGCCAAGTGGGAAGGGAGCAGTATCACAAGAATGACATTCGTAGCCCTGCAGTGAGGGAAGCAATAGCAGCAAGGTGTAGAAAAAAAAGTTTATTTCTGTAGAAATAGGTCTGTCTTGAAAGGTCCAAAGTGGGACAACTGAATCCATCTTTTATACCCTTTTACAACATGGTCATCCCAACATCATAGAGCAAAGCACATCCTGCCTGTCTACCATTCATCAACACCTTTGAGCTGTCTTGGAGATGTCTCAGAGATGGTTGTGTTTGTTCCAATCTGTTCTAATCTGTTTATAAAAGTACTGTAAATAGTAGGCAAAATTCAGTCATTAGGAACTTTGGATGGTTAAGACAAAGAGTCTGTCACTTAAAAAGGGATTCTTGATTAATACTAAGCAGAATGTTCCCCCTTCTTATATGTTCAACACAAGACAAAGACAAGGAGGAAAGAGTCACCGATTGCCTGCATGAGTTTCCTGCTTCGAAATGATGGAGATTTCAGGGCTCATGAATCCAGCTCAGGAATAGGGAATTTATAAACAAAGAGTAAAGGTTTCCATTTTTATTATTTTAATCACAGCAAAACAAGAGCAAGCCCACGTTACAGATGGACTGATTCAATAAACAAGCCATAGCCTTGAATTTACAAGACCTGAGCAGGGTTGTTGAAGGCTGGGGCTCTTGAAGGTCTCTTATTCATAGGGTGGTATAGGTCAAAGCCAACTTGATAATAGTTAACAACAACAACAAAGTACCATATATTCCTCAAGATAATTTGTATACAGAGTTAATTCATTGATTTGGAAAGGGTTAACACATTAAATGCTGGTTTAAGTCATGCAGACCCACTTTACATCTGGTGATATAGTTTATCTCTTCATAAATGCTTTACTTTCTCTTTTGAAAAAAAAAAGGGAACAGAGTAAAAAGCGTCAAAGCACCTTTGCTAAAAATTGCAAAAACTGACATGTCAAAGAGAGGCGCCCCAGATTTCTGTTAAAACTGAAGATGAAACTGGTTTCATTTCTATCAAAGAAAAAAAAAACCCAAAGAGAGAGAAATGTTAATGGAGTTAAGTGACAGAACTAGACCAGTTGGGACCAGGAGGATTTGGGGACTTTCAAATTTGCCTGAAAGAGAGTGAATGAAAGAACTCTGGAGAGATGGGATAAAGGGGCATATTATAACTGACTTTATTTTATTTTTTTTGTAGATTTTGGCTTTAAATTCTTGCTGAGAGGTTTGTTTTCTCCTTGAGGATTTTCTGTTAAAATATAAAAGCTTAATGGATGCTGTGAAATGCTTGCACGATGAATTAATCATAGAAGTTGATATTTCTAGAGGAGGGAGTCCTGAGACCAGAGTAGTTACTAGAATTTTCAGTCCACAGAGAATGTGACAGCTTTTGTTTCCATTTCACTTGATGTGAAAGTCCACTCTTCCGAACGTTGCTGGTAAGTGAATGCCCAGCAGGAGATTCTCTCTTGGGTCTGACTGTGCTTTTGCATGGCTTTGGTTTATTTCAAATGTTAGGGAATTTATGGGTATTTTGAATGCCCTAAATTAGTGGTTCATAAACTTCTTGGTGGGTGGGTGAAAGTCACAGATCCTTTTTGCGAATATGATTAAAGTTATGGATCCCTCTCCCAGAAGAAGGCACTTAAACACAGTTTTGAAAGAATCAGGAGGTAAAGTGAAGGAGGAGGGATCAAATGTTTGTGTGCCTGGTTCTGGGCCCCATATGCATTGGGTTTCCTGAAGGTCCACAAACCACAGGTTAAGAAGTCCAGTCCCAATTAATCTGGGGTTTCATGCAGAATGTTTGATTTGCTTGAGGCAAGCCATAGAAGGAAATTTCATGAGTTGTCCAAACAACCAAAAGGGGGGATGTTAATGGCTGGGGCTATTGGAGGTACTGGATATTTCCTCTAATATCCAAATGTGGCTGAATTGAAATATTAGATAGATAGATAGATAGATAGATAGATAGATAGATAGATAGCAATAAACAACACTAATGGTGTAATGCTACCCTCAACAGTAAGCCAGTTGAGGGGCTGTTGTATGGGACGGATGACACTTAATACCCCTATGACCCATTTTCTGAAAGGTCTCTGCTGGTTTAGGTGTCCTCTTGGTGGAGTTGAGGGTAATGGGAAATGCCAGGGATTTGTAAATGGATGCCACATGCTAAGGTGCTTTGTTTTTCTGACAAGTTCCATGAAGTGGAGCAACATCACAGAGCATAGCTAATCCTCTCTTCCTGCCAATGCATTCAAGAGGAAGAAAAGGAAAAGGTTGCTTCCCCCTCCCACCTTGCCAGAAGCGAAACAACAACATACAGGATGCTCCACTAGCAGGTTCTCTCCCACTCTGGCTGTCAATTGGGTCAACAATTTAGGATTGTCTTAAGCTATGAAGTTTCTGGGCCAAACCCTGAAACCTAGGGACAGCTCTTGTTGATGCCATTAAGTGTATGCATTAAGTATCAGTCACACTTGGTCACAGTTGGTCATCCAAACACATGCACATAAAGATGAAGAGAGACAAAGAGATAATATATTTTTCCTGTTTGGAAATTAAGACAGAACTCTTAACTAAAGGGGCTGTTCTGAGATCAAGATATTAAATGAGGGAATTATTCTCACATATTTAAGGATATGGGATAAGGCACATTTAGTCTTGCCCGCTTGCTTCTAACCATAAAGGACTGCAGAGTGGAAGGTAAACACACAACAACTGGGAGGGACAAGGGAAGCTAACTAAGGAATTTGTCACACTCGGCTTTTAAACCACTATTTGAGCTGGGAAAAAAGTGCCTTTGGTGATACTTATTGCACTATGCTTCCTCTGAACCATAGCTGCTGTGTTCCTAAAGCACAGTTAGGGTATCCCTTTTCATTTGGGGGGGGGGACCTGTCAATGATCTAGCAATCACACTAGTCCTCAGGTGAGAATCATTGTTGCCAGAGCAGTTCTGGTATTGGGAGGCATGTGATCTCAGTGTCTCCTCCTCCCCCCTTTTCTATTCCCAAGCAGGAAAATTCCATTTCATTTTTTTAAAAAAAATTGTAAGGATAATAGTTAAAAAGAAACCTAAAGGGAGGTATGGTTAAAGGGAAGTCCTGAAGATAGTATGTTGGATGAAGCAGCTCCAGTCATGCTATTGTGAAGAAGTGTGATAATGGCTCATCTGAAACAGGTATATTTCCAGTATGTTTAATTGACACAATTGCGGTGAGAACGTGGCTCAGTGCGCTAATGTCCTAATGGTCCTGGAGAGTCTTTGCAAGTTGCTTCAACAAATGAACTGAGGCTTGCAAATTATAGCAAGCTGCTGCTATATTAAGTGAACTAGAGATTTGTATAATGTGCTTTTCTGAGCCCACCATAACTGGAGAATTTTCACCTTCATCTCCCACCTGGAGATGACCCACAAAAACTGAAGACTCAGGGCCTAGTCCTGGCATTTGGCAATCCTAGTATTAATAGATTAATTACTCTGCCTCTGTAGTTTACTTGTTATGTTCAAATCAATTTACTTTTACTATTTTTGAATACTTGTAAATATTGGAGGACATGACAATTCAACAGCACACATTTTCCTTAATTTCCAGAAAATACAACAAACTGAAGGCACTGAAAATGCAACATTAATTTTTAGTGCTGTGTTGAAAATTTCTTTGACATCTCTTGACCTTTTCCATTCAAGCTGACAGAAAACAAATTGCTTTAAATGTTCAAAGGAGAGAAAAAAATTCAGATAATATCTCTTGTGCTTACATCATTTTTTTCTTGTGCTTACCTCATTTTACGAGAGACTTGAGCACTGTGTATTTGTCCTGTCTTTTACTTTACAATAACCTCTGCACTGTCCTTACATTTACTGAGCTCCAAAGAAAGCCCAGAGAAGCACAGTATTAGGCCATTCTTCCCCCAGCCCTATTTTCAGGTCATGAAGTACAGACTGTCAGGAAAACTACAGGGTAATGTGGAGATAGAAAATGGAAAGGAAAATACACAAACCACACACACACACACCATATTCAGCCAACTTGCAATGATAAGGTAAGCTCAGAAATGCCATCCCAAAATGCTGAAAATAATGTCTTTCTGTGAAACTGAGACAGAAAAACAGAAATCTTCGGGAATAAAACTTTCAGAAAATTGTCAGGTACATGCTGGCCTAGCAACAGCCATACTGCTACAAACATGACTTGTAGAGTTCCATATCTCAGGACCTGGAGGAATCTGAGGGTGAGAATGTTGTCTTGAAAAGTGTGTAGATACATATATATTCTTGGTGGCTTTTATTTGAATGATATCCCCTGTGCAGCTGTGGTTGATGCTTAATGTATTATGCTAAAAGGCCTCACCAGTGGCTGCCCCTTGTATCATCACCACAGCCTGCCTTCTGTAATACCACAAGGGAGCACCTCTAAGTCTTAGAGTTGGTCCGAAAATCTCAAGGTTGGGGCTAGACTTGGTCTGGTAACTGTAATGACTAATCACAGGACTCTGCAAACATAGGGAAATTCTACAGATGCTGTTTCTTTCTGGAACAGAGGGAGTCCATGCTTCATAGTCCATCCTCACAACTATAAATGATTGCATACAGATCAAATAATCCACTGTATTTTGTTGGTCAAGATTTGTCAAGATCCATACCTCCACGTGTCTAGTTATGCAGAACGACGAGGAGGAGGTGATGTTGGGGGGAATCATGCAAAGAATCTGCTTGTTTCTTGAATGCCTGGTTCCAAGGGTCTTTGAAGTCTTTGAAGACAAGGTGCTATAGGGTTTGTGATTTGGGAAATCCCTTCTACTGTGGCACAGTTGATTTTCCTAACTTTTCCTTCTATAGTGCCTTGGCTTAAAACCAGGACATTCAAAAAACAAGAGGCCTGAAACCAGTTGTATTCTTCTCCTATTGGTGTTGTCTCCTGAGATTAATATGGTGATATTATAATATCATAAAGGGAAGGGAGCACAAGGGCCATTGTTGTTGTTGTTGTTGTTGTCGTCATAAGGGCTATCTAATCTATCCTCCTGCCACAGAGGAATACACAACTAAAGCAATTATGAGACATGGCCATCTAACCTTTTTTTAAAAAGCCTGCAAAGAAAATATCACTTCCCGAGGCAGTCTATTCTTGCCTCAGTTGAACAGTTCTTCCCATCCAGATGTTCTTAAAGTTAAGGTGGAATCTTTTACTTTGTATTTTTCATGTCCTAGTTTCTAGAGCAGCAGAAAGCAAACTTGCTCGATGCTCTACCAGACACCTCTTCAGCTGTTTAAAGATGGCTATTATTTCATGCCTCAAACTGTTCTTCTCCAGTCTAAACTTGCCCAGGTCCCTAAGCCATTCCTCATAGGGCTTGGTTTCCAAACCACTTGCATAGCAGATAGCTGTGTAAAATGTTTGCTGCTGTAAGATCCAGGTCATGGTGTTTTCATAGAATCATAGAATCATAGAGTTGGAAGAGACCACAAGAGCCATCCAGTCCAACCCCCTGCCATGCAGGAAATCACAATCAAAGCATCACCGACAGATGGCCATCCAGCCTGTTTGAAGGCCTCTAAGGAAGGAGACTCCACTACACTTTGAGGGAGTTTGTTCCACTGTCGAACAGCCCTTACTGTCAAGAAGTTCCTCCTAATGTTGAGGTGGAATCTCTTTTCCTGCAGCTTGCATCCATTGCTCTGGGTCCTAGTCTCTGGAGCAGCAGAAAACAAGCTTGCTCCCTCCTCAATATGACATTCCTTCAAATATTTAAACAGGGCTATCATATCAGCTCTTAACCTTCTCTTCTCCAGGCTAAACATCCCCAGCTCCCTAAGGCGTTCCTCATAGGGCATGGTTTCCAGACCTTTCACCATTTTAGTCGCTCTCCTTTGGACACGCTCCAGTTTCTCAATGTCCTTTTTGAATTGTGGTGCCCAGAACTGGACACAGTATTCTGGGTGGGGCCTGACTAAAGCAGAATACAGTGGCACTATTACTACCCTGGATCTAGACACTATACTTCTATTGATGCAGCCTAAAATCGCATTGGCCTTGTTAGCTGCCACATCACACTGTTGACTCATGTTCAACTTGTGGTCTACTTGGACTCCTAGATCCCTTTCACATGTAGTTTCATTCAGCCAGGTGTCCCCCATCCTATATCTGTGCTTTTCATTTTTCCGCCCTAAGTGCATTTCTCTGTGCTGAATTTCATTTTGTTAGCTTTGGCCCAGTTTTTTAGTCTGTTCAGGTCATTTTGAATCTTGATCCTGTCCTCTGTAGTATTAGCTACTCCTCCTAATTTGGTGTCATCTGCAAATTTGATAAGTATTCCCCCAATTTTGTCCTCCAAGTCATTGATAAAGATGTTGAATAGAAGTGGCCCGAGAACAGAGCCTTGTGGGACCCCACTGGTCACTTCTCTCTAGGATGAAAAGGAGCCATTGTTGAGCACCCTTTGCGTTTGGTCGGTCAACCAGTTACAGATCCATGTAACAGTTGCCTTGTCTAGCCCACATTTTACAAGCTTGTTTGCAAGAATATCATGGGGAACTTTGTCAAAGGCCTTACTGAAATCAAGATATACTATATCCACAGCATTCCCTTCATCTAACAAGCTGGTAATTTTATCAAAAAAGAGATAAAGTTTGTCTGGCATGACTTCTTTCTCTGAAACCCGTGTTGACTTTTTGTGATTATGGCATTGCTTTCTAGATGTTCACAGACTCTCTGTTTAATGATCAGCTCCAGAATCTTTCCTGGTATTGATGTCAGACTAATTGGACGATAATTGTTGGGATCCTCTTTTTCCCCCTTTTTGAAGATGGGGACAACGTTTGCCCTCCTCCAGTCTGCTGGGATCTCTCCTGTTTTCCAGGAGTTCTCAAAAATTATTGCTAATGGCTCCGATATTACATTTGCCAGTTCTTTTAATACCTTTGGATGTAGTTCATCTGGTCCTGGAGACTTAAATTCATTTAGATTAACAAGGTATTCCTCTACTATCTCTTTACTTATTCTGTACTGAAATTCCCCTGATCTGTCCTCAGCTCAATTATCCTCAGGTTGAGCACCCTTTTCCTTTTCTGAGAATAGTGAGGCAAAGAAGGTGTTGAGTAATTCTGCCTTTTTTCTATCTCCTGTTAGCATTTTGCCATCTTCTCCATGCAGTGGCCCTATCATTTCCTTCTTCTTCCTTTTGCTGCGGACATATCTAAAAAAGCCCCTTTTGTTGTTCTTAACCTCTCTAGCAAGCCTGAGTTCATTCTGTGCTTTAGCTTTTCTGACTATCTCTACACAGGCTCACTATTTGTTTGAATTCCTCTTTGGTGAGTTCCCCATTTTTCCATTTCTTATACATGTCCCATTTAAAACTTAGCTCAGTTGAAAGTTCTTTAGTCATCCATCCTGGTTTCTTGAGACATCTCTCATTTTTCTTCCTCACTGGAACTGTTTGAAATTGTTCCTTCAGTATCTCCCTTTTCAGAAACTCCCATCCATCTTGAACTCCCTTCTCTTTTAGTATTGCTGACCATGGGATCACACTCAATATTTCATTAAGTTTACTAAAATCAGCTTTCCTAAAGTCTAGAATGCGTGTCTGACTATGCCTGGCTTCTCCTTTCTATTGTATAACAAACTGTAGGAGAACATGGTCACTTCCACCTAAGGATCCCACCACTTGCACTCCATTAACTAGGTCATCCCTATTGGTTAGGATCAGATCCAAAATAGCTGATCCTCTTGTTTCCTCTTCCACCTTTTGGACAATGAAGTTATCTCCAAGGCAAGTGAGGAATTTGCTAGAACTTGAGGATTTGGCTGAGTTTGCCTTCCAGCAAATATCAGGATAGTTGAAGTCGCCCATCACTACTACATCTCTCCTTACTTATTTTAGTTATCAACCTTTTTTACTGGAGGAATAGTATAAAGAGGGTTTTTTGTTTATTAACCAGATGATGAAATTTGGGTGTCACGTTTCCTTTTATGAATTCATATTAAAACTTGATGAGAAAATTTAGTTTGATTCTTTCTTTTGGTTTCAAATGGCACATTCAAGGAGTAGCACGGTGTTCTAAAACACTTAGTAATTGACAGTTCTATACAGAATGCAAGAGTAATAATAATAATAATAATAATAATAATAATGGTCATTGTCCAATCCACCCAGCACTTTTGCCACTGCATTTTCTTTCTACTCTGTCCATTTCTTTTCAAGTGAGCAGGAACACACAGACAAATGCATTCTGAAGAAAATCTCATTTCAACCTTAAATGGTGCTTCAGAATTTTCAATTCACACTGTTGCCATTTTTACAGGAATTGATGGCTGCCTTTGTTATCAAAGCTGACAGGCCTCTAGTACGGCTGCATAATCGGCCCGAGCTGGCCGTGCCTTTCATTATTCCCAAATGGCAGATTCTCATGATATCTCTCTTTTATAGGCATCACTCATTTTTATTTCTTACTTGACATGGCTCCTCCACTAGTCTATGGCTGGGGTGCTGAGATAAAACAACTCCTTGAAAGCCAAAGGAAGAACAGCTCAAATATCCTCTAGATGCTGCTGGGTTTGCCTTTTTCTCCCTGAGCTTTTAGAATCTGAGTGCTTATATTTTGGTTTGCAGAGATGAAACTGTGGATACAAATCTAGAAAAACAATGCTATATCATATGCACCAATACCAGTGTTTAAGGAGCTGGGAACCAGTTTTTAGGCACCAGATCTATTTCGGGGCTGAAGTCATGTTTGATAATAATAATAATAATAATAATAAAGATTTATTTATAGCCCATCCAATCACGAAGAATCCGGGCGGGTTACAACCATAAAATACATCAATTACAATACAGTTAAAAGATATGCTTAGATATGGCTTAGCTTCCAATATCAAATTTCACAGTGGCTATGATTCCCCCCCACAGTTTAAGATCCTGTTATTTTACAAGTTTTGAAGTCTCTGCTTAGTTCAAACTTCAAGAACATTCACCTTTTGTGACACACCATCACAGTGCTAACTCATGTTCAGTTGTGCATCTTGTTCTCCAGAGAATCTCATCTCTTCTATTTAGGAGTTATACTTGAATTTGTAAGCATACTTGAATTTGAAAGCACAGTCTGTCTTTCATTTAGTATGTCGATGCAGTGTTGAAGTGGATGGCTCTCCATCCTGAGCTGGGTGTCTCTCTATCCAAAAACTGATGCATTAATCTATATCTAGGTGGGAATGTGCGGGCCTCCACATATTGTTGAACTTCAACTTCTTCACCATTAGATAGGCTGGTTATGGCTGTTGCAAGTTAATGACACATTTCCTAATCTGTGATATACCTTCATGCTGATTTTATATTATAGTACTGTATTGTTGTGGATATGAATAACCCAAAACGCTATGGAGAGAAGTGACCCTCTCACTATTCTTGTGGTTTCATTGCAAGTAAGCCCTCAAATGTCATTTAGCTGATGAGGAGCTGTAAGGAAAAATGGCCCAAAATGTCTTGAAATCAATGTGAAAGACTGACCAACAGTTACACGAAATACTTACTGTATATACTCATGTATAAGTCTAGAAATTTAGGTCAAAAAATTGACCCCAAAAACCAGAGTCAACTTATCCACGGGTCAGTGTAACTACTGTACTTTAACTCTTATTTAAAAGAAGGAACCATCTCTTGATGAAAAGCAAAATTATAATATGTGAAGCACTGACCCTCTTCTACTCTCTCATCCACCCAGTCTGAAGAACAAGCACATAGAGTTATGTCTGCTGGAATTTTATAAGTTCTTTGACATTATTTTGCTTTGCTTCATCCTTTAGATCCTTTGTTATATGCCCCTAAATTTTACGCTCAACTTATCCACGGGTCATAGCAAAATGCATAATTTTGACCCCAAATCTTGCCCTCGACTTATACACGAGGTCGACTTATAGTCGAGTATATACGGTACTTGAAATTATTGTCACTCAAGAAAGTACCACCAGGTAATGAATTTCAAGATTCATATACTTTTTGACACATGGTTCTTGACCATTGAATCAGTTGTGGAGAAATGAATGTTGAAAATGTGTTATGTTTGTATGTCATCTCCAATTAAATAATATTCTTTACCTAGGATTATGAGGTTACATTTTGTAATACAGTTTGAGTCTCCCATATCTGAAATGCTTGGGATCACAAGTATTTTTGTGTGTGTATGTGTGTGTGTGTGTGGGATTTTAGATCACTTACATATACGTAATGAGATATCTTGGAGATAGAAGCCATGTCTAAGCATGGAAATAATTTATATTTATATTTCATATACACCTTATAAATATAGCTTGATGTTAATTTTATACATAATATTTTTAATAATTCTTGTCTATGAAACAAAGTTTATATATATGGAACCATCAGAAAGCAAAAGTATTACTATCTCAGCCAAAATTGTACAACTGGAGGTGTGTACAATTTTGGAGTATTTCAAATTTAAAATTCTGGATAAGGGAGACTCAACCTGTAACATTTTATGTTGAAATACCTTAATTTTAGATCTAATAATATTTAAGATTGAAAGACATTGTTTACTTACCTGCTTGAGTTTTTAAGGTAGGCCTTCTGTCATTTCCATCACCATGGTGAGCCTGTTTGATGAGGATGTGGGAGTGGGCTTCTCACTGGCTGCTTCTGGGCTATAAAACCCACAGGAGGTTAAATTGCCTCCCACTCTGTTCCCTTTCCTCTAGTAAACAAAAATCTTTTTTTAACTACAAAAGGAATATGTGATAATCATAAGCGGTTCACATTTTTAAAAATTATAGTCTCTATACGTGTGTGTGTGTTTATAGAGAGAGCTATATGCATCGCAACATGTAAAATTTAAAGGCAGCAAAAACACATTTTAGTCCATTCCAGCAGGCAAGATGAAACAAACTACAACTCCAGCACTATACATAACATACCTGGTAATAAGTGCCACTGAATTTAATGGAGGCCTACTCTGGAATACATGTGTAGGTTTGCAGTGTAAACAATTTCATGCTATTAATATGATTCCCATGAATAAATGAATAATTAAATAAAGTCTGGAACAACATTTTTAACTAAAAGCTGATCAATTTTTTAAAATAAAAATCTTTATGCTTGGTTTAAAAGCATACACAGAGGTTTGCTTTGCTGTGAATATGCTTTTTTAAAGTATAGTTGTTGTTTTTTTTAAAAAAAGAAGTGAGCCAAAAGCTGAATTTTTAAACCCTTCCTTTGGGATCAATAAGAAGCAGAAAAACTGCTGAACAGGTGAAGAAGAGTTCCCTTTAACAGTAAGTTCAAACTAAGCTGTATTTGACAACTTCAGCAAGTGGCCTACAATTAGAAAGGCCCAGAGGATTTGGCAACCAGTTGACTTATTTGCCTCCTTTAACATCCCTCCATAAACCTGCACCTACTTTTAGATTTCTTCACCTCTGTCCCTGTTATTGTGTGCCTGAAGTGTTGAAATTAAAATCCTGTACTATTCATCCTTGCATGCAAGGATAGATAATTACTGTTGTTTTTGTCCCGCTGCAGAAGAAAATAAACATATTTCTGCATATCTCCTTTCTGTATTTGAACGCCCTGGAGTGTTCCAGAGAGAAATGCATGTTTAAATGCCAAAAACAAACAAACAAACAAACAAACAAACAAACACTGCATGGAAAATGTGTTTCCTGTGGTGAGGGCAAGCTTTCTGAACAAGAAACACATTTTCTGCACAGAAAACATGGTTGCTGGGTTTGGGTTGGTTTTTTTTTTTTTTGGAGCACCCCCCTCAAGATGTATTTCTTGCTGATCTATTCTTCTTCTTGATAGGATTTATAGGAAGCCCAATTTTTCCTGCTAGGGAAAGAATAACTGAGAATATTCTTTCAATTCCTACTACAGTGGGCTCTTGCTTTTCACCAAGGTTTGGTTTCAGGATCCCTGTTGATATCAAAATCCCCGGATACTTAAGTCCCATTGAATACAGTGGCATAGTAAAATGGCATATCTTATAAAAAATAGCAAAATCAAAATATGCCTTTTAGAATTTATATATTAAAAAAATATTTTCAAACTGTGGATGGTTGAACCTGTGAATCCAACTGTATACTCTGAGATAAAAATTGTGACATAACAGCACTAATGCTAGGGGTGCATTGTAAATTTGAACATGGGTGAAACAGTTGTTCTTTTTGCTGGAAGACCATAGAGGCTTTTTGCTGGGACCATAGAAGCTCATTCCAAAGTTCTGAGTGGCTGCAGCACCTCATACTTCTCTCTAGACAAGATGCACAAGTGCATAGATATAAAACTAAACACCAAAGACAGGATCATCCAAACCATAGTATTTCCTATCACCATGTACGGATGTGGCAGTGAAGAAAACTAATTGAAAGAAAAACCAATTCATTTGAAATATGTGCTGGAGAAGAGTGCTGAGTATACTGTGGACAAACCAATAGGTCCTAGAACAGATCAACTCACACCTTTCCCTGGAAGCCAAGAAGACTAAGGGCTGGAACAGACTGGCATAAAAAGCTGGTTTCCAAGCTGGCTTGGGGATGTGGTGTGCAGACGACACATGCCCCCAAGATGCCTGGAAGCTGGTTTCAAGCCATCTGGCCATTTACACTGGGGCTGGCTTCTGGGTGCTCCAGCTGTGCAGCGTTTATATGCTGCATGCTGCTAGAGCACCTTAAAGCTGGCTTTCTGATGTGGTGGGACAGAAAATCCAGCTTTTTGTCAGTCCAAAAAGAAGCAGCTGTAGTTGCTGCAGCCCCAATCTGGCTTTGTCAGGGGTGGTTTGAAGCTGCCCTTTTGGGGTGGTCTGTTTCTCCCCTAAGTTGAGTCTACCATACTTTGGCCACATCATGAAAAAGACATGACTCAATAGAAAAGACAATAATGCTAAGAAAGGTGGAGGGCAGTAGAAAGAGAGGGAAATCACATACCAAATGGATAGACTCAATCAAAGTGGCTATGGCCCTCAGCCTGGAGGACCAGCGGAGTGACTGAGAACAAGGGGTCTTGGAGGACAGAATGCAAATGTGTTATATGGGTGTGTTTTCCATTTGGTTGTTCACTTGGGGTAGGCATAGGACCAACATACATATGCCATACAAAAGTCTGACAATACACAATTCAAGGTGTTTGTGGTGGCATTTAAAGCCCTAAGTGGCTTGGTACCATGCTACCTGAAGGAAAGTCTCTCCATATACACCTGCCCAAGGACTGAGATCTGCTGGACAGCCATTCACAGGGTCGACATGTGTTGAAGTTAGCTTGAAGACAGTTAACAACAACAACAATATTTAAACAAAGGTAGAGCCTGTTCAAAGTGCTTGATGAGCATTATCCTCACCGACAATACATTTATATTTATAATCCCTGATATTGTAGATGGAGGAATTGAGACTGGGAGAGGGATAGAGGCTTGTCTGAAGCCACCTTGTGAATTCACAATGGAGGTGAAATCTGACTCAAGGATATTTTAATCACTTGCAGTTAGCCTAGCATTTAGAGAAACATGATATAAACATTTAAAAATTAAATAGGAATGGGCAGACAAAATTGGCTATCTTGAGCATACCCACTGCATTAACTGCAAAAGGGTTTTTGTTGGATTGTGAGCCCATCAGAAACCCTGTCTCTCTCAGACTGATGCTTCCATGGAAGAAACCTTGAAATACCAGAAAGAACAACAGGCAGTGCAACACTACATACATCCGAGATGTGATAAACTGCCAGGTAGAAAAGCTCTATGGAAAAGATAGGTAGTTCTGCCAGTTTTGCCCCACCTTTCTTCTCGAAGGAGTTTCAAATTTTTCAGCTTGATGTGCAGTCTATGCCAATGCTTTCCTTTGATATCTCAGTCAGTCATTCAGAATGGTAGGAGACCTTTGATTGATAGCCCTGTCAAAAAAGGGAATGGAAATGTCTTACTTCACTTTTGGATGAGATTTGGAGTTAGGCTGTTCTACTTTGAGAATGGTAGACAAACAACAGAAAGTTTCTTATAGTTAGAATCCCTGTATTTCATGCAAGTAAAATAAACACAAACAGTTGAAAACATTGTAAGCATTAAAGCAATGAAAATTATTAAAAACTGATTAAAATCTTGTAAACAGTTTCAGATGCCTAAAATGTTAAAACAGTTTAGAATAATGGATATGCACACTTTGGAAGAGACCAGTTAGCCTCCATTGTTTTAAACTGGCACCAGAATGAAACTAACATAATTACAATTTGGATTTCCAAGGGAAAGACTTTCCACAGTAGAGAATGTTCACATTGGTGGGGCACAAAGGAGTGGCTGTCTAGCAGATCTCAGTCCTTGAGCAGGTGTATATGGTGATAGACTTTCATTCAGGTAGCATGGTATCAAGCCATTTAGGGCTTTAAATGCCACCACAAACACCTTGAATTGTGTTTTTTCAGCTTTGTGTATGGCATATGTATGTTGGTCCTATGCCTACCCCAAGTGAACAACCGAGTGGAAAACACACCCATATAACACATTTACATTCTGTCCTCCACTCCTTACAAATATGTTTGATGTTTGTGTGAGTGGGGTGGTTTGGTGGGGGTCTAAGAGCTATTCCTCAAGGCTTGCTTTAATTACTTTCATTTCTGGTTGACTTCACATCTTTGTGTAAGTAATGAAGGTCAGAAGGGAAATTGTGATGCTACAGCTTGAAGTCCATCAGCTTGTTAAGTCAAAACACTGCATGCAAAGTGCACTTGTGCATTTTGTTCAGTGCTCCTAAAGAAACCATAGTGAATCAAGTTGATCTTTGCTTGAATAGGACTGGAAAGGAATGGAAACAGATCATTAAACCAATAATGATAGCACCTAAAAGGAACTGAAGCCAAGAAGAATAGAACAATATATCTGAAGTGTTTCAACCACGTATTGGAGAAAGTGAAGTTGAAGGCTTTCATGGCTGGCATCGTTGTTTAGAACAGGTGTTGGAATCATGCAGTCCTCTCAAAGCTGTTAAAATTGCAACTCCCAGAATTTCTATTGCTTGGTTATGCTTACTGGTGGTGCTGAGAGTCCAACTAGCCACATGATTTCTCATGCTGGTCTAGAATGTTATAACAGTTTCATTGTTACAATGGAAAGTTCCAAAATAGACATACAAAAGTTACATGAAAGAAAGTCAACAATTAAGAGAAAGTTAGAAAAGCCTGTCTTGTTAAATAGCTCCCATGTAAAAGCTGGTGAGTTGATCTTAGCTCCTCTACCATGGTGAAGAACCAAATGCATGGGAAGCATTTGCTGAGCCAGTGAGCCTCAGCAGCACCTGCCACTGAAACCTACCCTAGCTTTTACAAAAAGGAAATGGGCCAGGAAGCTGGCATTTAAACTTCACAGAATCCTCCTGACATTGCTCCAAGGCATTTGGGGGTAATTAAAACAGCAGATCCTAGATCCAGGCTTGCTCCTTATAAGGATTACTACCAATAGCAAAGAGAGCTCACCAGAAGACACAGGGCTCAACAAGGTCAGGAAGTCAAGGAGGAAATTATAGATCAAGACTTTGCAAACAAAGAAGAAGTGGAAAGGCAGCATCTACCTTTTTATCTTATTCGCAATGACATGAGAAATTTTTGATATTTTTGTTTTTAACAGGGCAGTTAGGATTATTATTTGAATGAATGCAAATACTTAAATATTTAATACTATATGTTTTGTTAATGTTAAGTATATGCAGGTATTAAATATTAACATCATAGTTGACCTCACTGTTTGTTTTTTTGTAACATGAGTAAAACAAATGTATGACCTTGCTCATTAAATGCTCCACAACGTTTTGAACGAGGAACTGTTTAAAATATGGACCTATTACCATTTCCTTACCTTTTCTTGCAGGTGCTGGGTTTATTTTTGTCTGTACTCCCTTTAATTGAAAAGAATGCTAATGACTTAATGTAGCTTGGCTGGGAAAATGTGAATACATTCCACACACATGCACTTTTTAAAAAATGGATCAAAGTTTCAGAAAGATGTCATTTTTGAGGAGCAAAAGTTAATAGGATGCAATAAACAGCACAGCAGGCTCTTCAACTGTCTGACCCAGAAGGAATCCCTTTTAGGAAATGCAAAGCAACAAGAAAAGTTGGAACATTTAGAAGAAGTACAAACATTTCTCAGCAGTACATGACATCTAAAGAGAAGATGTGTACTTTTTAAAGATGTGCAGAGCTAGAGGCTGAATTTAGCACCATTAATTGGGCTGAAATTGCTTCCCCTGTGTTTTGGATTGTGTAAACTGGTGGTTTGTAATAGATGGTCCTTTGGTCTGCCTTGGCTCTGTGGGTCTCTGTCAAAGGACTACTTGAAAGCACAAGTATGTATTGCACCTGGCAATTGGCTTTCCTCCATATCTTTTATGGAGCAATTCAACAAAACAGTTTTGACACCAATACATATTGGTGTAGCACACATGAGACCATACTGAGGTGAAACTGTATTTTCCTTCTTCTCTGCAAAAAGAAAGAAAAAGGAACTGGAGCGGCACAGCCTGACTCAGAGTAAAAGCCAATGAATGGAGCTGGAGGGGGTTCAAGCAGAGGTTTCAATGGCTCTGTTGCTTCAGGGCAACGAATTCATGCTGGGGTTTATAGGAGCTATCCAAGGTGCTTGGTCAGGTTCTGTAAAACACTCCCATAAAGCCTAAAGTATTTCTCATAAAACCCAGAATGGATTCACTGCCTCTAAAACAAAGAAGCCATCTCTCAGGTGGGATCCAACACTCAGAACTATCTTAGGTCTGGTGGAGGCTTCAATAGATTTCAGACTACATCAGGGTGGGTTAGTTTCTAAGGCCTGTTACAGACTGCCAAAATAAAGCTGCTTCGGGTCTCTTTGGAGGTATGCTATTTAAATGATGCATGCATCCTAAGAATCCGGAAGCTGCACCAAAGCTGCACTCCAGTGCTTAGGAATGGAGTGTGGCTTTGGCGCGACCTCCAGACTCTTAGGACCCATGCATCATTTAAATAGCATATCTCCAAAGAGACCCGAAGCAGCTTTATTTTGGCAGTCTGTAAAGTCTTGTGATGTTAGTTGGTCCAGGATTACAACAGACCGGTAAGGAACAGGAGCCCCGAGAAAACTCAAATGTCTCTGAAGATGCCAGCCACAGAACCAGGTGAAACGTCAGGAATAAACTCTTCTAGAACATGGCCACATAGCCCCATAAATGCCTCCAACTTCACATTTCAAATAGCTTTTGATTTCTGTATTTTTATATTCTTATTGGTATGAGTTTCTTAGATCTGGAGCAATTTCTAAACAGTATAAAAATACATTCATGTATGAATGATTTCAGCCTGATATAGTGGTTTGAGTGTTGAACTATGACTCTGGAGAGCAGAGTTCACTTCCCAGCTCAGCCATAAAACCCACTGGGTGACCTTGGGCAAGTCACACCCTCTCAGCTTCAGGGGAAGGCAATGGCAAACCTCCTCTGAACAAAAATCCTGACAAGAAAACCCATTATAGCTTTGCCTTAGGATTGCCATAAGTCAGAAATAACTTAAAGGCATGCAAGAACAACAGCAGAGCAGTTTCTAAACAGTATACAGTCGGCCCTCCTTATCCATGGATTTTTTAATCCATGGATTCAAGCATTTATGGCTTGAAAATATTCCAAAAAAGTATAAATTCCAAATCAAATTCCTTGATTTTTCTATTTTTTTTTAATAAGGGACACCATTTTACTATGCCATTGTATTTAATAGGACACGAGCATCTATGGATTTTGTTATCCACAGGGGGTCCTGGAACCAAACCCCAGCGGATAACAAGAGCCCACTGTAAACACACATACATGTACACATACATGTACCTCCATCTATTTGGGCACCCAGCTTTGTAAACCAAAGTCTGAACATTCCATAGCATACACAGTTTTTCTTCTTGAGTCAATTGATTGAGGAAGAATGGACATGCCCTGTCAGAGCCTCAAAGAGGTTGGCTTATCCCCTCAAATAAACTTAAGTAATTCTCTACTGCACCATTTTTTGCACAACTTCACTGAAAAGATAATATTAGGGAAACATTACTCCCCTGATCAGGACGCTGAGCTGCTTTATCTAAACTGCAAGCCAGAGCTTGCTGCTTGACAAGTGACTGTAGTATGCTGTCGAAAGATAAGGAACAAAATATAGACAATTAGTTAGACTCTTAATAAGTAATGTTAATTCTGTCACATGGAATGCTAATCAGAAGGAATCTGAGAAAATGTGCATACTCCCCAGATATTTTCTGGAATTTAACACACACACACACACACACACACACACACACACTAATTAATTACCCTGCCTTTCTCAAAATATGGGACCCAAGACAGCTCACAATATAAGTTAAAATAAAGTTCAGTTAACACAATGGATAATGCAAATGTTAAAAACAATTACATAAACACTCATTTTAACAACATTAATTTAAAACAGTTAAAAAGGCAGTCAAAACACAATGATGATAAAACACACTCCAGTTAAAAAAACCATCTGCAACGGGCAGTTAACAATCAAAGGCCTACATAAACAAAAGGATGGGCCTGTTCTTTGTTCAGCCCCATGGGTCTGGGATGGAAAGTCACAGCTTGATAAAATACTTGACTGTTCATGGCTTTGACATTTGTCTGTGTGTGTGTATTCTTATTTAAAAATATAATTGCAGAGAAAGAAAAGTCCCACTGTGGCCCTCCTGGTTGTTGTGGTGAAGCTTTATTCTCAAGTGAAGCTTGATGCATCACATTACATGAAGCAAATGGCTTCCTAAGGCTCACAGGGGCACAGTGACCATAGCAGCAGAATCCCCTACAACAGTATGTGGATAACCCCTAGTTCTACTACTCCTTTCCACCTAACTCCAAGCAAGCTCTTTCTGTGCTAAACTATCACTTGTCATTGGTAATCAATGGGATGAACGTGCAAAAATAGACTGGATGAGGGTTCGCCTTCAACAGTTGAAAGATAGCTCCGGGAATAAGGATTCAGAATATACTCCCCCTGAAAATGCAAGTTCACAGCTTGGGTCTATTCCTGAATTCAATACAAAATCTGAAAGCTCAGGATTTGGTACTAATCTGGGGTGCATTTGCACAGTTATGGCTAGCTGCACCCATTCCTTGAGGTGCCAAATCTGGTCACACATGCCCTACTTTTATCTCATTTGGATTACCGTAACATACTCTATATGGGACTGCCTTTGAAGTCTTCAGAAACTTCAACTAGTTCAAAGAGATGCAGCCAGATTATTAACTGGTCTAGCTACAGGGAGCACATAACTCCTTGTTGCAACATCTCTACTGGCTGTCAGTCTATTTTAGGCCATAATTCAAATAATTTTTTTGTGTTCTGTAAAGGCTTATGTGGCTTGGGTCTATGTTATCTGAAGGCTTGTATCTCTGTATACAAGTCTACCTATGTCTTGAGATCTTCTGGGTATGGCCCTTCACCTTCCTTACAGGTGTATCTGATGGGAACACAGGAGAGGGCCTCTTTGGTGGCTGTTCCTGGGCTTTGGAACTCACTTCCTAGAGAGACTCAACTGATGCCCTTCTTGCTAGTCAGGGGAAGACTTTTTCACTTTAGCAGGACTTTGAGAGCTGACTGTTCAGGACAAAAATGCTTTTCATGTAACATGCTTGCTTACATTTGCTTTTCTTTTTAATGTTTATGATTTTAATTTTTTAATGTTTGATATTTCAATTATAATTTTAACTTTCATATGATGTAAATTTTCAAGTTGCGTCTGCTTTGACTTTTTCAAACTTCCTGGAGCCTCAGACTGGGAAAATGATGGGATATGAATGAATAGAAATATAAAACATCTGAATCAGAATCCCCAAAGTGGGCACAATATGTACTATCCATTTTATAAGACTTTATAGATGGGTACAGGTAGATAGGCAGTGTGGTGTAGTTGTCTAGCATTCTGGAGACCAGGATTCAAACCCCACCTCTCCACAGAAACCCACCAGGTGCCTTTGGACAAGTCACACTCTGTCAGCCTCAGCAGAAAACAATGGTAACCACCTTTTGAACAAATCTTAAAAAAACATGATAGGGTCACCATAAATTGGAAATGACTGACGAAACAATGACAACAGGGACATATGTGATTTTTCCTGGGATATTTTGTACAATCCCAGCCACGTCCCTCAAAGCAAATAATTTTACAGTGTCATATTATACTGATGTGTCTCTTGTGAGCCTTCAAACCAGATTGCAAGGGTGGTACTACACTGAGGACTGCACAGCCTGTTGCAGTGTATCTGTGTGCACTACTTAGTGCACACAGCATCATGTGCATTATGTACAAAAAAGGTATGTGACCAGATTATCCAAATTAAATTCTTTCCCCACTGTTGACCACTGGCTTTTTCTTTCTCTATTTCAGCCAGAAGCCTCTGTGCTAACAAACCGAATGGAAATTAAAATATAAAGTCAGGCTCAGAATTTTTCATCATTTTCTTTTCTTTTTTCTTTTTTGCAGTATGGACAAATGTTGCTATGTTTCTTATCAGTGTTCTACTGCCCTTGTGAAACTGTTGCTCACCAAAACTCCAGTCCAAAGACCTCAAAAGAAAGTGAATAGGCAGAAGAAAAACTTGGAATCACAGCAGGGGAAAAGAACTTTTTATCATCCTGAAAGCCAATCTCCTCCTTTTGCCCTTCATGAGTCTCTTATGTAATGCTCCTTGTGGTGGTGAGAATGTGTTATAAGTGCACATTATAAGTTATAATGTGTCTCTCTGGCACAGCCTCTTGTTCAAAATCCTTAAGAGTTTATAAAGTAGACAAACTCAAAATTAAAACAAAGGCGCATTACAAACGCGCCAAAGGGGCATGCTAGGGCTGAGAAGGGGCGTGTTCGGGTTGAGAAGAGGAGTCACTTTCTGATGCCCCTCAATCCTAGTATGGACCGAGTCTGTACAAAATGGCGGCGCCCATCCACACGAGGGCCGCCATTTTGATGTCGCAGACGCGTAGCGTCTGGACGTCGCATGTGGAAGTGACGCTGCGAGTGCACGACTAGCGCCTCATGGCACCACTTCTGGGGCCCAGAAAGAAGCGCCATTTTGGTGCTTCTTTCTGGCTGCGCCCAGGAACCGCGTTGTTTGGCTGTTGCGGTTCCCTGACGCAGCAACTGGCGGCGGCAGCAGACCGTCCATTTTGGGCGGTTTGTAACATGCCAAAGAGACATATCAATCTGGAATCACAGTTTTTCAAATGATGTGGGAAAGGACACTTAAAGGAAAGGTCTTTAAAAAAGGAGATGAACATTTCTATACCATTCTACTCAGTTATGGCACTATGATTCGACTTTATCATGGCTCTGTCTTATGGAATCCTGGGGTTTGCAATTTGGTCAGAGGTACCAAAGGAGGTTTCCAGTTGTGAATTTTCAAGATCTCTTCTAAAGTGCAAACCCCAGGACTCCCCAGGATGCAGCCAAGACAGTTAAAGTGGAATATAATCCTATAATTATGTTAGTATGAAAGGGCTCCTTGTTTTAGAGCCATTAACATATTAGTGTGTGTGTGTGTGTGTGTGTGTGTGTGTGTGTGTGTGTGTGTATATATATATATATAGAGAGAGAGATTGAGAGAGAGAGAGGCTATATTCATAGGAAAAGAGGTAGACCACATTACAGACTCAATCAAAGAAGCCACAGCCCTGAGTCTGTAATACCTGAGAAGGGTTGTTGATGAGAGGGTGACTTGAAGATCTCACATTTATACTGTCTCCATTAGTGGAAGTTAACTTGCTGACAGTTAACAACAAATTTGATATATTATGGCCTAAATCCTATTGTTAGTCCCAACTAGAGTAAATATATAATTTAATCAATACATTTTAACTACAGTACATGTTGACTCACCATTCAACAACTGAGTTAATGAATCCACTCTAGCTGGAACAATAGGATTCTGGCTTATATTCATTATAAGACATTGCCATCAGCTACAGTTCTATAACATATTGGCCAACATCTGTCATCAGGACTGTGCCGTGCAAAACTGTGTTGGGCTGAATGTAGTTTTTATCCCCCATCTTTTCTATTTCTTAATATTATTTATTAAATTTTAGGATTTTTTTTTTCTAAGAAAGGCTTAAGATACCAGAAATCAAAATACAAAATGTGAAAGCCGAATCCAGTAAATATACACACGGAACAAATTACAGGGATAAACAAAGAGTCGAAGGCCAATATTTAAAAACCATGCAATTGCATCCAGTCAAATGCCTAAGAGTAGAGAAACATCTTGACCTAGTACAAAAAGGATGAGCATGCCTGGCCCAGGAAGGATGCCTTGGAGAGAGGATTCCATAGGGGTGTGTTTGTGGAATGGGGGTAACAACTGAAAAAAGTCATTTTTTCCAAAGGCCTATTTCTATTTGTGAATGATAATTATACTAGTCATTTTGCTCTGATGATGGCCATTAGAATAATAGAATTAGAGAGCTGGAAGTGATCCCCAGGATCATCTAGTCCAATCCTTTGCCATGCAAAGATACACAATTAAAGCACTCTTGAAAGATGTCCATTCAATTTCTGTTTACAAACCTCCAAAGGAGAAGAATCCACCACCCTTCAAAGCAATCTATTCCACTGTTAAACAGCTCTTATACTCAAGAAGTTCCTCCTAATGTTTAGGTAGAATTTCTATTTTTGCAATTTGAATCTAGTGATTCATGTCCTTGACTAGAACTAAGTTCTTTCATTTTTAAAATATGAATAGATGTTTGCAATATTTTAACTTTAAAAGCTTTGTAAAGAGATCTGATTGAAGTAGCTCTCCTTGTAACACCTCAGCTGCTTAACACATACATATTTGCCAAAAAGATTGGCTGAACTTCAGCAACACTTATCACTTATACACAGAATGAAACAAAGAGGACACTTGGTAAAGTCTGCAGAAAGTACAAAGCACAACCTATTTCTGCAGCCTATTCAAAAACCAAACAATGATTGATGAGAAGTAACATGATGGTTTCATATGTGGAAAGGGCATGTTAAATGCCATCATAAAGCTGAACTTCGATATTAGAGAGGAGCCACTGAAATGAGAAAACCTTATATTTATGTTCTGTCATCTGAAAAGCATTAGATGGCACATAACACCACAAACTGTTTTGACAGATTCAGATCCAGTGGAATGCATGATGGGCTCAAACTCTGAGAAATAACACAACCCTATTAGAATATAAAAACAGCCAAAAAGAGATTAAAAAGAGGGCAGACCAAAAAAAAGAAGAAAAAAAGAAAAAGGCTGCATATTGTAAACAATTTGATTCAGAAGCTCAAGTAAATATCTAATTATGGCAATTTAAGAAACAAATTAAGAATAAATGAATATCTATTCTCCATGAATACAAAGCATTAGCTCCAAAAATGCATTGATTTTGGAAAATGTCCAGAAATTAGACATTAGATCACTATAAGAAAGCAAGCTTGGAAAAGTTACTTTTTTGATGGCAGCTTCTAGAATCCATCCTCCAACCTGCATCTTGAGCAGCCATGTTGACTCAGAGTTTCTGCGAATCACAGTCCAAAAATAACTCTCACATGTTCAAGAAGTAAAGTTGTTCAACTGCTATGGCTTAGCCACTGATGGCTTATGAGTATGACTTGGGGAAAAATGTGATGGGCTGCAGCTCAGTGGTAGAGTGTGTGCTTCACTGCACAGTCTTTTATTGAACTGCAGGTATCTCTTGAAATGGTCCTCTAGAGGGCAAGAAATGAAGACATCTCTTGTGGCCTTCCAGAGGTTATCAGACATCAGCTACAATTAGTTCTACCAAGTGTGCTCAATAATCAGGAGTCATAGGAACTATACTTCAGCAACAGCTGGAAGGCCAGAAGTTATCCATTCCCCTGTTAAAAGACTGCTGGGCTGAGAAATTCCTCTGTCTGAAATGCTGGGGAGCCATGCAATTTTTGCAGCAGATCCATTCCTTGATCCAAGCCAAGTTTGTTAGAATATTACTGTCAACTCCAGAGTTGTTTGTCTTGGATAGCTAAAACACTTGGCTTATAGTGTTCAATGGGGGTGGGGGTGGGGGTGGGGGTGGGGACTACAGAACAATAAAGCCTGCATCTTTGAAATAGCTGAAGAACCTACATACTGTACTTACTTCTGAGAAATCAGACCTTCAAACACAATCCCCTGTCAGACAAAGTAGCAATACTGGGGCTAGATGGATAGATAGCTAAAGATCTGAATATTACACAATTGCACCTATGCTACTTTGAACAGTGACATTAGGAATGTTTGTGATAGTTACCCCTCTCTTTTTTTAAACTAAGGTCCTGTACAGACCGGCAAAAAGCACCAGCCTGTGGGCAGAGCCACGCTGCAGCATCTGCATGCTGGATGCTGTGACCCCGCTGTCAGGGTGCCATTTTGGTGCATGCTGGTCTACACAGCATGCACCATGATGATGTACCTCTGGCACTGTATCCAAACAACACAACCCCGAAGGGGCATCATCATGCTGCACTGTCAAAGTTATGGTGCCCTTTAGAAGGTGCAAAAAAGAGCTGGTTTTTTTTGGTTCCTTTTTGTGCTCTCTATAGGCTGGATCGGGCCGCGACATTTGGTTGCCGCGGCCCCGATCCAGCCAGTAATGGGGCGGTCAGTACAGCTCCTAAGAGTACTCATAATTTGGAAAGCTCTCAGAATGACTGAAAATGTGGGGTCAATACATGATGTCCATAGATAATGTGTGCAACATTATCTGTGGACATCTTGTATTGACCCCACACTTTCCATCACCAGAATGACACTGCAATGTCCATGAAAGGGATGCACCATGAGGCACACTGAGTCTTGAACACTTCAGAATATATATGAGTGAATTCATGTTTGACTGCTTCCCACATTGAAAAAAATCTTTCTGTACACAGAAAGTCAGCAGGAAAGGATCAGTTATCCCTTCAATTGTTTCTATATGGGATATTAAAAAAGTAATACTAGGTATGGAGTGGATCACTAGAAGTACAATGTTTGGGGAGGTCTCAATCTTCCCTCCCCAGCCATACCCAGAAGCCCTGTAGGGCAGTTAGGCTTTGGGAGGCGAAAAGCTCATTAACATTAATAGGAATGTATTTCTAAGGTTAATTGCTGTACAGTGGGTGATATTTTCCTCAGGCTTGGTGGATCAAGAGGGAAGGATGAAATTTCCTTTCACCAAATGCTGTGGTAAGAGTGAAAAACCTTTCCTTCCCATGCTCACTTTATGTTCCTTTGTTTAAAATCTCAGACATATTTACAAACTATCTCTTTTGTGAAAGGCATGTAGTTCTTTTAGGGTCTGGAGACAATGGACACTCCTGTCAAGGCTGGTAATCACTTAATTTAGAAATCAGTAGTGAGACTCAGGAAACCTTTATTCAGCAATTAGAGATGTACACAGGTGTTAGACCTAACCCTTTTCCTAGTTGGAATCCATTGCTCCTTGTCCTAGCCAATGTTAGCAAGATATACTAAAACTACAAACAGGTTCAGATTTTTGCTGGGCTATCTTCTCATTCATTATAGAAGCATAACATTCTTAACTTTCCTCCTTCCCATTGAGCTCTCCTCATTTCACTCACTGCAAACATTCCCAAGAGAATCATAGACTCAGAGAGTTGGAAGAAACCACAGGGACTATCGAGTCCAACCTCCTGCCATGCGGAAACACCAATCAAAGCATCCCCAACAGATGGCTATCCAGCCTCTGTTTAAAAACCTCCAAGGAAGGAGACTCCACCCACACTCCAAGGCAGCATATTCCACTGTCAAACAGCTCTGATCATCAGGATGTTCCTCCCGAGATTTAGGTGGAATCTTTTTTCCCCTATAGTTTGAATCCATTTCTCCTTGTCCTAGTTTCTGGAGCTGTGGAAAGACCTTGGATCTTTGAAAGACAGTCTAAACTCCCTTCCATCTGCTCCTTAACCACAAATGAATGTGGCCAATGGTTTTTGCCAATTAGCACTCCATTTCATATCCCATCACTTCCCGCAGTACAGTATAACACATTATAATCAGCAATTAGTAAGCAAACAAAGCAATTCTTTTCTATGTAAATAATTCACACCATGACAGGTAAGCTGATTGGTAAGAGGTTTAACAGATTTTTTTTTGACACAGCAGGCACAGTTCTTGAGACTTAAGACTGAGAAGAAGGTACAACTGCAACCCTACTGAGCAGATTTACTTCTCCGTTCAGCTTTTGGGAGCCCTAGGAGAAAGTAATGGATATGCCTTAAGCCCTCAGTGTGTACCATTCTCGCAGGCTGTCCTGGTCAGCACTGAAGTCCAACAGAACAATTCTTTAGGTTCTTTTAAATAGACAAAGCCTACGTGGACTTTGTGCTGTTTCCCCACTCTCATGAAATTACACTGGTCTCATATTGGACATGTGCTCCTAATTAACAACACCTATATTTTTACTTATCTGTCTAAAGGACCTTGTTAAACAGATAAATGAGTGACCATATTTATCATTTAGGCACATTTCCATGTCTAGTATAGGTTCTTCCCTACATTGAAAGGCTGTGTCAAGAATAAACATGTTGAGCTGCCAAGGTCATACAGTATATGGATGGACAAAGACAGCCAAGGTTAAAGGTACAAAGGCTTCTGAGAGAAATATGGCAAGAAAATCAGTAAAACTTCACACATGGCAATCTAAAAATCCTCACACAATGCTTCTTCTGCTGCCCAGATACTGCAATATGTAATCTGGCCCACAATTAAAGAAATATTTCATGTTGAGAAGAGGTTTATTAGAAAGAGTATGTCAGTGGTGGGTTACCAGGTCAGGACTATCCTAAGACTTGAGCTTCAAGGGCCAAAACCTGAGACCTAGAGTCAAATCCTTGTGATGTCAATGGGGGTGGGCCCTAGTGATTTAATAAGCCATGAAAACAGCAACCATAGCTACAGAGAATATAGCATTAAAATCAGAAACATCAAGATATCCTGCATTGGGAGATGTAGCTATGATGTCTCCAGATGCTATCCTCCAAAATTCTACCTTTGAAATCTCACAGCAACCCCAGCATGGCCATTTCCAATGTGCTGGAGAGTGAAGTAATAAGTAATGACATGCCTGTTGGCATCCTGTCTCAGCTGTCCATTTCAACACACTCTATGACAAGGGGCTTGTTTACATGTGCCAGAATACTCTGGACTGCCCCTGGACTATTCTGACCCCAAATTCCACCCAAGTCACCCCCACCTGCTGCAGCAAAACATAGTGATGATGGGTAGATACCTTCCCATGTGGTCCCTGCGAGTTGCTTGCTGCTGGCACAAGCCATTCTGAAGTCAGAACAAGGCAACTAGCTCACAGGAACCATATGGAAAGGGAACCGAATATCATTGGCATATTTTGCTCTGAGTTTTCTAGAGAAAATGGTACATTTTAAAAATGTGGGATATGGGGTGGAAACCCTGAATTAAGTTTGGGTGTTATGTAAACAGCTTAACCCAATTCGGGATTTTGGGGCTGCAAGTGGAAACAGCATGCAGCCAGCCCGGGGGGATTTGGCACATATAGATTAGCCCTAGGAGAGGGCTGGACTTAGCATCACTCACCACTCTCCTCTCCAGTGCCTCAGAAGTGGCTGTAATGGGGAGGCTGTGAGGCTTGGAAGGCAGGATTGGGGGAATACTTTTGGTCATTCAGATTGTGCATTGATTATAAATATGAATGGGAATAACAAGGATGTTGTAAGTCAGGCTTGTGAAAACATAATTACTGGACAGGAAGCCAGCTGAAGACTAACAAATAAGAAAACTGTTGTACACACATCACTTTCTAAGACAGTGCTCTCACTCTGAGATTCCTCCTCCTGCTTCTAAGGACCAGAGAAAAGGGCCCAGTCATCAGCCCCAGGCCTTGAGATACAAGAACCCTGGTTCTCTTGCAGAGCTCTAAAATGCAGGCCTGCAATTAGGTTTCTTTCAGTCCAGGGGAAGAAATGAGAAAGAAGAGTTATACTTACAGGAAGGGGGAAATGTAACTTTAATCTACTGGGCCAAAAAACAATACATTTCCTACTTGGCAGGTTTTCATATAAATTGATTATTAATATTTTGAATTGAATGACAGAGCCAGGACTGCAATACATGCCTTTCCAAATGTGTTATACTCAGTACAGCCTGGTGAAATGCATATTGCAACTTGGCCACACAGGAGGGAGGTCAAATTGTTTTAGCCATTAATTCATTGAGTTGTGGGTAAATTACTTCCTTTCAGTCCCATATCTGTAAAATGTGAATCATAATGACCTTCTTCTCAAGACAGCTATAAGAGAAAATACAATAAAGACTTAGAAAGCACTTAACTAAAATTTAAAGGGTGAAATAAATGGTTACTCACAAGAACTGCTTTGCAAATATACAAAAGTTCTCCATCCTAGCTAGCAATAGAGACCATGACAGGTACCAATATTACAGCAATTATTTAAAAAATACACTGCTAATTTATTCAGCGTTGAAATCATTTGCAGTTACATAGTCCACAGTTCAGTTGTATTAATTCAACTTCTTCTGTTATTCATATCTCTTGGTATGCTGTCGGCTCAATATTTTTGGATCGTAATGCTACCAACTTCAGAGAAGGATTGGGATTCATACTACATTGCACACAGAATTTCAGATCTGGCCTGTCTGATATCCTCACAGTTTTTTTAACCCTTGGGCAATGCAAACACAGGTCTTCTAAAAGAGATATCTTATTTTTTACTTTACATACATTGTGTCTTAAATCTATCACTATAATGTGCATCAAAAGCTAAAAAATTTAAAAGAAATCTATTTATTCATGCTCCTGATACTAACTTAGGGCCCAAACAGACAGGCCAAAATAAAGTTGCTACGGGTCACATTGAAGGTATGCTGTTTAAATGACACACATTATCTTAAGAGGCCAGAACCTGCGCCAAAGTGGCGCTTCAGTCCTTAGGATGCATGTATCATTTAAACAGCACAGTTCCAAAGTGACCCGAAGCAGCTTATTTTGGCCTGTCTGTTCAGGCCCTTTATCCTCTGGTTTGAGCATAAGATCCTGTATGACACCGCATTATGTAATAGTTCCATATGCAGAAATATGCTATAACTGGCCATGCAACACCCTCAGTACTTACTGTTGAGCCGCCTCCCTCATGACCATCCTTTGGCTGGTGGAGAGTGTGTATGTGGGGGAGAATCAGAAAAACATCTGGCTATGTCCCTGTAGCCAGATGCAGAATGGTTACATCATCTGCTAAACTCCTCCAGAGCTGTTAGCAGATGATGTAATGTCTTTTCATATCTTGCTATGGAGACAGATGCTTCTCTGATCCTCTCACACTCTTCCATGCATAAAATGGCTGTGGGGAGAGTGGGCTTTGGCAGTTTATAGTAGGCCCTGGGGTAGAGGTGGCAAATATCTCAGTATAACACAGGCGGGTTACAGACCGCCCATTTGGGGCGGCCTGCACCCGTCCCTTTCCACGCTGTATCGGGGCCTCAGCTGCCAGACCGGCAGCCTCCGAGGCCCCGATCCGCTGCTTTGCAGGCCATGGGGAAGCGACAAAAGGCCGCTTCCCCGTAGCCTGGAAAGGGGTGTCCTTGGGGCTTCAAGCCCCAAGGACACCCAGTGATGGCGGGGAGGAGGAGAAAGGGGCCGCTTGGCCACTTTCTCCTCTGCGTCACTGGGTGCAGCCATGTAAAGGCTGCACCCAGCGACGCAAACCCCAGAAGGAGCTCCATTTTGGAAGAGACACCCCTTTCTAACCCTAGCATGGACTCAGTCCGTCCTAGGGTGCCCGTCTGTAACGGGCCAAAGTCTCACATACAGAACTATTATGCTATATTGTGCCATGCAGGATTTCTCAGATTTGAATAGATATTAAAAAGTGTCTCCCTCTCCCTCTCTCTCTTCTGTGTGATAACAAAGTAAAATGATTCCCTTTGGTGCTGCCAGAATGATTACTGAGTCATAGAAAATCACAGAATAATGTTAATTGTTATGAGCTCTGGAGATAAGCTGTAATACAAATGAAGAAAAGTAAAAGTTATTAATCCATGCTAATCATATTAATAATGAAAAGCGCCCAAGTATATGTGATATACTTAATTCTAGTATTTTCATATTTATATCCATAACATTTTGGCTTAGCATGAACATTGCATGTACGTGGGTGTGGGGTGTTTTTGCCCTCTCCTCCATTTCATGTTCTACATATATTTTTTCCAATAACCAAATAGGAGACATGGAATGTGATATCAATATGTAATCACTTGGTTTCTTTGGCCCAGTACAGAACGTGGAAAAGGGGCGGTCTGCAACCGCTCCTTTCCGTGGTGGATTGGGGCCAGGGTAGCCTCACCGGCAGCCCAGAGACCCCAATCCAGTCCTTTTCCAGGCCACGGAGAAGCGGAAAAATGCTGCTTCTCCATGGCCTGGAAAGAGGCGTCCATGGGGCTTCATGCCCCCGGACACCTCAACAAGCGTGGCGAAGGGGAGAAAGGGGCCACCAGACCCCTTTCTCCTTTGGATGGCTGGTATGGCCATGTAGAAGCCATGCCAGCGATGAGCACGTGCAAAAGGAGCTCAGCTTCAGAGCTCCTTCCTGCGACGCTGAAAGGGGTCCCTCCATGTGGAGGCAGCGTGTGCATGACGTCCAAAATGGCGCTGTCCATACAACTAGGACTGGGGAGCGTGCAGTTGCTGCGCGCTCCCCAGCTCTAGTTTTGGCCCAAGGATGGTGCTTCTGCGCCGTCTGTATTGGGCCTATGTAATCATTTTTGTTTCAATTTAACCTTATCAATAGAAACTTAGAAGCCGCATTTCTGGATCTAATGAATCTACCTAAATAGAAATTAGAATGGTAACAATGGTACCTCCAGATTGGGGAGCAAGGAGATGTACAAAGTTGTGGTACTCATTGTAGTTTTTGGTTCCACCCCCCAATATAATAGAAATGTTATTGTTGTTCCAGACTATTTTCTGGGAATTCCAGGCCCCAGCTGCAACCCTTTATTCCCATCCTCCAAATCAAATTAGAACAAAAGAGTATCCTTCTCTTCTATTTATTTGTTTCTTTTAATTTTTTGTTTACAATAACAATGCTATAGGGCCTGTCTGAATTTAAAACAGAATTAAAGATCAGTCTCTTCTGGCAGGCTAAATCTGATGATTCTTAAATTGTGAATTTTAAATGTTGAATTTTAGATGTGGATTTTTAAAATATGTGTAGCATTGGCTCAGTGATTAATATGCCAGTTCTGATGATCGGAAGACCAGAAGGTTGGCAGGTCAAGGCCTAAGTGCTGCATGATGGGTGAGCTCCTGTCACTAGTCCCAGTTTCTACCAACCTAGCAGTTTGAAAGCATGCAAATGCAAGTAGATAAATAGGTAACACTTCTCAGTGGGAAGGTAACAGCGTTCAGTGCAGTCATGCTGGCCACATGACCACCAGAACAGTAGTTAGACAACACTGGCTCTTCGGCCTAAAAACGGAGATGAGAACCATCCCCTACAGGTTACAACTAGACATTTATGTCAAGGGATTAACTTTACTTTTACCTTTTATTTGTCCTTTTAAAATGATGTGTGTTTTAACAAGTGCTTTAACTGATGTTGTTTGTTGATTGTTGTTGCCCCCTGCCTTAATCCATGGGGAGAGACAGGTAATAAATAAATAAATAAATAAATAAATAAATAATACTATAAGTGAAAAGGAATGTTTGCACTACAACTCTAAGGGGGGAAAAATTCAGAGGAAAGAAAAATTGCTCTTTAACCCATAGACCCATCTTGGCAAACGTCACCCCAATTTTAAAAGAACTCTTTGGAGGAGTCCTAGCACAGAACCAAGAAATGGCTACAAAAAGCCCCATCCCCCATGCCCCAAAGAATGGAATGAAGGGATATGGAAGTGACAACAACTAGCATGGACTCATGGAGTTATACTGTGAAAACTCTTAACTCCCTCCTCTTCCGTGGCCATGAGGTTGGGCTAAGGGGCTTTTATTGTTGTTTTTTAGACTGTTGTTATTGTTGTTTACATGTTTTTAACTTCTGTATTTTGTCTGCACTCGTTGCACCACTGTAAGCCGCCCTGATCTTTTGGAAGGGCGGGATACAAATAAAGATTTTATTATGTTTATTTATTAACTTGTTTGGAACAGTATGTAACAGCCTGATGAAAGTAGGGTTGCCATAACCCGGCGGCCCCCGTGCCAATCACGGTTTCGGGGGGCCCCTCCCGGTCCCGGTCCGGTTTGGGCCCCCACCCGTGCCTTGTTCCCAGTTTGGGGGCCCGCTCCAGCCATTGCCGCTGCCGTTAACGCAGCTGCTGCGACGCCAACCCACCTCCTCTTCCGGCTCTGCCTTCCTCCTCTTCCTTGGCGGCAGAAGCGCCGCCGCCACCGCGCCCCCACTGTGAGGGCTTGCGCGCTGCCCAGGCCTCAGCAGGGGCCAGTGGCAGTGTGCGCGCCCCTGCCCCGCTTCCCTCCGCACGAGCGCGCCTGCCCCGCTTCGAGAAGGAGGAGGAGGAGGAGGAGGAGGAGGAGGAGGAGGGAAGGAGCCGGAGGAAGGGTGCTTGAAGGCCAGGGCAGAATTGGGCCAGAGGAGGAGGAGGAGGAGGAGGAGGAGGAGGAAAGCTGAGTCAGTGGCCATTAGGTCTGCCTTGGTATTTTGGGGTTTTTAAATTATTTTTTAAAATATAAAATACTTATTTTATTTTATTTTATTTTTATTATTGCTTTTTATTTTTTATTTTATGGATTTTTATTATTGCTTGTTTTTGTTTTATTTTAATTTATTTTTATTATTGCTTGTTTTTGTTTTATTTTATTAATTTTTATTATTGCTTGTTTTTGTTTTATTTCATTAATTTTTATTATTGCTTGTTTTTGTTTTATTTTATTAATTTTTATTATTGCTTGTTTTTTATTTTATTTCATTAATTTTTATTATTGCTTGTTTTTGTTTTATTTTATTAATTTTTATTATTGCTTGTTTTTTATTTTATTACATTAATTTTTATTATCAAATATATACACCCCTGCCTTGTTTTTTATTTATTTTTTCATTATTTTTTTGTTATTAAATATATGCAAGTGCATTTTTTGTGTATTTATGGTGTTTTGAATGCTAACAAATCTGCCTTTCTTGGCCAATTATAGTGGTGATGATGATGATGATGATGATGATGATGATGATGATGATGATGATGATGATGATGATGATGATGATGATATCAACAAGCCTCTGAGGCACGGCCAATGTAACTTGCTGTGATTTTTACAAACTCATGCGCAGTGGAGAAAAACCACAGTCTCTTGCCCAAGTACACACTTCTGAGAAGTAAAGTTGAACCCGAAGGCAAGTACATTTCTGCCATCTGTCTAAGAATAATGCCAAAATGTCCTCCATTTTGATCATGCCTAAAAACATGCATTTATATTAACATTTAAAAAAAAAAACTCAATTTTTTGCACATCCTCCATTTTTATAAAAATGTGTCCTACATTTGTCCCGGTTTGGAGGTCCTCACTTATGGCAACCCTAGATGAAGGCCAAGTTAGAAGCAGCAGCACTGGGAGGTACATGGGATTTTAAATTTAAAAAATCATATCCTGTCCCATTAATGTAAAGAAACAAGGGTTGAGGGGTGATTTAAAGAGCAGAAAGGACATGTGGGAGAGGAGTGTGGAATCTTCCCCATGCAGTGTCTTCTTCATGTTGCATGAAATTCCCAGAGCAAAGCCAAAGTGCAGGTTTTAACTTGTAAAGTTTCTGTGGCTTGGGGCCAGGCCACCTGAAAAATCAAACTTCAGTCTTCAGAGTCCCTCTTCCAGTTTAATGAGGAAGAATGGATGGTGGCTGAAAAGTCGTTTGGTGATGAGACCCAGTTTGTGGAATACTTTGATGGTGAGCCTGTCACTAGCACTGAGAGTGCAGGTGTAGGAGCATCATTGGGGGATGGGTAGACATGCTGGACTCTGGGTGACAGCTCAGAAGGGGAGTGTCACCCAGTGCACTAGTGGGAAGGGGCTGCCTACTGTGTCTGCTAGCCAGATAGGAAAGCGAGTCTCCTCTCTTTCTTGCCTGGTTGGCAGCTTGGCTGGACCTGGAAAATACTGTTGAAGAGAGGAGAGGGGGTATTAAAAAATGACCCACACTAGGTGTCAAATATACTAGTCACACTACTATGCAGGAAAGGCTCCACCACAAACGCTCCAAGAAATCACAACTAATAATCCTTGCAAAGAATGGAATGAGTGAATGGTTCATGGTGATGGTAACAATTGGCAAAACCCAGGGATCTGCATCATGAGAATACATGCTTGTTTAAACTTGTATGGAAGAGCCCTATATCTCACTATATGTGCAACAGAAGCTCTTGATGCATCTTAGACCATGAGTTTCTGAAAGAGTTTTTCTGACTCATGATGGTTGTGAAGGACAGCTACAAAGATTTCTTATCAAAAATAGCACATTACAAGAAATACAGATTTAAATGTCACTCTGTGCCTGTTTCTTTTTAAAATGACCTCCCTGGGTATTCTTTAACAGCTCCTTTTTTGCCCCCAACCCCATTGTTCTTATATCACATTGACACTTCTGTGCTTTATATGTTTTTTATTCTTCCCCACTACTTCAATGACTACATGCATGGCAATTGTATTTCTATCACAGATCAACTCAGAATAGGTATTTTGAAAAGTGATAGATATCCATAGGGGCTGTTAAAAAATTCCTCTGGGCACTCAAAACAAAAAAAGCAAAACAAAGTAAAGGGAAGGCAGGCAGGAAGGAAGGCAGAAGGAAAGGAGATCAGATTAAATAGAAAGTACATGGATTGATTCTTCAAGCATAAGACTGAATGTTGGATTCGAAATAAAAAAAACGAAAAGCCAAAGAGATGCAGGTAGAAGATAAAACATATACTTAAGCAATCCCAATTTAATGTTCTACTGCTAGCATGCTCACTCCATCAGGAGGAAATAGACGACATAAAGCTTTGTAGGCCATATAAACACATTGATCTCCCCCCCCCCCCCCCAACATTCATATTTATAGAGAAAATCCCATAGTTGTGAAACCACAGCTATTTTGGTGTCAAGTTGTCAGCACTGGGTTTGGGGATGTTAACAACAACAACAACAACATTTTTCTACCCATGTCTTCCCATGGATTGAAGTGGGGAACAACAATAAACAAATAAACAACACCAGTTAAAACACATCAGTTAAAATGCACATCAACCACTGTGCTGTTGCTGGAGGTGCGAGTCATACCCAGGCTTTTACTGACCTCAAGCAAGCCGGGAAAGATGTCTGCAAAGCAACTTGAGGGATCAGCAGGTAAAGTGGATAAATATGGGGAGAATGCAAGGGCCAGAATACTCCAGTGGCATCCTAGTGTATTCTGGCAAATGTAGATAAGCCACACCTTAGACTAGTAGTAGATATTAGACTACCTTGCTAGACTATTAGACTATTAGACTAGGTGTAGATATGCTGTCTTCTAGAGGTTGTTGATGGCATTTCTCAGCAACTCTAGCCAACCTAGCTAATGATGGGAGTGCTCAACATCCAGACGGCCACATTATTACCACACCTACCTTAAACACAGTGCTTTAGAGGTAACAACATTTTTGCAAGGTTAGCTCCAGGCTGCCACACGTCCATATAAACGATCATGGTAGTCCTGGCTGAGTGGTAGTAGGCCCTACTGGGGCTCTAGAATCCCAGCCAAAGCTTCAGGATGCCATGTGCTGGTGGCAGACCTTGTATTTTGAATTGGACTTAGAAACAGCTTTCAGCATGCTGTGACACAGTGGGGAAAGTCCATTTTGTACCTAATGCTTTTCCTTTTGCCTTCTTTGTTTGACACTTTTATGGTGTGCCTAATGCAAATCCTAAGATTTCACAGATAAAAGAATATGTTCATACCACTGTTTTGGATGTCATCAAAACACCCAGTCTCTTGTGCTTCAGCAGTCTTTGCTCTGGAGTATTTTAAACAAATAAAATGCTTTCTGAAATGCTTCACTTCATAGGTGACTGATTATCCAATGGACCAACAACAAAGAGAGTAATTAAACTTTAAAGTGTATAAAAACACTGTATTCCACTGGGATACAACTGAGATTTAAGAAATGCTGGGGCTGGTGAAATGGGGGTAGTGGTGTAGAAATGGTGTCCCAGTAATTGTTTTCCTTTATTCTACATCTAGTTAGTTACCATTTCAGGCTTTTGCCTCAAGTGCTTGCTTGGGAAATGTGTGCTGCAATCCCTGGGTTATTGCAGTAGATTTACAGTCTTGGATATTTAATTCACTATTGATGACAGGGTAACTCATTACTGGCGGGCTATGTAAAATGCGAAATGCTTCACTGGACCAATAAATATTAGCTTTCAACAAAAGGTTATTCATTTCACTGCTTACTACAGAGAGCAAACTCCTGTGGAGGTTTCAGGCTCCCTCAGCCCCATTTAAATGACTAAGAAAATGAAGCAAGACCTGTTAAAAAGATACTTTTGATTGCATCTTTTTTGGCCCAATCTGACTGGGGAAACAGCTTTGGAGGATTACAGTGTTGGGCTGTTCCCATTACCAATGCAGAATCTGTTTGCATGTCAGCTGATTCTCACTTGTGATTTTTGGTGCACCATGCTCAACCCATAACAAAATCTGCCTCTGATAGGTGCAGCCAGCCAGCAAATTTGGCTGCAGACCTATGCCCATTTTATTGCCAGTAGGGCCCATGGTTCAAGCAACAAAAGGGCTTTCCTCAACTAGTCAAACCCTAAGCTGCCATTAGTGCTTTATTGAGATTCCAGTGTGGAATCTGAACTCCTATTGAATCTCATGATCCAAAGGGTGGCTTTTAATTTTCTCTCTCTTTCCTGAAGCATTTGACATTTACATTTCTACACTGCTTCATACTGAACTAAGCAATCTCTAAGCAGTTTACAACATGTAAGCCAATTGCCCCCAACAAGCTGGGTACTCATTTTACCAACCAATGAAATGCTGAAAGGCTGAGTTAACTTTGGAGCCCTCCTATAGGATTGAATTTACAATGTTGTGGCTGCAGTACTGGCATTTAACGAGTACTGACAAGGGCTCCTTAAGGCTTACAGGTTATACATGCTAGAACATACAGGTGTTAAATCGGATTCGAGGGGTATTTTTGGGACTACATCTGTATTCTCCATGCAGTGGAGAGTAACAGCCTCAACATCAAGATGTTCAACAAACTAGGTGCCACAACGAAAAGGAGCCTCTAGCGGCCACCAAGTCTACCCCATTAGGCTTAAACATTTGGAAGAGGGCCACTGAGTATAGATATATTGGAGGAGATAATAATAATAATAATAACAATAATATTTTTTTAATTTGTATACCGCTATTCCTGGGTAGATCATAGCGGTTCAATGATTGTTCAGGTGACTGAACACTGTAAAAATTAAAACTAGCACTGATTTCACAACAGAATATAGATGCCAAATACAGCAAGTCGCACATGTAGAAAGGTTCTGTACTTCTTTCCCTCATATCCTTTTTGGTGCTCAAATCTGCCCCCTAACCCTTGGTTGTTGTTGGGTTTTTTAAAAAACTATATAAATGGTCTAGCATAGATTCTGTTTTATAAACAACCGATGGATGTTCCACTGCCACTGCTTTTAATTTATCCCTCAAATTCTGAGCATGTGAGCATGATTGTACTAAGAACTGTGCCAGGCTGCAGGGAGTGAATTGTCTTTGCCATTTGATAAGATTCTGCTTTACGATTAGAATTTGGGTAAAAACAAGCCATGAAGTACTGCAAAATTTATTTTGATCTCTTTATTCTACTGGAAGGAAAGAAGGAAATTTGGTTAATTGGTGCAAAACTGATACTAACTGAAACAAAAGGGATTTAAAAAAAAACAGCCAAAGAAAAAAACCTTTGAAAGATTTAACTGGGAAGAAAGTAGGGCATATATCTGCTTTCTCCTTAATGAGATAATAGACAACAAATGGCAGGGACAGAATACAGTTTGACTTTTTCTGTCACATCAGGGTCAGGTACAAAGGGAAACTGATCAAAAATCAATCTGCAGATGTAAAGTTAGAGGAAGATGATCTGTTTCCTTAACACAGTTTTGTCCTTTGCTGTTGAAAGAAAAACCAACTTGTATAAAACATCAGCAGTCAATTGTCAGTATTAAGCAGGAAAAGGTAGTGGAGTTGGCCATCTAAATGCTGTTCTGCTTTAGTTTGCAGTGACTGTACTAACAGCTACTCCAGTAAACAGGCAGTGTGCAAAATTTTGAGCTGACATATAAAGAATACCTAGAAAGAGGTTCAGCTTCAACTGGAAGTTTCCAAACTACATCCACAGGATTTTGGAATATTAGGACTTCACCATGTGATGGAAATTCCTTGTTGAAATAAAAAGCTTTAGAAAGATGGAGTCACCTTTGTCATCCAGAGAGATAGTTTTTAAAATAGAGGCTTGGAGTTTAGAAAAACTAGAGCAAAGGAATAATGAGTGCATCTTGACCTAAATGGAAGCTGGCACCAGTAAAAAAGACATAACATAAACTACTGAGATAAGGATACATAGTTGACATTCAGAAGCAAGGTTAGAAGGAAGGCTAAAGGAGGGGGTAAGGAGTGATGATGCAGTTTTAATGTATGCATGTATTTCTGTTCTGATTGTAAGAATTCTGTATGTTTAAATTGTAATTAGCCAATCAGGTGTATTGAAGAAGCTTCTTTGTCTTCAATAATATAAAAAGAGCCATTTTGTCTTGTTTGAGGCCTCAGCTTTTTGGAACTTGAATTCCACTGAGTTCAATGTTTTCCTTTGTCGACAATTGGAAATAAACTTATGGATTTTCAATTACTAGGTCCTCTTGCCAATTCTTTTGCTCTGTCAGTCCTAGATTTTTAAGTTACCTGAAATTTCTGTTACAACCAAAATGACAAAACAGTATAGTCTAGAGAAATTCAGCTTTGGAAGTGCCTAGGAATGTCTGGAACTGGTATAAAATCTGGAATCTGTTGCTAGCCATACCCCTCTACCGCCAAGACTATGGTCCATTCCCTGGTGGTCTTGCAACTAGATTATTGTAAGCTCCTTCTGGCAGGGCTTCCTCTCTCTCACCTCCGTCCTTTAATTTCAGTCCAGCATTCAGCTGCACACATTATTACATCCGCTCACCACTTTGATCATGTTTCTCCTCTATTATCATCCTTTCACTGGCTCCCCTTCCCCTTCTGTATCCAGTACAGTGGTACCCCGGGATACGAATGCGCCGCCTTACGAAATTTCCGGGTTACGAAAAAAATCCATTGAAAAAAACTGTTCCGGGTTACGAAGGTTATTTCGGGTTATGAAAAATTTTTTGGTGCTTTTCGGCGCTTTTTCGCACGAAATCGCGGCTTTCGCTATTAGCGCCTATGGCTTTTTCAGCTTACGAAGATTTTCGGGTTACGAACGCGGCGGCGGAACGAATTAAATTCGTAACCCGGGGTACCACTGTATAAGCATTTGTTGTTGACTTTTAAAGCCCTGCATGGGCTGGCCCCTCCTTATTTATCAGAACTTCTTTCTCCTTACATCCCCTCCGATCTGGCAGTCAAGGTCTGCTATCCCAGCCTAGGATTTCCATTGCCACTTCCCGGATTCGTGCCTTCTTGCTTGCTGCCCCTCACTCCTGGAACCTCCTTCCCCCACGAGCCCGAGTTATCACTTCTTTAACCAGTTTCAAAATGCTGAAGACTATATTATGCAGGGAAGTGTTCCCAGGCATTGTGTGATTGATATCTGATATTTATTTGATATTTGCTTTGATATGTGATATTCAGTGTTTTTAATTTGTTGCTTGCTTATTTTATCTAATGCCATCTTGTATTATTATCTATTGTTTTATATGTATTTTGTTATTATCCTGTAGAATGTACGCCATTGGCAGGTTTTATCTTTATTGATATTATCTTTATTTAAGCAAGATGAACTCGAACTCCTAGTACAACAAAGCAAATATGATATAATAGGCATCACTGAAACCTGGTGGAATGAGTCTCATGATTGGAATGTGGAAATAGAGGGGTATATCCTTTTAAAGAGAAATAGGCCAAACAAGAAAGGAGGAGGAATAGCACAATATGTCAGAGATATTTACACCAGTGAAGAGATCCAGGACATCAATCATGGAAGCTAGGTGGAGAGCATCTGGGTAAAAATTAAAGGGGAGGGAAACAACAAGGATGTTACGGTGGGAGTCTACTACAGACCCCCAAGTCAGACTGAGGAATTGGATGATATCTTTCTAGAACAGATGACCACACAGTCAGAAAAGAGAGATGTAGTAGTTATGGGCGACTTCAACTATCCTGATATTTGCTGGAAGTCAAACTCAGCAAAATCCTCAAGGCCTAGCAAATTCCTCACTTGCCTGGAAGACAATTTCATGGTCCAAAAGGTGGAAGAGGCAACAAGGGGGTCAGCTATTTTAGATCTGATCCTAACCAACAAGGATGACTTGGTTAATGGGGTGCAAGTAGTGGGATCATTAGGTGGAAGTGACCATGTTCTCCTGGAGTTTGTAATACAGTGGAAAGGAGAAGCCAGGCATAGTCAGACACGCATCCTAGACTTTAGGAGAGCGGATTTCAGTAAACTTAGAGAAGTAATGAGGGCATTTCCATGGTCAGAAATACTAAAAGATAAAGGAGTTCAGGACGGATGGGACTTTCTCAAAAGGGAGATACTGAAGGCACAATTTCAAACAGTTCCAGTGAGAAAGAAAAACGGGAGGTGTCTCAAGAAACCAGGATGGATGACTAAGGAACTTTCAACTGAGCTAAGTTTGAAATGGAACATGTATAAGAAATGGAAAAAGGGGGAAATCACAAAAAAGGAATTCAAAGAAATAGCAGGCATGTGTAGGGGTAAAGTCAGAAAAGCTAAAGTGCAGAATGAACTCAGGCTTGCTAGAGAGGTTAAGAACAATAAAAAGGGCATTTTGGATATGTCCGCAGCAAAAGGAAGAAGAAGGAAACGGTAGGGCCACTGCGTGGAGAAGATGGCAAAATGCTAACAGGGGACAGAGAAAAGGCAGAATTACTCAACACCTTCTTTGCCTCAGTCTTCTCAGAAAAGGCAAAGGGTGCTCAACCTGAAGATAATGGAGCAGAGGACAGAATAGGGGAATTTCAGCTCAGAATAAGTAAAGAGATAGTAGAGGAACACCTTATTAATCTAAGTGAATTTAAGTCTCTGGGACCAGATGAACTCCATCCAAGGGTATTAAAAGAACTGGCAAATGTAATATCAGAGCCATTGGCAATAATCTTTGAAAACTCCTGGAAAACAGGAGAGATCCCAGCAGACTGGCGGAGGGCAAACGTTGTCCCCATCTTCAAAAAGGGGAAAAAAGAGGATCCCAACAATTATCGTCCAGTTAGTCTGACATCAGTACTAGGAAAGATTCTGGAGCAGATCATTAAACAGAGAGTCTGTGAACATCTAGAAGGCAATGCCATAATCACAAAAAGTCAACATGGGTTTCAGAGAAACAAGTCATGCCAGACAAACCTAATCTCTTGCTTTGATAAAATTACCAGCTTGGTAGATGAAGGGAATGCTGTGGATATAGTATATCTTGATTTCACTAAGGCCTTTGACAAGGTTTCCCATGATATTCTTGCAAACAAGCTTGTAAAATGTGGGCTAGACAAAGGAACTGTTAAATGGATCTGTAATTGGTTGACCGGCCAAACCCAAAGGGTTGTCAGCAATGGCTCCTTTTCATCCTGGAGAGAAGTGACCAGTGGTGTCCCACAGGGGTCTATCCTGGGCCCAGTGTTATTCAACATCTTTATCAATGACCTGGATGACAGAATTGGGAGCATACTTATCAAATTTGCAGATGACACCAAATTAGGGGGAATAGCTAATACCCCAGAGGACAGGATCAAGATTCAAAATGACCTGAATAGACTAGAAATCTGGGCCAAAGCTAACAAAATGAAATTCAACACGGAGAAATGTAAGGTATTGCACTTAGGGCGGAAAAATAAAATGCACAGATATAGGATGGGTGACACCTGGCTGAATGAAACTACGTGTGAAAGGGATCTAGGAGTCCAAGTAGACCACAAGTTGAACATGAGTGAACAGTGTGATGCGGCAGCTAAAAAGGCCAATGCTATTTTAGGCTGCATCAATAGAAGTATAGTGTCTAGATCAAGAGAAGTAATAGTGCCACTGTATTCTGCTTTGGTCAGGCCCCACCTAGAATATTGTGTGCAGTTCTGGGCGCCACAATTCAGAAAGGACATTGAGAAACTGGAGCGTGTCCAAAGGAGGGCGACAAAAATGGTGAAGGGTCTGGAAACCATGCCCTATGAGGAACGACTTAGGGAGCTGGGGATGTTTAGCCTGGAGAAAAGAAGGTTACACACTGGTGGCGCAGTGGGTAAATGCCTGTACTGCAGCCATTCACTCAAAACCACAAGGTTGCGAGTTCAAGAACAGCAAAAGGGCCCATGCTCGACTCAGGCTTGCATCCTTCCGAGGTCGCTAAAATGAGTACACAGACTGTTGGGGGCAAATTAGCTTATTTGCTAATTAGCTTACTTGCTGTTCACCGCTATGATATTTGGAATAGCGGTATATAAATAAACAAACAAACAAAAACAAACAAATATGATAGCCCTGTTTAAATATTTGAAAGGATGTCATATTGAAGAGGGAGCAAGCTTGTTTTCTGCTGCTCCAGAGAACAAGACCCGGAACAATGGATGCAAGCTACAGGAAAAGAGATTCCACCTGAACATTAGGAGGAACTTCCTGACAGTAAGGGCTGTTCGACAGTGGAATGCACTCCCTCGGAGGGTGATAGAGTCTCCTTCCTTGGAGGTCTTTAAACAGAGGCTGGATGGCCATCTGTCAGGGATGCTTTGATTTGGATTTCCTGCATGGCAGGGGGTTGGACTGGATGGCCCTAGTGGTCTCTTCCAACTCTACGATTCTATGATTCTATGATTTTTTAATTGTATGTACAGCACTGTGTAAATCTACAACACTATATAAATAAAGTTTAATAATAATAATAATAATAATAATAGAGGTCACTTGGAATCTTTTGACCTTTTCAGTTCTCTTCTTTCCTATTGCTCTTCTTGCTTAACTGCCCCCTCTAAGAAAGTGAGGAGTAAGAGAAGCAAGGAGACGTAGGAGCAGTCCTGAGGGAGATAAGTGCATGGGTGACAGCAACTGTGGAAAGAAGGAAAACATTCAGGAAAGCAAGCCTGAATAGAGTGTCTTTCCAAGCCCCTGGCTGAACTTGGAATCGGTAATGGGATTAGACATTAGCTGAGAAATTCATATAGTGAGCAGCAATGAAATCAAGAACACAGAGCAGAGCACTCCAAGAAGAAAGTACTGCATAAGCTTGTTAAAAAGCACAAAGATAGGAAAAAAGTGCAGTAAAATTAAATTCATCAAAGTTTATAACACTAAATGATTTCCAATAAAGGCACGTGCACACCACTCTGAGGATTACCACAGGACCTGTTCAAACTACACGATTATAGCAGTATGATTCCACTTTAACTGCTATCTTTTCATCTTGTTTGGTTGTTGTTGTTGCTGTTGTTGTTGTGTGCCTCCAAGTCCTGTTTGACATATGGTGACCTTAAGGAAAACCTATCAGAGGGTTTTCTTAGCAAGTTTCTTCAAAGGGGGTTTGCCACTGCCATCTTCTGAGGTTGAGGGAGCGTGACTTGCCAAAAGTCACCCAGTGGGTTTTTATATGCAAGCCAGAATTGAACTTGGTTCGATAGCACTACACCACACAAGCATCCTGAGATTTGCAGATTAGGGAGAGGCATGTATATTTATCAGTCAGAGAACTCCTCTGGTGGCTCTGACCAAACTACCAAACTCAGGATTTCATAGGATGCAATCACAAGGGTTAAAGTGGAATCATAATGTTCTATTTGTGCAGCTCAAAAGAGCCTGGGCAGGGGAAACATATAGAAAATATTAGGAACACCAAGTCAAGGGCTATGGCAGATGGCTATCGTACTCCATTATTTCATGGGGAAATCTTTTCCATCCCAGCTTTGATCCAAGCATTTCTTGGACATGTTACAAAGTTACATAACATAATCCTGTGTGTATTTCTGAAATTAAACAGGATCACCTTTGTTGCCCTTTCTTTTTTTGAATCATACTACCACAGAAAGGCATAAAGCAATTAAAGGAGATGAAAATATTGGAGATAAATTTACTTTTGTACCTTGGTAGAACAGGGAGGAACCAAACATGCACATGGGCAGCCTTGATATCTTTGACTTTCTTTGAACCATTGAGACAGGTTTTAGTTTTTAAATGAAATTGATCTTTTTTTTCCACTGTCATATATAACTTCTTTATATTTCTTTTTTATGTATACATTATTACTTATAAGCATATTAAACATATTACAATATAAAAATACATTCCATTACACTAAACTACACACACATGTACATAAAAATGTCAATTCCCCCACCCCTAACCTAACCCACGCACAAAGGAAACCAAATATTAACCCCCACAAAACCACAAAATAAATAAGACAGTTGACTTCCCACTCTCCAAATACAAGAATAAAAATCTAAATATTAATTATTATGAATCTCTCTATAATACTAACACCATTCACTACCACTTCTGACCTAAAGTATAACAAAATAGCTCCAAGCATCAAATCCTGCAAACTTAAAAATATAAGACAAAAATAATTACTAAGCTTTTCAAAAACTGTTTAAAAAATTCTCTTTAGTCAATGTTGCTAGTTCATCCAGCCCAGCCATTTAAGATATCTTGCTAGTCCTTTCTTCTGAAAATGATATGCAATCACTTTCCCACTTCTTGCTGCAATAACCATATAGTGCAGGACCTTAAAATGAATTCCCTTGAATTTGTCCTGTGCTACACCTAACCAAAAAAAAAAAAAAAAAGAAAGAAAGGATTTTTTTTACATCCAGAAATATTTTGCATCCATTTCTGCATCCTCCAACACCTCTTGTCTTTATCATATGACCATCACATCTGATAAAAAGTAGCTTCAAGTAAATTTCATTTCCAACATGTATTTTTAAATCTTTTATACATCTTAGGCAATCTAATTGGGGTCAAATACCATCTATACATCACTTTGTAGAAGTTTTCTCAAAGAGTTCATCTCCCAGAAGTTGGCTCATGGACAGGGACTCCAGGAGATGAAGTCAAAAACACCTAGAGGATCAAAGATGGAGAACCATGGCTTTAAAAAGTAGTGCTATTACTGTGAGGGTAGAAAACATTTAAACAGGAAGTAAACACTAGAAGAGAAAGAACAGGGATTTTCAAGAAAGATGATTTGTCAAATAAAGGTCATACATCTAAATACTATGAAGGCACCAGATCCCATCTGATCTTGGAAGCTAAGCAGGGTCAGCCCTGGTTAGGACTTGGATGGGAAACCACCAATGCATGCCAAGTGCTATAGCCTATATTTCAGATAAAGGAACTGGCCAAACCAGCTCTGGGTATTCCTTGCCTAAGTCAACAGGCAGCTTGAAGGCACACATACACATGTATGCACACACAACTAAAATTATCTCCTGTATCAACAGGTTTTTCCTAACAAGAGGAAAAATGAAAAATAAATAATTTGGCTTTGTTGGTTGGTTGGTTGAAAAAACTTGGTTCACTGATGTATCAAAAAAGGGGAAGGGAGGGGGAGAAAAAAGGGAATGTGACTGCACGTTTAAGACTAATTGCTTTTTATTTTAGGATGAGCTTTTGTGTATATAAACCCACTTCTTCAGATGTAGAACTGATGCAGTTCAGAGATGATACAGCATCTGATGAAGTGGGCTTATAATCATGAAAGCTCATTCTAAAATAAAAAGACGTTAGTCTTAAAGATGCTGCCATGTTTCTTTCTCCCCTCCCTCTCCCTCCCTTTTATGCTGCATGTTACTGTGTCATGACTGCTTCTTTGAAAACTGCTGTATCAAAAAGATTTCTGGCACAATATTTTCTAATAAATGTAATATGAGAAGCTTTTGGTGAAACCTGTTGAGTAAATGGTGTATGAAACAGGTTAAAAACTGTAATGTGGGAATGAGTATGCTCTCCTGATATCTTTTCGTGCAGAGGATTGATGGGAAGGGGTTGTATATATGTATGCATGACAAACCAAATCACTAATATCAAACTGTTGTTTTCTGTCTGAAGACCTATTGATCCATAGTCACACAGCAGGAACCATAGTTCTTTTAGCTGAAACAGATAATTCCTCTATATGGATAACTATTTTATATCCTCCTCATTTGATAATCTTGGCTGTCTCGGCTAGCCCATTAACACAAGAGGTTGTAGGGCATTAGTATTTTTAGCTGTTATCCATCATTGTCATATTGAGACAAGACGGGCAGCGGCGGTAATCCTTCTGTACGATTGACAATTATGAAAGCTTCTCATCTTTCTTCCATTATTTTTTTCCTGCACTTTCCAGTTAAGCAGCCTTTCTAGACCCTTGCCAAACCTGCCAAAGTCAATTTTTCCAAAACACCTTTCCACTCAGTCATACAGTTGTGTATTTCATGAAGCTCTGGAGGAATGTGTATTTCTGAAAAAAAAATGTCTTGCAGTGCAGAAAGCACAATCACACGTTTACAAGTCAGTGAAAGGTTGCATATTTTCAAACTGCATCTATATCTCTGTATATTAACATGATCTTCCTGGTCAGCTGACACAGTGTGACATTTAGAGGAGAAAGAGAAAAGAAAAGAAAGAAGACTGGCAGGCTATGCTGGCCTTGCACATTTCTCTATTTGAACTGGAAATAAAATAATTCCCCTTCACTTTTAAAAACCAGAGCAGAAACCTGAAAATAGCATCTTCTCCAAAGTGTGCTTCCAGAAAGGGCAAGATTCAAGTCAAGGGCAATGCTGTTTGCAGATGTTCAACAGAAGCTGGAGAGGGTCAACCTGCTTTTGCAGAAACATCTTTTAAAAATTGCATGGAGAGCATATCTATCAAGCATATCACAAGTAGCATGTTTTTCAGTTGCATTGACTGAGATGATATTGCCTCAGATCATGTGGCATGTGCTCCAGGGGCTGGCCCTACAACTAGGAAGAGCTAGGGTGTAGCCACACTGCAGAATTAAAACAGTTTGACACCACTTTAACTACTATGTCTTACCCTACAGAATCCTTGGATTTGTAGTTGGGTGAGGTATTCAGTCTGGCCTGTCAGAGAGCTCTGCTACTTCACCAAACTACAAATCCCAGGATTCTGTAGGATAGAATCATGGCAGTTAAAGTGTTTCAAACTGCTTTAATCCTGCAGTGTAGCTACTACACCCTTAGACAGCTACTCCATGATCTTGTGTACTATGACAGGACAGCAAAGACTGAGTTGGTTAAATTTGTTGTTGTTGCCATTTTTCTGCTGGAGAAGAAGAGAGGAGCATGAGGGATTTTCTGTCTTGTGTGCCGGAATAGCCTTTTGGTACCATCCTCTTTGACTTGTGATTTCCCCCCACCATTTTCAACTGGAAGTCTGGTATGTCTGAAGCACCATTTGATACTCTTCCACTGGCAGTTGCTGCTAACTTGGGCCTGGTTCACATGGGCCAAAAGCGGCGTGGTGCCGCTGATACTAGGCCTCTGGCCACCCCTTTCTCCTAATCTGTACCAGGTCTTGCTCCCTTAGTTTATAGGAGTTTTGTCTTTAAAGGAGATTACTGCACTACATGCTTATAGTGCTGCTCTTCCACTTTTACTGCTCTGGGATTTGCAGTTTATTGCAGTTTAGGGAAAGGCATTTAGAATTTTCAGCCAGAGAGCTCTTAGGCCTCACTGAACTACAAACCCCAGTATGCAACAGGAGGCAGCCAGACTAGTTAAAGTGTGCGGTAATCTCCAGAGTGTCAAATGAATTATATGATTCATTACTTATAAACACAGGGTAAGAAAACTAGAAAGACCAGTATGTGTTACCCTACAGGGTCAGACCTCATTTCTCGCTCATCCTTTTATTTGGCTTTCTCCTTGTCTCCTTTTTAAAAAGTCATTTGAGGTAAACACAGACAAGCAGATGGATTTGCTACATGGGATGCTGTTTCTGCAGCTGCATCCAAACCAACATGCTACAAAAATGTGAAAGGCATTGGGTTCTGCAGAAATTTTCAGATGGCTAGGTAGCATGGTCACTTTTGAAAGCACCATTTGTGAGCTGAAGTCAACTTACTTGATGGCCTGTCAGAACCTGAAAAGCTGTATATGAGAATAGGAAAATATATGAATTCTCTCTCTCCTCAAATGTTATATTTGATCTGGCAGCACATGAGATCTCCATAGTACATTCGTTAGTTTTGGGGGGAATGTGGGGTTGGATAGCATTTGATTTCCAAGTAGCTGAACAGCAGCCTTTGTAAATGGACACTTGATGAATTGTTCAATGAAATAACAACTAGCAGGAATATATAGTTTTTTAAAAAAATAAAATGAGGGCACAGTACTATAATGATTGAATATCAAAGGCAGGCTCTTTCCAGTCATGTCAGTTTATAATTCCACAAAGAGATCATAATTGCTGCAGATTAAATGCAAACCACGGCAAGATAAATTAATCAATAAAGCTATGGACAAACCAGATCAGCATTCTCCTCTCTGAATATAAAAACAAAACAATATTGTCCTCATTTGCTCAGCCTTTTCAATATACAAGGGGAGATTATTGCTGGTTAAGCAACTGACTGCAACTTTGCTGAATATGTTCCTGAAAGCTTAATCTAAGCATTTAAATCCCTGTGAGAAACATGCTGTTTTCTATAAAGAGTTTGAATGATAATCTCACATTACAATTGGGTTTATGGATGCTGTTATTTTTCTTTCTTTCTTTTTTCTAAAGCAAATAGAACTGACTCACAGAAGTACCAGCATTGCATGGGTAGAATCCCCTTAGTCCCCCTATATGGTGCTTATTTCTTTCCATGCTATTTTCAGATTAACCTATTGCAAAATTGAGGGATACATTCTTTTCAACATGACAGTATCTCCAAAAGATCAGTCCTGTAATGAACTGTATGTTTCAAATGAATTGGGACTCAGCACTTTGGTAATTCATCCTTCAGTGTTTTTGGTACGGACGGCTGAAAGTAAGACAGATACAGGTGCCCTTTGGCTACATGGCATCTGCTCACATCAGTCATACACCTTACCAAGCTCTGGAGGACACAAGAAGATACACCTGTAGGCATAGCGTAGGGTAGGATCAGCTTCAGATAAGATGGCTTGAGAAAAGGGGGAACTAAGTGTATAGCTACAAGGGGACAACAAAAGGAGGGCATTGCCTCTCCAAGTAAGAATTCTATCCCCAAATTAAATTTTCATTCAGAGCCAACATTTCTAGCACTGCCTAGAGGGAGACACTGAACAGCAGCCACACCTAGAACTCTTACACTTGCTGTGTTCACATTCTCTTGGTGACTTTATTTCCCCCTTTTCTTTTGGTGCTTAGACTCTGTTTCTCTATGTTCAAGTGAACTTTTAATTTATTGCAATGCTAGAAATTTGGAGAATAAAGGAACATTTTATGGGAAGGGCAGAATTCTTATTGAGGGGGGCAATGACCTCATTTTGCCACCTCTCTCCTATAGTAACATCACTGGGGAGAACTTTTGAATTTATAGACCTTGGCATCTTATAATTTCAATGAAAGCAATACTGTTCTTACCTCTAGCTGCAACTTTTGAGTTTCATGATCAGATTTTGAGAATTCTATCACAGCTATTACCATTACTTTCATGCCAATTGACATCACCAAAGAAGGTTCTGATTCTTTACTCATATTACTACCTCTTACCAATAGTTTCATTAAAATGTATAAACTTAAAATGAAGTAAAAATATAAAGTAAAAGTAAAAATATCTTTGAAATAGAGATCACCTCATGGACTGAAAAATAGGGAAAGAAAAAAGGAAATGGCAAGATCACCAAAAGACCAAGAAAAACAGATTAGAATCAACCATTCAGATAAACAGTTGCGAGGCAGAGCTGCATGGTATCCCTTTAGGAGGGGAGAAGTGTAAGTGTTACTAATCTCATCTGATTTTAGAAGTTAGTATTTCAATAAATAAGGCAAAATAAGTAAGGGCAGAGGGGGAAGGTTACCTTAAACTCCTGCCATCTGATACCTTTGATGATTCTTTAGGGCTGTTAACTAGTTACTGAGCTGCATTTTTACAAGCAGGTATAAGCTTCCCAAGAAACGCTTTCCTTAAGATGGTTTAAATAACAACTGTGGTAACATTCTGTGGTAGTTTTACAGATTCAGCATGGTGGCTGCCTTAATTGAATCAAGCCACCTGTCTTGTCATCTCCCCCTTTTCCTACTACCTTCCATTTTGTTGGGCATTATCATCTTTTCAAACATGTCACAACTCTCGATACCTCCAAAGTATGACAGCCAAGCTGAGTCATCTTGGTTCTTGTGAGAGTTCAGGCTAGATTTGCTCTAATGCCTCATTCCCACTATGTTTTAAACTGGTTTCAAATCAGTTTGAAGCGGTTTAAATGGTTCGCACTTGAACCGAGGGAGGCCATGTGCTACACCTATTTAACCCACATCTTTTTGACGCTGATTTTTTCTGCATCTTTCTGGATACATTGATTCTGCGTAAGAGTGAACCAGATGTGGGTTGGAATCGATTTCAAGAATTGATTTGAAGAACTGAATTCACTAATCGATTCAGTATCAGTGTGAATGAGATGCAGATTGGAATCAATTTACTATGAAGTGATAAGGGGTCGCCGGGTGGGGAGGCGGAAATTAACAACCTGTGTCCATCCACCCTTCGACCCTCGTATGGAAGCATAAGTGCAATTGCAATGATGGACAGAGGAGAACCCCCCCCCCCCGCCCGCTGAAAACACTTCAAATTGAACTGATTCCTTTGTCAATGTGAACTAGAAGTGGGTTATTTTGAGAGACTCCCACAGGAAACAGTTTAAATTGAATCAGTTCTTTGGTCAATGTGAACCATAAGTGGGTTATTTTATATTATTTTACAGCAAGAAAATGTGATCAGGGCAAATGTAGTGTGAACCACATTCCGTTGCCAAACCAATCCATCGATTTGGCTCAGAAAGCAATTAATTTGTAAGTGGGAATGAGGCCCAAAACTCATTCATTTGTCTTTTAGTAGACCTTGGTATCTCTCCTCCAGCACCACATTTCATATATGTTTTCCTCCTCTCATCTTTCTTCACTGTCTAGTTTTCACAACCATAAAAACATAAAAATATGTAATAAATATGTAATATCTAATACATACCACCATTGAATATTGGGGTGGATGGAAAAAATTATTAGCACAGCTTTGGTCATTCTAACCAAAGATGTTATGAATGAACTGTTTTGAATGTAGTCATGAAGCATTTCATAGAAATCATTTTGACAACAGAAATATTTTAAGAGACATGGCAAACAACAAAAACAAACTCTTCCCAGTATCTTTTTATGCTAAATTCCATTGCTGTCCATGGTACTTGTGTAGAAGTGTGCATGTGTGAGAGAGTGGGAAAGGAGGGAAAGTTTTGTGTGTAGGGCTTTTCTGAACTTTAGGACAGAGTTCATGAAATGCAAAATGTGCTATATGTCCTGGAGGAGGAATTGATATCTCCTGTTTTAACATCTTTGGATTACCCCCTGCTGTTTGAGCTGTTCTTTATAACAACTATTTCAAATACTTTGGGACTCCAATTAAGCAAATATTTCTTTCAAGTGATTAGGAACAGAGCTGCTTGGAAATATTTGGCAGGGAACCACATGTATGCTTAGATTGAAAAAAGAAAAGTTCTTTATCTTTTTGTCCAGTAGGGAAAATATGTGAACCCTGAAGGTTTTATACTGCCATCAGCAACATGAGTTACTTTGTATTGATGAACCTAGTCATTTCTTTTGCATACAGAGAGGGAGAGGGGGGAGGGGGGGGGGGGGGGAGGGGGAGAGGGAGAGAGAGAGAGAGAGAGAGAGAGAGAGAGAGAGAAACACACAAACATAGAAACATAGAGTTGGAAGAGACCACAAGGGCCATCCGGTCCAATGCCTTGTCATACAGGAAATCACAATCAAAGCATCCCTGACAGATGGCCATCCAGCCTCTGCTTAAAGACCTCCAAGGAAGGAGACTCCACTACACTCCGAGGGAGTTTGTTCCACTGTCGAACAGCCCTTACTGTCAGGAAGTTCCTCCTAATGTTGAGGTGGAATCTCCCTTCCTGTGTGTTTTGAACCCATTACTCTTTGTGGGTGTTATTGCACATGCTGACCAGAATTTCAAAAGTGGCAAGCTCTGGAAAGCCACGGGATAAGCATGGCTGGGGTCTGGGCTGCATCTGGGTTGTACTTGACTGCCTGCCGGTGCATGCGATAACACCTGGTTTTGAGTTTTCAATCCCACATCTATATCAGGAGTATTTCTCCATGCAACAATCTCCATAGTTGCTGTAGCATCAGAAAACAAGCTTGCTCCATCCTCAGTATAACATCCCTTGAAATATTTAAACATGGCTGTCATGTCACCTCTTAATCTTCTCTTCCCTAGGCTAAACATACACAGCGACATAAGCTGTTCTTCATAGGGCATGGTTTCTAGACCTTTCACCATTTTGGTCACCCTCCCCTGGACATGTTCCATTTTATGAATACCCCTCTTGCATTCTGGTGCCCAGTATTCCAGGTGAGGTCTGAAGAAAGTAGACTAGGGTGGTACTATTGCTTCCCTTGAACTAGACGCTATACTCCTATAGGTGCAATCTAGTATCATATTGGCTTTTTTAAGTGGCTGCATCACATTGTAGACTCATGCTTAGCTTGTAGTTTACTAAGACTTTCCCTTTCTCATGTACTCTTGTAAAGCCAGGTGTCACCCATCCTATATCCAAGCCTTTCATTTTTTTCCCCTGCCTTACATTTCTCCCTGTTTACATTCATTTTGTTAGTTTTGGCCCAGCTCTGTAATCTGCTAAGGTCATTTTGAATTCTGATTCTTTCCTCTGGGGAATTAGCTACTCTCCTAATTTGGTGTCATCTGCAAATTTGATAAGGAAGCCTGTGGCACCCCAGTAGTCACTTCTCTTCTGGAGAATTACTACACTTGTTTGGTTCTGTTTGAAGAAAGCAATGACTTTTGCCATGGTCCAGATCTCCTAAAAATGAAAGTGCATTATCTTTATATATCTGTCATGTTCTGCCTAGAGTTACTTTGGAACTAGTATGCCTGGGCTGGATATGCCATTATAGAATAACAGAATCATAGAGTTGGAAGAGTCCACAAGAACCATCCAGTCCAACCCCCTGCCAAGCAGGAACTCACAATCAAATCATCCCCGACATGTGGCCATCCAGCCTCTGTTTAAAGACTTCCAAAAAAGGAGACTCCACCACTTTCCGAGGGAGTATCTTCCCCTGTCAAACAGTTCTTACCTCTCAGGAAGTTCCTCCTAATAATAATAACTTTATTACGGCCATTTGGCCAGCACAATTACAAAATTCCAATTTAAAACACAACATAGGTTCATGTACAGGCAGATTGGAGAGTATAAACAAATGGCAGTCTATAAAAAATAAGGATAAAAAGCAAGGATAGGACTGCACAATCAGGCAAACACACAACAATGAGTAGGCTGCCATCACCTCTCAAACAACTCTGTCATATTGTGTAAGTTCCTCCTAATGTTGAGGTGGAATCTCTTTCCCTGTAGCTTGCAGCCATTGTTCCGGGTCCTATTGTCTGGAGCATCAGGGTTAGACTTAGGTCTGCCTTATCATGAATTCTTGGAAGATCTTTCCTACTGTCAGCCTGCTCTGATGGGGGAGAGAGAAAGAATTTTAAAAAACTTTACTGTCCAGTTCAGGAGTATAGACAGAAGAAAACCTGTCATGACAAGCTTCTGTTTATTTTATTTTATTTTTTATTTTATGCAGAGAGGAAAAATACTGAATGCTCCCCCACTTTCTATTTTGGTGTTATTCTCCCTCTCTATATTTGTATATGAAATGGGGTATGTTGCTATACAAACTGAAACAATGACAGCTGCTGACTACCGTGTGTGTGTGTTCACATGAATTCACTCAGGCTTTTAGTCCTAACTTCAAAGAAGCTGTATGAGGTGCTTTCCTCAAAATACATCCAGTACCTTGGATAGCTGCTTCTTTAATGTTCAGAGTAAACAAGGAGTTCCACCCTAACCCCCACTCCCCACTCCCAACGTCACTATCCTTAAACCTGGCATTTCCCATCCTGCAATTTGTCTTTTGAAGTTGGTCAGAAAAGTTGGGAGAAGTCCAACCTTACTCACTGCAGAGAATCAAGTATAATAGAGAAATCTACTGAACTGACATAAGAAACTACTAATCAACTCAGTTGAATGCTAAACATAACATTTAGCTGTTGTAATGCAGTGTCATTACTAGGTAGGAGGAAGAGGAGAAGACCAGAGTTAATAGGGTCTATTACTGACACTGGCTTCATCTTCCAATGGCCACTCTGCCATACCAGTTCCAAGGGGCACTAGCTGTCATTAGGCTCCAGCCTTCATTATACCAGGTCACAGTATAAATGTGTGAGTTGCATCTCAGCCTGATGTTTACATGAATTGCTACTCAGTGCTGAAACACAGATTACAACTCTCCAAGCTGCTTCTTCAACTTCTAGATCAACTTATTTCAGTCTTCAGCACACACAAGAGGCATCTTCTACACCAGGGATGGGTGACCTCTGGCTTTAGGCCTAGGCCTGATTTTAAAAGTTCTCAGCAAATGATTAGTTCAGATTGCTGACAAGAATGATCTGCCCCTTCTCTGGCAGCCCACTTAGTAGAGATTAAGAAGGAGTAGGGGAAAAGAGAATTGCAGAATACACACACACAGAGACTATACTCTTATGTTGCTTTGTCCCAGTTTTCATCTGTAAAATGTCTGAGGGCATGAATGCCAAACAGACATCCAGATCTGGCTATATGAAAATAAAACCATGGGCAAATTAAGCCAGTCCTATTGATCTCGCTCTGAATGAGTCACCAGAGGAATGAGGTGGGGGGCAGACCTTATTGCTGAGGCAATCAAGTAGGTCACTCTATCTTTCTATGTTCCCATGATGGCTAGTGAAAAGGCCACCATGCAGTAAGACAGGGGCTGAAGTCCTAGTGGTTAGCACCAGAGTAGACTATTTCAATCACCTGTTGGTTGATGAGTCAACACACAGGTAAATCCAATTGGAAAAGTGACTCTACTCTAGTTAGGATAACAGTAGAATTTAAGTTAATGTCCTAAATTCCACTTTTCTCAGTCATGAGACCAGGGCTGCTCCTTCTATTGTACTGTCTTTCTGACCTCTCCCTTCACCCCATCTGTCTACCTTAAGCTCTACCCAGGAAGCCTTTGTTTTGTTTTTTCATGCTTTTGCCATCACAATTACAGATCTCTGCTGCTGCAATTGAAGTCTTAAAAATAAAAACAGAAAGAAGAGAAATAGAAAAAAAATAAAGGTAGTCAGGGTACTTTGGAATAGCATGAGAGAGTGGGGTGGGGTGGGGGAGGAGGGGACATTGAGGTCACATAACTGCTAATCATGCAACTGCCTTGGGAGTGACATTCTGTACCTGGGGGCATGCATGATTGCCAGCTCATTGATGGGTTTCCCCTGTAAATTAAAAGGGACAGGTCAGAGCCAGGCTTATGGGTTGGAGGCATTATCGTGTGATGAATATTGCCAAAGCGGCTTCTTTTCCAGTGTAACCACAGTTTAAAATCCATGTGTAGTAATGTCCTTGTAACCCCATTGATTTGGCAATGGGGTTTGCATGTGGATGTTCATGGTTCCTCTCTGTTCAATGTGAAAATGGGATATTTGGAAGTCTATGAAAATGTTCACAAAACTGAATTTCACCTCTAGTAATAGTGTAAACCAAATCTTCCTGCTTAAAACAGTTAATTACACAAGCTTGCATATCTGAAGGCTGTAAAAACTTTAATATTTGTGCTGGTTTTATAGGAATTTGGCATTCTAAATTCAAAAATGACCTCAGGTTTGCAGCAACATGTGCAGTTTTTTTAACAACTTGCTCTGATGCTTCTATGTTGTAGTATGTGATTGAATGAAATAATCCTGCAAAGAGTAAGAAAGGGGTAAAAGTATTCTAATAGACATTCAAAACAGTTTAATTTGCTGATATATTTAAAAAAACTGTTCAAAGGCCCTAAAAGAAATAGCACTAGAACATTTGTAATTATTGATAATCAAAGCTGAGTAACAACTGAATTGATAAAAATATCAATTTTTTGAAAGAATTGTCTGTGGCATGACATTTGCTTTGTGTTTTTTTTAAATCAGCACCCCACAATACATTAAAAATAGCTACAATATTGAAAAAAGGTTGTTGTTTTTTTTAAAAAATGCAGGCCTGTGATTACTCTTTCTGTTCAAAAAATGTGGATGTGTGTGTGTGTGTATACATACATACATACATACATATTAGTGTTCTTAACGTTTCTAGGAAACCCCTTTTTCAAGGGCAATGTTTTCATAACACCTCCTTCTGTATTTGGGGGGCTGAGGAAGTTAAATGTCCCATGCACAGCTTGCCACTTCAGCACTCAGTAAGAACATTTTCCTGAGTTAATTAAATACAGGAATTCTCATTATACCCTTTGCTGTATTGAAAGCTTATAATCATGTCAGCTCAAGGGCTCGGCCAACATTACGTTGAATCTTGATAGCTGGATTGTAGCACTGATTCTTCCAACTGCCTTATTATAACTTTCCTGCTTGATTGATTGATTGATTGAAAATTTTTATTTATATACCGGCCGTTCCTATGATCACGGCGGTTTACAAAACAAAATGAAAATACGATACCGTCAGATTCAGATATAATACAATACAGATCACAGATTAAAAATGAAAACCCGCCTTCCCTTACGATACAACTCCACTCTCCTACCACTATATCTCCCCTTGCCCCACACTACTCCAATGGGAGCCCCTCTTAACACAGCCGCATCTCCCTCTCCCTCACCAAGCCAATTACAAACCATGTCCAACAAACTCCTGACAATACTAGCTACACCCCTCTCCTCAATCTCCCTCCCTCCAGAAAGTCCACAACGGCGGCACCAGGCAATTGTCCTTGGCACTCCTCCCTGATGGTATAGGGGCATGAGCGGGGAGCTCTGCAGGGGAGCCGGTGAGCCAGCTTAAAGAGGCCGCTCCCACGGACCCTCCCCCTTGAGCAACGCTGCTCCAGCGGCAAAACAGAGTCCTCATAAACAATGGTCAAATGTTGGTGATGAAGTTCCATCATTCCTAAAATACACGCCCTCCAACAACAACTAGAAAATCATTCTAATTCCCAGTTTATATAGGGTTGGTAATGGGAACCAGTATGACATAGTGGTTTGAGTGTTGGGCAAGGACTTGGGAGGTCAGGGTTCGATTCCCAGCTCAGCTATGAAAAAAATCTCTTTAATGTATAAAAAACCAAAACCATATTGTTGGAAATGTACAGACAACATAGGCTCATATTACCACATGTGATGGACATGTCAGATAACAAAAAAATCTTGGTTAGAAATTTACAAGGTAATAGCAACAGAATTAAACATACAGATATCTTTTTGTACAGAAACATTCTTGTTGGGTATTGTAGAGCAGACAACAGAAAAGAAATATGGAAAAGTGTTATTTTATTTGTTAGCATGTGCTAGAATAAGTTATGCTAAATATTGGAAAACAAGGCTCTGAAGGTGGATGAATGGTTGCTAAAGTCGTATGAAATGGCAGAAATGGACATTATGACAAGCTGGATGAAGGACAAATGCAAAGATAAAGGGAAAAAGGAATGGGGTTTATTCTACGACTACTTGGAACGAAGATGCAAAGATATAAAAATTAAGAAATAAATATAACTTCTGTACAATGAAATATAAGAAAAATGTTATTGGAGGGGGATGAGTATTTTTTTTTCTCTTTAAAAATACATAATGAGTTTACTTATTGGGAATAAGTAAAGCAGGTTAAGCAATTAAATTTTGACAAAATAAGAACTATAAAATCTTGAAATGGACTAAAAGTGTAAAATCAACAGTAAAATAATTATTTAGATACAACAACAATTATGAACATAAGGGAAAAGACCTTGGTGGTTGGAAGTCATGTGTGATATTTTGATGTTGTATGTCTTTTAGTATAAATGTTAAAGAGGTAATTTGTAGAGGGTAGTGTTATGTTATGATTTTGTTGGTTGTCTTTATGTTGTATATGTTTGTGAAAATCATAATAAAAATATTTTTTTAAAAAAGAAACCCACTGGGTGACACTGGGCAACTCATATGCTCCCAACATCAGAGGAAAGCAATGGTAAACCTTCTCTCAACAAATCTTGCCTTGAAAACCCCATGATAGAGTCATGGCAGTTAACACAGTGTCAAACTGCTATACTTCTGCAATATGGACATACCATTTGGTAGCAAACATAGAACAACATTATTTATATAGTTTTTATAGCTCAGCTCACACAGATGTTATCACAATAATATTTACGGCATTGTACAGTCAGCAGGAATTCAACTCTTCTCATTACCCTGCCCCTCACTCCTGGAACCTTCTTCCCCCATGAACATGGGTCATCACCTTTTTGACCACTTTTAAATCTGTTCAGGGAAGCGTTCCCAGGCACTGTGCAATTATCTATCTGATATTTGATTGGATAGTTGATGTTGATGTTTTTAATTGTTGCCTGTTTATTTTAACCAATTCTATTTTATATTATTACCTATTGTTTTATACATATTTTGTAGATTGTATGCCATTGGCAGGTTTTATTTTTATTGATTTGATCATTTGTATGTACAGTGCTGTGTACATTTGCAGTGCTATAGAACAATAATAATAATAATAATAACAACAACAACAACAATAATAATTGGAAGTTTGGAAAAGTTACTTTTTAAGTCTACATTCTCCAGGCCATCCTGACAGGGCATTCTGGCAGCAGCAGTCCAAAAAAGGGAAAAATTTCCAAGTTCAGATTGTCCCTATATCTCAGATGAGAGGTTGAGGTTAGGAGCACATGGGATTTATAGAGGCTTTTTCAAAGGGAAAGTTTTGAATTGGCAATTTCCTGCACCACAACTTTCTCTCTCTCTCTCTCTTAGCTAGTGACTCCAGTAATTCTCTATAAAGCCTTAATCTGACAAAGAATCATGAGTGGACACACACACATGCCCATGTGCACACACGCACTACCTTTCCAACAGAAACAACAACCATTCTAACAGGATCAATTGGCATCATTATTAAATCCCCCAGCGTAACTCATCCACACTTCATTAATTTTCATGCCAGTCAGAGGAAATTAACTGCCCTAATCGCATTACATGTTTGCCAGTACAGAATGAAGAAAGCATTGACTGCTATGGCCTGAGGCGATTCCATTCTACTGGACAGCTTAGACATTACAGGGCTGAGTATGCAATTAAGGTTTCTTTTTATTAACCAGTTTTTACATTACTTTCAACAGCCCTTTTGCACAATTAAATGTCCCGTTTAACAAGCATGATAAAATTCTCATTAGCCTCTATTATAGGCTTTTGTGGAATCTTCCTGCTTAGCTCTACCACAAGTGTAATCTAATTAACTCATACCACTTAAAATGTTTCTCCCCACCTCTTATTCAGTCCCCTCCTCACTGTCACCAATTTTCTTGATGTTGATTTGGCCTCTTGTGGGAAACAAATCCACAGAACACAATTAGTGCCATTCATCCTGCAAAATAATACTCAAATGTTGTGAGACCTAAACAGGGTTATTGGGAAAAGGAGGCCTTGGAGAGGTCAACTGCTGGAGATAATTTCTGCAGAAGCATGAGCCCAAGGATTAAAGGACAATTAATGTTATCGCAACTGGACAGACCATCAAGATGAGAAGAAACAAGGTGGTTAGATAACAAAAGTGTCCTGAATGGAGCACCAACAACTTCAGGAAGAGAGAACTGTCTTGGTCCAAGGTATGGTGGGGTGGAGGAACACTTGCTTGCCTGGAACAAACTGCTATGCTGGATGATATCATAGACTGCATCCACATTGCATAACTAATCCAGTTTGACACCACTTTAACTGCCATGCCTCAGTGCTATGGAATGCTGGGCACTGTAATTTTGGGAGACATTTAGCCTTTGCTGTCAGAGAATTCTGGTGCCACAACAGTTCCCAGAATCCCATAGCACTGAACCATGGCAGTTAAAGTGGCGTAAAACTGGATTATTTCTGCAGTGTAGATGTAGCCATAGATAGCAGGATCCTGGGATTAAGCCCCACCACTCCTCTGACATCATCTAGTGTTGGCCCTTCCCTGACTCCCTTCTGTTCAAAAAGAGGCACAATATTTTGAGATGTGCATTGGGGAATGCAGTGCTGGATGGGGTGCTGGTGAAGAGTGCTGAGGATACCATGGACAGCTAAAAAGACAAACAAATGGATCCTAGAACAGAACTCTCCCTAAACCAGAACGCTCTCTTAAAGCCAAGATGACAAAGCCAAGGCTGTTGTACTTTGGCCACATCATAAGAAGGCATGAATGACTAGAAAAGACAATAATGCTAAGAAAGGTGGAGGACAGTAGAAAGAAAGGAAGACCATACATCTGATGGAGAGACTCAATCAGGGAGGTCACAGGCATGAATCTACAAGACTTAAGCAGAGCAGTGAAGGACAGGGTGGCTTGGAGATACCTCATCCACGGGGTCACCATGAATTGTGGCCAACTCAATGGCAGTTAATAACAAACACCATGGAGGAATTCCCCCCAAGTCCAGGACTTCAAGACAGGGACAGGGCATCTCTTGGACCTTTTGTGGCACAGATCCTGACTCCTCTGGCTACAACAGGTCTGTGGACCTGAGGTTCCCAATTATGGCTGTACATTTAAGCTGTGTATATATTGTAATTTAAATATATAATTTTAATTTTGCTAGTTATTCATGTCACAACTATGACTATTACAGTCAGTGATATACGGGAACAACAATTTAGGAGTAGCATTAGTGTTGAAAACATTCCTAAGGATTCTGTATTAGGTGATATGGGAGGAGGTGGTCAATGCAAGGATGACACCATCAGTTACCACACTAGGTGACACCAAATCTATTGCCACCACTGGTGTTGCCTCATACGCTGTTGAGGCAATGATAAGGTGAACAGAAGAACAGTTTGTTCTATAGGCCAGCACTTTATATATATATATTCTCAAAGGAACTAGCACACCTATATTTGGCCCGTTTCAGATGGGCCTAAAAGTGCGCGCTCCGCGCATGCTAGGGTTACAAAGGGGTGTCCTTTCCAGATGCCCCCAACCCTAGGACGCGGGAGCGCGCACAAAATGGCGGCAGCCATTCCACACGGCCACTGCCATTACTACGTCATGACCACGCCGCCTCTAAACGGGGTGGCGCGGTTGTGATGTAGTGGGGCTGTGTGAGGGCGCCTAGTGCACCCTTTCCACAGCCCCGGAAGGAGCTCTGTTTCGGAGCTCCTTCCAGGTTTGTGTCACTGGGCACAGCCTTTAGATGGCTGCGCCCAGCGACGCAGAGGAGAAAGGGGCCAAGTGACCCCTTTCTCCTCCTCGCCGCCGCAGGGTGTCCTTGGGGCTTGAAGCCCCAAGGACACCCCATTCCATGCCTCGGGGAAGTGGCCTTTTGCCGCTTCCCCGTGGCCTGAAAAGCGGCAGATCGGGGCCTCAGCAGCTGCCGCTCTGGCCACTGAGGCCCCGATCTGGCGGGGAAAGGGGCGGGTGCAGGCCGCCACTTTTCAGCGGTCTGTAACGCACCTTAGTTACTTTTGAGAAACAAGCAAGTGGATAAAACTGTAATGGTAACAAATTACCTGAAACAAATAGAGAAACCAATAATTTTATAAATGTAATTTCCTAAGCAATTCAGTCTTGGTGAGCCATTTTTGCTGAGAGGCACATAGACATATATAATATTCTTACTGGCATTAAACACCAGCCTTTCATCTCTCCCTTTGTTTCTTTTTCATACTGAGATTCTCTAGTCAATTACATCACCACACACATATCTTTCCACAAGTCAGGAAGATGATCTCAGACTCTGGGGATGCAATCTTTTGATTAAAGCTATGGGTAGATACACCTATAAGTGCTGACTTTCACAAACAGCAGGGCAGCAATTGATTTCTTCTTTGATAAGTGTAAAATGTTTTCTGGATTAAAAAGGAGAAAAGCATAACACATTCTTCTAGCCAATTTTATCCTGTTTGTGTGTGTGTTTGTTTATTACAATCTTCTCAGTTGTGGATATTGCCCCAAAAATCACAAACAAACCAAAAACTCACCAACAGTTATTCTGTGAAATATTCAGTCACAAAATGTAAAGAAAGATCTAAGGTATTGCTGGAATTACAGAGGTACGATGAAGAAGAACTTAATAAAACTCACCACTCCCATTCTCAGATTCTGTGCAATTTCTGCCATCTAGATTTGTACAAGAGCCAGCAGGGTGTAGTGGTTTGAGTGTTGGACTACAGCTTTGGAATCCAGAGTTCAATTCCCCACTTGGCCATGGATGCCCACTGGGTGATCTTGGGCAAGTCACATTTTCTGCCCCACTTGCTCACATGTCTCTCCAATGCTTCCCCTTCATTTACTTCAGACCCCCACACTTGCTTTTTGGGCACAGCCACTCACACAGCTTGCTCTCTTGCCTCTCCCTTGCCTCACCTCATGCCCTTGTAGTGCATCTCTCTCTTACTTCTTGATGTCACTGCTCACCCAGCTTGGTCTCCCATCCTTCCCATTTCCTCTTTCCCCACACCTTGTGTACTTCTCACTTCCTTCTTGTGCACTGGTGGTCACAGTTTGCTCTCCCATCTCTCCTATGCTCTCCTTCTCCTCACCTGACATTCTTGTGGTGAGCTTGCTTCTTGCACACTTCTTTTGCGCTGCTTGCTCTTCTATCTCATCTACTCTCTCTCTGCTCACACTGCTCAGCCCCACTTTTTTCACACCTGAAACTGCCCAGTAGAGTTGTTTCCTGCACAATAATTTGACAAAAAAGTATCTCTATGTGTTGCCTCATATCCTGGCTGCTATGAGGCTTGCTTTTTGTTTTATTTTGTTTCAAATGAAAGCTTGGAAACCAGACCAAACAATGTTCCGAACAGGCACAGTGTGGCATGCCTAGAATCTGTGTAAAATGCAGCTATCTGGGTGATATGGCAACTCTGTCCCTGGATATTTGCTGTTCATGGACCTGCCCGCCATTTCCAATTTTTGAGATTTTTCTTGATCTTAGCATAGCTGACAAAGAAGTGAGACCAGCATAAGCTATGCTAGTCTAGGTAGGAGTCTTGCCTTTTACCTACAAGCTATTTTGGTGATTTTTCCCTCAGTGTTCTGTTAAGATTTTTTTTTAGCTAATTTTTGACACTTGTTTTAAAGCAACTGACTTCTTTTTTAGTTTTGTAAGTTTCATATTGGATTAGAAAATGGATCTGATTTAGGTTTTTGGCTGCAGGTTAACCTCACTCATGTGTGGCAGTTTGGCAGATGATTTATCGGTTGTTCATGATTTTAAAGGAAACTCTGTGAAAGGGATCATGATCTACATGTTCCTACATGTCCAGCTTATGAATTTTTACATTTTGAGTAGTTGTAATTAATAATATATAGGTTGTAGCAGTCTACCATTAAGGACAATAAACAAAGGGTGTTTTGCAGTCTGTCTTACTTTGCATGGTTGGAAGCACTACCACACCAGTTTGTCTCAGTCCCTTTGCTACTGAATAATAAGATTATGAATGAAACCAAGCCAGAATAGGATTTCATTAATTACCATGGCATCTCTTTTTTTCTTAAAGACTGTTAATTAAAATTGGTTCCATTCCAAATCAATCAGTAAGCTTCTTTTGCTTATTAAACAAAAACAATTATGTTCAGCAAACTTTCTGCCTAACGCAGACCAGGGACAAACAGCTTTTCCAGCAATGTACCAACATGATATTCAGCAATACTAAATGTTCCATCAGTCCTCAGTTGGATAAACCTCACTAACAAGTGACTTAAAAATATAAATATTACACTTGGAAAACTGAAGAGTTTAAATTCAGACAGACTCTGCATGAAAAAAAGTCCAGATCTTTCTTCTAATATCTTATGACAAAGTGCAGTGCATTTCAGAGCATAATTAAAAAAAGAAAAGATTAGGACAAATCTGAATTTAAGGAGGAAAAACTCTCCTGAGTTTCAAAGCGGGGACAGTCACAGAGATAGTTGATAATCCCATCCCTTCCCATGTGTCTGTTGAATTTGTAAAGGTAAAATAAAAAGTAAAGGTGTGTTTTAAAATATTTCTCATAATCCTCTGATTTCTCTTACTCTGTCATTATTATTTTGGAAAAGAGAAATTGATTAGAAAAGGGAAGAAAGTGAAGTGGAACATGATTGGACAGACAGAAATATCTGAAAGAATATTTCAGTGCAATATCTTTTTTCAAAAAAAGGTTTCATTGCCACCATGAATGAGATTTTAAACTTATGAAAGCTGATTATAAGAAAAAAACTTCCCTGACAAATGGAGAAGTCAGTCTCCCTGCAGTGGCAGCCACATTCAGAAGTAATGATATTACTGTACCTAGAATCGTAGAATCATAGAGGTCGAAAAGACCACAAGGCCCATCCAATCCAACTTCCTGTCATTGACTGCCCTGGGCCTGATTTCGAGTCACAGTCAGAGGACTGTTAATAGGTTTCAAGAGGAGAGTTAATAGGTTCAGCTGAGAGAAGTAGAGGTCTTTTAAAAGACCTTCAGCTGCAGAGGTTTGTTGCAGCCAACAACCAGTTTTGCAGCTTTTTTGTTTCTAGCTCTTTGATTCATGACTCTGGTTATCTGACCCCTGGACTTGCTCTGTGACTACACTGTTGCCTCTGCCCTTTGTTGTGACTGACTGACTGGTATTGTGTGACCTTTGGACTGGACTCTGGACTATTCCTTTGTATATTCCCCTGCTTTGCTGCCCTTAGTAAAGATAAGCAGGACACTTCCTGCCATGCAGGAATACACAATCATCATGATGACAATGGAATATCCCACAGATGGGCAGCCTGTTCTAAGATCTTCTTGGATCTAGTTTGTTTTGTTCCAGCTTCTAGATTAGAACCCTTAGGAGCCTCAGTCATAAAGGCCTCATATAGCACATGGGCAACACTTTCACTAGAAGAACTTCATGGACAACTAATGTGAGAATTGTGCAGAGACAGACAGATGTAGAACTGTGGAACAATGTGTCTATAAACAAATGCTCAGTCCAAGGATTCATTTTCAGAACCAAAACCAGAACTAGAGCTCACGGAGAGAGCACATACAAATCTCCCCTCCCCTAGGATTTCTTGACTCCAGGAGGTTAATGAAGAAAATGCTTGTTTCCACACTGTTAAGCTATTTGGAAGTCCTTGCAGTTCTACTAGAAATCATGAAGTTCTACTAAACCCCGATCTACCATCTGCACAACCTTAGATTATCTCTTTCTAAAAGACACTGCTGTCACTCACTCAGAGATTGTCTCTTTGCTTCCAACAATCATGTATTGGCTAAAAAAAAAGAAAAAGAAAAAAAGCAATGCCCATTCCTGGTTATTCAGTTTGTGTGAAGGACCTCTGATTTCCTCCTTCCTGCTTTTTTTTTTCTGAACTAGCTGTACAGTCACTTTGCAGCTGACATTAAATATGTTGCCATGTAAAAACCCACTGGGTGACCTTGGGCAAATCACACTCTCTCAGCCTCAGAGGATGACATAGCAAATCTCCTCTGAACAAATCATGCCAAGAAAACCCTATGATTTTCCTATGGTCTTAAGGCCGTCGTAAGTCAGAAATGACTGGAAGGTACACAACAACAATGATAAAACAAGAGAGTGAGAATGGTGAGGTAACAGCTTTGGTGTGGAGTTTTGATATGGAGATTTGAATGGGAAGAAAAGCTGACTGGACTATTTTCTTTTGCCTGCCTAGGCTGGGGATGTGGGAAGAGGAGCAACCTCTTGCTGTTCTTGGAAGGAAGTAGTTTCCTTTGTGGCCATTCAGACTACCTTTTACCCTGGTTCAGAAACTGGATTAAAAGCAGAAAGTTCATATTGGCCCTGATTCTTTAACACCCAAATTCAAGGCTTGCACACTCATTCAGGGGAAATGCCCCTTGGCACAGGTCTTTTGAAAGCAGAGTTTTACCTGTATCTTTTGAGAAAAAATGGGTCCCGGCAAATATGAACTTGGCCCCAGTCATGATCGGATCAAGTTCAGGGGAAGGATTAGGTCAGAGGGAGGGCAGAGGGCAGAACATGCCTCCCCTCTCGCAGGCAGCTTTTTCTCTCTCTTTTTTGGGAGGTAATTTTTATTTTTGACACACTATGCAAATAGTTCTACAGGTTGATACATACCGATAGAATGTGTCTGCTTGTGCTACATTTCCCGTTCTGTTTGCTGCCGGCACGGCAGGTCACTTTGCAAGAGGCTTTTTTTTAAAATTATTTTTTGTGTGTAATATGCAAATGCTACAATGTGAATGTTACAAATGTTTCCCTTTCAGTTTGGCAAATTGATACAATATGTAAATGCTTCTGCTACATATGTGTATTATAAGGCATTCTGGGGTCGCAAGGAGGGAAAGCAAAGCAAGAGAATGCAGATATCATTCTGAGGTATTATTATTATTATTATTATTATTATTATTATTATTGTGACGGGAAGAGGATGGCTAATTTTGTGGCTAATTCAGCTCCATTGGAACACATTCCCATGGTCTCCAGTGTTTTCCTATGGAACTGGCTCACCTTCCTTATTTACATTAGTTTCAGTTTACATCATGAGCCCAGGAATGCAACACTGGCATATATTGAGACTGATCTGTACTGCATTAAGCATTGGAATGAGTTTATGTGACCCTATTTACTTCTTGCAGTAAGCAAAAAGAATAAACACAGCAACCTATTAAAAGAGTTATCCCTTTGGAATAATGATGCCCCCAGAACTGTTTACCAGGTTTGCTCTAAGGAGATCATTACATGGAGAAAAAGACCTGAAATAGATTCAGTATTGCAAACTCAAAAACTGGTATTATCGCATGTAAAATCACCACCGCTGCCACCAGGCAACTACAACCCGGGTCCCAGCTACGCACAGCCAGTTGCTTCACAAAAATGGAAAGCTCCCATGTGATAATACCTGCCTTTATTCCATACAATAATACCTGCTTTAGAGTTTGCAATCCCAAATCTATTTCAGGCCTTTTACTCCATGCGATAATCTCCTTAATCTCTCTCTCTCACAGGCTGCATCCGTACTAGAGTCAATGTAGTCTGACACTGCTTTAACTACCATGGCTCAAGGCTATGGAATTCTGGGATTTATAGTTTTGTGAGCTATTTAGCCTTCTCTGTCACTTGTTATGTGCCTCCAAGACATTTTTTAAAAAAATTATGGTGACCCTAAGTTACTTTATTATAGGGTTCTCTGGGCAATGTTAGGAAGGATTGCATTAGGGGAATTTAATTAGCTCAAATTTACAAGAGGCGTGTCCTAACAACGCACACAGTGGATCGTGTCCCTATGTGTATACCAGAGGTCATCTAGTCCAACCCCAAGAAACAGAGACTCCAATGCCAATGAGTTGCAATTAAAGTATAAACATTTATTAAAGCCACACAACAAAAGGGATCACACACGCACACACACATACAATGCTAAAGCAAGGGAGGGGGAAAATTTAGGAGTAAAGGAGAAAGGATAGAGGCACTGTTGGAATATTTACCTTAGGAGTCTTCTTCAAAGCGATGGATGTGAAGGATGGTGGATGGTGAAACACGGCTGCGGAGAACGGGGAAAGCAAGCGGCGACCGTGGTGGCTAGGAGCTGAGTTCTGGCGGGCAAAGCTACCTTAGAGGCCCGAGAGAGACAGTGAGCATTGGCTTAGCTCAAGTGATTTCAGCAGAGCCCAAGGCTCAGAGAACTCAAGCCTGGAGCAGCAGCTCAGCAAGCAAGGTTTTGAGGTTTGGAACTTTCAGCTCAACAAGCCCAATGAGGGCAGAAATCTCGGTCCTATTTATACTGCGAAACGTATCCTCAGGCTATGGCTGCCTGGTGAAAGAAAGGTCTTGATGCTATCTTGGTCTAAGCTGGAAACTTTCCACAATGGATATACAAAGGAGGGTCTGACACCTTTCCGGGGAAGGCAAATATCTGATGGCAGAGTTGTTAATACAATCACGGCTCATTAGGAGAGAGCTACTTCTTGTCCTCTTCTCTTGGGCTCCTGCGAAACTTGTAGGGCAACTCTCAGAAATGGTTTCTTAAGGTTTAAATCTACCTTTTTCTATGACCAAGTCCAGCTAGGCAGGCTGGCTACGTAGTCAGCTCACTTTTAGGGTAATGGCGGCTTATGATGGGGTCAGTCAGGGGTCATGATTTTTGATCGCTTGGCACCCAAAATTTATATAAAACCAAACTTGGTAACAGTAAGTTGATTCAGAGAGGATTTGCCATTGCCATCCCCTGAGACTGAGAGTGTGACTTGTCCAAGGTCAACCAGTGGGTTTTTAATGCTTGAGCAGGGAATTGAACCCTGATCTTCAAAATAGTAGTTCAACACTTATACTACTACACCATGTTGGCTCTCTCTGGTGCCACTACTAACTACAAATCCCAGGATTCCATAGGATGGAGTAATGGCATTTAAAGTGGTGTCAAATTGCATCAATTCTGCAGTATGGCAAAAGCCACAGATACACAGATTTCTCCTTTCATGGATTTTTTTATTCCACCACTATCTCTAATTTCCTTTTAAATTGATAAATATTGTAGAGAAGCATTCTTAATCTGAAAACATTTTCCTCCTCTTTCAGTTCTGCCTGTAGATTTGTTTGTTTTTTTGAGATTAGGGTAAACCTTATACACTGGGCCCATGGTATCTCCTGGGGTTTGGTTCCAGGATCGCTGTGGATACCAAAATCCATAGATGCTCAAATCCTCTTAAATACAGTGGTATAATAAAATGGTGTCCCTTACATAAAATGGTAAAATCAAGGTTTGTTTCCTTGGAATTTATATATTTTTTAAATATTTTCAAGTCATGGATGGTTGCATCCACTGATAAGGAACCCTGGATACAGAGGGCCAACTGTACTGTACAGCTTAATTTTGCTTGTTTTCTCACCCTCTTTTTGATTTACTGATTTCCTATCATGTTCATGTGTTTGTTTATGAGGGTTACACGAAGTGATAGAAAAGAAACCTTAATATAAAGGTCTAATATTTGGAGACATTTGTAGTTTACTTACTGAAAGAGCAGAGCAATATTCCATTAAGAATCCACACGCATCTACTCAAAAGTAAGCCCCAGTCATAGAATCATAGCATTGGAAGAGACCACAAGGGCCATCCAGTCCAACCCTCTGCCATGCAGGAACTCACAATCAAAGCATTCCTGACAAATGGCCATCCAGCCTCTGCTTAAAAATCTCCAAGGAAGGAGACTCCACCACACTCCAAGGAAGTATCTTCCCCTGTCGAACAGCTCTTACTGTCAGGAGGTTCCTCCTAATGTTAAGGAGGAATCTCTTTTCCTGTAGCTTGTTTTGTCTTCTAGTGTCTGGAGCAGCAGAAAATAAGCTCACTCGATCTTCAATGTGATACCCCTTCAAATACTTAAACAGAGCTATCATATCACCCCTTAACCACCTCTTTTCCAGGCTAAACATACCCAGCTCCCTAAGTCTTTCCTCCTAGAATTCCCACAGGAAGCAAGGCAAGAAAGACCTCTCTACTGCCTGCAAAGACCTTTCCCATTGCTCCTAGAATTCCCACAGGAAGAAAGGCAAGAAAAACCTGTGCTGCCCTGAAAGACTTTCCTGCTTGCATTGGACTTTTCCACAGGAAGCAAGAGCAAGTAAGACTCTCTGCTCCCTCAGGCCCACCTCCTGCTTGCATTGGACTCTTCCTCTGAAGGCCTGAGCTGGCAATAGACTCTAACTGCTTTAACACCTCAGAAAGAGAGCCAGTTACACCTCTCCTTTTTTCTTTCCTGTCTTTGCCATTGTCACACCTTCCCCCGTTAATCACTGGGCATTGAATCCTATCCTTCCCATGGCTCCCCACATTTCTCCTAACCTGATCCCCATTCGGCCTCTTCCTGTCTCCCTACTTCCATTCCTCTGTTCCCTATGGAACTGTCGCTCTGCCGCCCCTAAAGCAGCAGCAATTCATGACCTTTTTCTCTCTAAATCCTTTAATCTCCTTGCTCTCACCGAAACCTGGCTCCCAGCCCATGATACTGCTACCTCCGCTACCCTTTCTTTTGGCAGTCTCTCCTTCACCCACACAAGCCACCCTGAGGGTCGAGGAGGAGGGGTTGGTATCTTGCTATCTAACTCCTGCCAGTTCCAAGTTCTATCTCCCCCCCCCCCCCCCGCTATCATTTCTCTTCCTTTGAGTTTCATCCTATTAGACTCTTTTCTCCTCTACAACTCCGTGTTGCAGTCATCTATTGCCCTCCTGGTTCTGCCACCCAGTTCCTATCTGACTTTGAATCATGGCTGACATTCTTTCTTTCAGATTCAGTCCCCACTTTGATCCTAGGTGACTTCAATATCCACATTGATGATTCCAATAACCCTACAACGTCTCGCTTCAACTCTCTCCTAGCTTCTTTTGGCCTCCAACCACATTCCAACTCTTCAACTCATTCTCTTGGTCACTGTCTTGACCTAGTTCTTGTTGCAAACTGCGCCATTTCTGACTACCTGGCACTTGACTTTCCACTATCTGATCATCATTTAATCTCCTTTGCTCTCACTTATACTCCACCTCCTCGTCACACTATTCAACGCTATTTTCGTGATCTTCAATCCATTAACTCTAACCATCTTGGTCAGATCCTGGAGTCTTCTCTCTCTTCCCTAAATCTTGGGGACTCTGCTGACTCAGCAATGTCTCTATTTAACTCCACTCTTTCCTCGACTCTTGACTGCTTTGCCCCTGTCTCTGTACACACTTCTTCCTCTAAGACCAGGCCTCAGCCCTGGCTTACCCCCCTCATTAAGTTTCTCCGGTCCTGCTCTAGAGCGGCTGAACGTCTTCGGAGAAAGTCCAAACAGTGGGCTGACTTTATCCACTTCAAATTTGTTCTTTCGTCCTTCTCACGCGCCCTCTCTATGGCAAAACAAAATTATTACAAATCATTGATTGCCGCCAATGAGAGGCGTCCGCAGCGTCTGTTCTCCACCTTCAACACTTTGCTTAAACCTCCCCCTCCTCCTGTCTCTTCATCATTCTCTCCTAATGACTTTGCTAATTATTTCATCTCTAAGATTACCACTATGAGATAGTCCCTCCTGATTCTTCTTCTGCTCATAATCTTCTATCGCCCTCGCCTAACAAATTTTCTGTGTTTCCCCCTTTGGATGAACTAGCTACACTTCTGAACTCTTCCAAACCTGCAACCTGTTCTTTTGACCCAATTCCTACTCGTCTTCTAACCTCCATAGCTCCTTCTTTTCTGCCCTCGCTTCTCCATATCTTCAATCTCTCTCTCTCTACAGGCTCCTTCCCGTCGGACTTCAAACATATTCTCATTTCCCCAATTCTGAAAAAACCTTCTCTTGATCCCTCCTCTTTGTCTAGCTATCGTCCGATTTCTCTTCTTCCCTTTCTCTCTAAAGTTTTGGAATGGGTTGTTTATTCTCGCTGTCTTGAGTTTCTTGAAGCCAACTCCATCCTCGATCCCTTTCAGTCTGGTTTCTGCCCAAGGCATTCTACAGAGACAGCTCTCACTAAGATCTCGAATGACCTTTTATAGGCCAAGGCTAATGGCCTTTGTTCTCATTCTTCTTGATCTGTCTGCAGCCTTTGACACTGTTGATAATAATAATAATAAATTTTTTTAAATTTATATACCGCCCTTCCTACGATCAGAGCGGTGCACAGCAAATCAAATACAATTTACAAAATACACATACAAATACAATAAAACTATTAAAACCCGTATTAAAACCCATTCTAACCAGCTACCACTGCTGTCAGAGGGGGGGAAAGACTAGCTGGAACTTGTGTCTGGGAATGCTAGCTGGAACAGGAAGGTTTTTAATTCCTTCCTGAACTGGGTCAGGGAGGTGGCCGAGCGGAGCTCTATGGGCAGCGTGTTCCAGAGGGTCGGGGCAATGATAGTATATGACCTCCTTGCTGTGGAGGCTAGTCTAGCCCCTGGGACCCTCAGTAGTTGCTGCCCAGATGTTCTGAGGGTGCGGGGCGGAATGTATGGGGAGATCATTGCCTTCTAGTTGATATACTTTCTGACCTTGGGTTCTCAGACTCTGTTCTTGACTGGTTTAGATCTTATTTGTCAGACTGATCTTTTGCAGTGGTTGCAGGTGGTCAGACTTCATCCTCTGTTCCCTTATCTGTTGGAGTTCCCCAGGGCTCTGTTCTGGGCCCCCTTCTGTTTTCTCTCTACACACTGTCCTAAGGTAAACTCATTAGCTCTTTTGGTTTTTCCTACCATCTGTATGCCGATGACACCCAGCTGTATCTTTCCACCCCTGACCTTTCTCCAAGGCTTGAACAGCAAGTTTTGTCTTGTCTCGCAGCTGTCTCGATGTGGATGCACCATTGGAGTTTGAAGCTCAACATGTCCAAGACGGAGCTTCTTGTCTTTCCTCCTAAGCCCACCCTTCAACACTCCTTTTCTGTCTCTGTGGACAACATTTCTATTTTACCAGTCTAGCAAGCTCGCAGTCTTGGTTTTATCTTTGATTCTTCTCTGTCGTGTATCCCTCAGATCCAGACCACTGCCAAGGCTTGTAGATTCTTTTTATACAATATTGCCAAAATCCGACCTTATCTTTCCGCCTCTACTGCCAAGATCCTGGTTCATGCCCTGGTGGTCTCACGACTTGAATACTGTAACATCCTCCTGGCTGGGCTTCCTCTTTCTCACCTCCGTCCTTTCATTTCTGTCCAGCATTCAGCTGCATGCATTATCACATCCTCCCACCGCTCTGACCACATCTCTCCTGTACTGGCATCCCTTCACTGGCTCCCCCTCCCTTTCTGCATTCAGTATAAGCTCCTGCTGTCGACGTTTAAAGCCCTCCATGGGCTGGCCCCTCCTTACTTATCAGACCTTATTTCTCCTGACCTTCCCACTAGGGCCCTCCGTTCTGGTAGTCAAGGTCTGCTGTCCCAGCCCAGGATTTCCTCTGCCCCATCTCAGATTCGCCCCTTTTCACTCGCTGCCCCTCACTCCTGGAACCTTCTTCCCCTGCGAACAAGAGCCATCACTTCTTTAACCAGCTTCAAAACGGAGCTGAAGACCATCTTGTTCAGAGAAGCATTCCCAGGCATTGCATAATTGTCACTTGCTATTTGATGCTCTTTTGTTGTCTGTTTTATTGAATCATTTCCTGTATTGCTATGTATTTTATATGTATTATCCTACTAGAAAGGCCCCTTCCTCACCACCTTTCCCTTCTCCTTTTGTGTTGTGTCTTTCTAGATTGTAAGCCTGAGGGCAGGGAACCGTCCAATTAAAAAGATTGCATGTACAGCACTGTGTAAATTTACAGTGCTTTATAAATAAAGGTTAATAATAATAATAATAATAATAATAATAATAATAATAATAATAATAATGCATGGTTCCCAGGCCCTTCATCATTTTGGTGGCCCTCTTTTGGACACGCCCAATTTGTCAACATCCTTTTTGAATTGTGGTGCCCAGATCTGGACACAGTATTCCAGTCTAAAATAGCATTGGCCGTTTTAGCTGCCTCATCACATTGTTGACTCAAGTTCAACCTGCGGTGTACTAGGACTCCTACATCCCTTTCACATGTAGTCTCCTTAAGCCAGTTGTCCCCCATCCTATATCTATACATTTAATTTTTTTCTACCAAAGTGCAGTATCTTACATTTCTCTTTGTTGAAGTTCATTTTATTAGTTTTGGCCCAGCTTTCTAATCTATTAAGGTCATTTTGAATTTTGATCCTGTCCTTTGTGTATTAGCTACTCCTCCTAATTTGGTGTCATCTGCATGCCCTTTATTCCCTCATCCAAGTCATTGATAAAGATCTTGAACAGCACGAGGCCCAGGACAGAATCCTGTGGCACCCACTGGCCACTTCTCTCCAGAATGAAGAAGAGCCATTGTTAGGTTTGGCTGCTCAACCAGTTATAAATCCACCTAACAGTTGCATTGTCTAGCCCACATTTTGCTAGCTTGTTTGCAAGAATATCATGGGGACCTTCTTAATGCCTTACTGAAATCCTGACATGCTATATCTACAGTATTTCCTTTGTCTACAAAGATGGTAAGTTTGTCAAAAAAGGAGATCAGATTAGTCTGGCATGACTTGTTTCTCAGAAACCCATGTTGACTTTTTATGATTATGGAATTCAGTGTTCAAATCTTTATCTGCATCTCAATGTGTTGTTATCCCGCCTTTCACCTCCATGGTTGGTGAGAGATTATAGGAAATTTGGGGGCAGAGGGACCTGCAAGGGAGGCTCAGAGGAGGGATGGAAAGATGCTTAAGCCCTTCATGATCTGCCACCTAATCATGATCCACCAACTAGGCTCACTTGGTTTGCAGTATCAAAGGCCCAGTCCAGACGGGAGCGATAGGGCTCCCTCATCACGTGTGAGGGGCGGTGCTTCTAGACGCCCCTCATCCCTTGCACGTGACAAGGACGTCAAAATGGTGGCTCCCTGTACAGATGGGCACCACCATCATTACGTGATGGATGCCTAGCATCCACACACCATGGCGCCATTGTGACATCACAAGTGCACCATTGACGCATTGCGGTGTCATAATGGTGCTGCAAGTAGAACCTGCTTTTTGAAGTTCTTTTTGGTCCGCGGGGAAGTCCCGTGTTTTGGAGGCTGCGGCTTCCCTGTGGACCAAAGCTGGGCACTGGGAGACCGTCATTTTTGGACGGTCTGTCCCGTGCCAAAGAGAGTAAGAAAGCAAGAGAGGGAGAGAGGGAAGAAGAGGAAGGAAAATGAAAGACCTTAAGGGCTGGCAGTTACATGGAAGAATTGGGGGGAACCAAACACCCCATTTGGCCCATAAAATCACACCTTTAAATCTTCCCCAGATTTACAGGGATGGAAAATATAGGACTCTTCCCCTTATAATATAAAGTTTGACTCTGAAAGGGTAACATTGATTCAGGTTTACCTACACGCAAGCTTGTTATGAGGATAAAATGAGAGAGTCCCTAGTAAGCTATGCTACAGGCAGAATATACCCACATAAAATGCCTTCTTTACATTTCGAAGAATCCAGGTAGCAGCTGTGACAGGACCAGGCAGCAGCTGATGTGAAAATCCTCTGCTCAAGACCCAGGAGAGCCACTGCCTGTCAGGTTAAAATAATCTGGCCTGGTACAAGACAGTTTTCCATGTGTGTTTTCTGTGTTTTTATTAAGCTTGTGTTTTCATATCCTGAGAAGAACCATAGTTCCTTTTTATGATCAAACTCAATATGAATCAAAATTTATAAAACATATCCATTTTATTTCCTGGACTTTATGATTCTTTGTCTCCCAGAGCTCATATGGTCAAAAAGGGGGAATAGCGATGTGTCTACAGGGATATCCCTCTCTACCATCTTAACTAAGAACAAAATGTAGGCCGGTAACTTGGCAAAATGTAGGCCTGTAACTCCAACACCATCATTTTTTCCCTTTCTCCTGCTTGATTTTTAACACATTTGCATGATGAAGCAGTGGAACTTTGAAAGCTTGCATCATGTATTTTGCGCATTTTGGTTGGTCTGATAAAAGTATCACTGTTCTCTGTGTTTTGGATGTTACAGTACAAAGCTTATAAAAGTTGTTATTTTGTATTATAATTCCCAGCCATGTTGGGTGGAGGATTCTGAGAGATAGGGTACAAAACAGTAACTTGTCCAACCTCTGGTACGAAGAAGACAGCATGGTATGGTTCCAGTCACTACTGAAAGTAGCAGAAATCTTTTCACCAAGATCTCTAGCCTGTTGCCCTTGAGTAGCCTGCATAGCCACACATGGTTCTTTATTTAACATTAAGGGATGTCAGCCTGGACAGGAGCCAGGGGGAGGGTTTGGTTTTGATGTTGTTGTTTTTGTAATTTTTCTCCTCCTTCCATTTCGACAGCTGGAGGAACATGGTGGTGTGTGTATGGGGGAAGGCTTTCAGCAATGAAGCTACAGCTGCACATTCTGATGGTGGCTTCCCTTAGGGGGTTCTCATTTATTCTGAGCTGGCCAAGTCAAAACGCTACATCTGTGCTGTGGAGAGATGAAGGAAGGGGACTGAATTTTTAGCCAGAAGACGTATATATCCCGGCAACTCCTTGCAAAGCTGGCACCTGCTGTGAGACACTGATGTATTGAGACTCCAAGCCCGATGTTATAAGGACTCATGTGAAATAAAACTAAATCTTTTATCACCTCTCAGGACCATCTGGAAAAACTCTTGATGCATTTTGTGGCTTCATTCTAATCCATTTTGTTATGCATGGCTGCCAAGCACCAAAAATTTGGAGGACAGAGAAGAAAAATAAAAAAAAAGGACCTACAACATAATCATATGCATATCTATTCATAAGTTAAATTCCAATATACCTGAAAGTATTGCATTCTGGTAAATGGGTGCATGATTACAGCCTGCTTTTTCAAGTCTTACTTAAAATAGCATTTCTGCTTTGAAGATAGAATCATAGAATCAAATAATCATGGAGTTGAAAGAGACTAAAGGGCCATCCAGTCCAACCCCTTGCCATGCAGGAATATATAATCAAAGTGCCCCCGACAGATGGCCATCCAGCCTCTGGAGACTCTAACACTCTCTGAGAGAGTGTGTTCCATGTACAACAGCTCTTACTGTCAGGATGTTCATCCTAATGTTTAAGTGGAATATCTTTTCCTGTAGTTTGTATCCATTTGTCTATGTCCTAATCTCTGGAGCAGAAGGAAGCAAGTTTTCTCCATCCTCAATATGACACCCCTCAAATACTTAAACAGGGCTATCATATAACTTCTTAACCTTCTCTTCCCCAGACGAAACATACTCAGCTCCCTAAGTCACTCCACATAAGGCATGGTTTTCAGACCCTTCACCAGTTTAGTCACCCTCATCTGGACATACTCCAGCTTATCAACATCCTTCTTGAATTGTGGTGCCCAAAACTGGACACAGTATTCCAGGTGAGGCCTGACCAAAGCAGAATAGAGTGGCACTATTATTTCCCTTGATTGAGATACTATGCTGACATTAATCCAATTGTTAGTCCTAGCTAGACTAGACCCACTGAATTAGTGTTGATTTATCAAGTTCCCATTGATTCAGTGAGTTGGTGAGAGCCAGCATGCTATAGTGGTCTGATTGTTGGACTAGGACACTGGGGGAACAGGATTTGAATCCCCACTCAGCCATGGAAATCCACTGGTTGACCTTGGGCATGTCATACTCTCTCAGCCACAGAGAAAGGGCAAACTCCCTCTGAACAAATTTTGTCAAGACTCATTATAGGTTCACCTTAGGATTACCATACATCAGAAATGACTTGAAGGCACACAACAACAACTCTAATTGGGACTAAACATTGGATTTAGACTGGAGTGGGAATCATAGTCCTCTGGATATTGTTAGACTGCAAATCTCAGCATCCCTTGCCAAAAAAACCAACTGTGACAAATGCTGGGAATTATAATTCTACACCATTTGGAGTACCCAATAATACCTATCTATTTCAGGCTTTTAGAACTTATATTGCAGGTACATTTAAAAGATTTCCTCTAGAACCAGCTACATGGGACATACTTCAAAAACAGAAAATGTCAGGAACATTTGGACCAGTTAAAAAACTTCCATTGGTGCCCCATAACATCTGTTACCTGCACCAGTTGCTTTACTTAACCTAAAATAAAATAAGATCCTGACTTTCAACTGGACCATCCTGAAGCCAACTAGGACCAGCTAGCTGAAATATCAATATCTACAGGTATGGAGAATTGAAGGTTCTTGGAATGCATCTCTCATCCTCCACCATTGAGTATATTACCTAGGTCTGCTAAGCGTTGTGGCTGAACAACATCTGGAAGGCCACACATTCCCCACAATTTCTGTATCATCACAAATGTAACAAAAAGGTGTGGGGGAGTTAGTGTACTTCATTCTGTTGTCACAGCCATTAATTGCTGCCAAGTAATGTTTCTCAAATTAATTTGAAATCTGAAGACCCTGAGGTAGTAGAGAAAGCCGCTCATGGTCCTGAGACCAAAGCATAAAGTGGATGATTAGCAAGTGTGAACTTTGAGAGTTTTCTTACAATAAAAACTAAACTCAACTTTCACTTTTTTTACTTGGAGTAGGTGCAAACCTAGAGGTAACTGCAGTCAGAGGGGATCTCCCGCCTCAACTGCAGACTGATGGAAACTCATCAGTCTCTCTAACTGTGAAAAAGCTAGCTCCATTTCTGAAAGGGGGTTGCTTGGTGACAAGAGGAGAGGGGAACCTAGTCTCTTACTTTCTAAGCAGCTGCTTCTCTGTAATGTTATCCAAGCAGCCCTTGAAGACTCTCCTGTGTGATGTGAAGGGCAAAGCTGTCAGTCAGCAACACAAGAGATGCCCGTGGGTGACAAAAGAAGGGAGTAATTTTCTAGACTCCTTTGCTTTAATTGCACTGCAAAGTTCAGAGCCTCTGTTGTGCATTCTTTCAAAATGGGTGAGGGCTGGGTAGAAGGCAACAATGTTTAATTCTAAAACTAGAAAGAAGGGGGGGGTGTGAATCTCATCTGATAACTTGATTTTTAAAAGGCTTGCAGGGGGGAGCTGCTTTAGATCTGCGGTTTTTATAACTTTATATTACTCTTTGTTCCTTAAATACAAGGGTTTTTTTTAAAAAAAAATCAATTGCCCATTGTTGCTAATGCATGTTTTTGTAAGGCTTTGCTCTCCAAACATGGAAGATTGGCTTGTGGGTTGCTTTCCAATTGGATGGAGAAAACAAACCTTTCTTTGCATATGCATAAAGACTGAAGCTGAGGAAAGGGACAGTGATGTCATACATTTTTGGTGTAAAATGTTGTTTAATTTACTATATACATTAGAGGTAATAAGGCAAGGAGCTGTCTATCTCAAATGGGTGAGAGAATGGAGAATGAGTAATGATTGATGGAATGTCTGAGGGAATTTTAATAAGGCTGGTGAATGACAGGTGGGATGACAGTTGATATAGTGAATTAGGGTAGTTAGAAAGAAGAAACTAGCAAGTAAAGTGAGGATTGAGGTTAAGAGTGTCAATCAATTGCATTTAGGAATTAATGAGTGATGTTTGCAAGTCAGTATTAGCCAGGAGTGGAGCATATGAGAGTGTGTGTGTTGTGTTCTAAATTTATTAAATAAGCAATCTGTTTTGTTGTGTTCAGCTTTTGTTAATAAAGTATTGTTTTTATATTTGTATGCTTTTGCCCTCTGGGAACATGATATTATAAAGCCTGGATTTAGACAAGGTATCTGTGGTGGCACCAGTGAATAAAGAGGAGTGGTGTCCAGTGTGGATATAAGTTGGTGCATAATCTCTCACACATATACCTTAAGGGCATCTAGGAGATCTCTGCAATGAGTGGCCACAGGAGTAGGACAGATGGAGGTCCTCACAAAACAGAGGTGGGGACAAGGAAAAGCCCTCAGTCTTGTTGGTAACCATGCTGTTTGTGGAAGTCTTCAGATTTGGCAGCAGTGGAGGTTAAGGCAGAGCCTCACACTTGGTGGAAAAGTGGTAATTTGAGTGGTAAACCCTCAGAGGGACTGACCATGTTCCCATGTGGGCTGAGCCGGTCCTCATTAGCTCTCCTATTTGGCTGTGTTGAAGGCTGAGCTCTACAAAGGACTTTTACTCCCAGTGCATCTTTGGTATCCACTGGAATTGGTTCCAGGACCCCACCATGGATAATAAAATCAGTGAATGCTCAGGTCCCATTATATGTCATAGTAAAATGGTGTCCATTATATAAAATGGCTCAATCAAGGTTTGCTTCTTGGAATTTATACTTTTCTAAATATTTTCAAACCATGAATGGTTGAATCCATGGATGAAGAATCCATGGATACAGAGAGCCAGTTGTACAGTTCTCTGGGCTGTTAGGAACTCTGTTTTAGTAGGATTTTTGATCATGTCATACTATTGACCTTCAAGCAAATGACAGCAAATCTGCCCTTTCCAAATCTGACCATTTGAAACGGCAAGATATAGTAACTGTAGTAGAGGAAGGATGAGAGGCAGCCCAAACTTTTTTGCTGTCTGAGGCAGAAAGCAAAGCACCATTGATCAGGAAGAGCCCCAGAAAGAGGAAGGGAAAACGGTGGTACCCACATCCCCTCTCCCTCAAAAGAAAAAGGTAGTGGTCCACTTTTACCTTCCACCAAAAAGAGAAGAATGTAACTGCAGTGATAAGCTGTATGACATGTCTGGAAAAAAGGTGGCTCTTTGTGGAACTCTCACTTGATGAGAATGAGGCAGGAATGCTGTGGATGTGTCATCCTTCATCTCAGGGTCCTACTGTCCTTTTCTCTGGGTGGAGAGGTCACAGGCACTGCTGTTGCATAAAGGTGAAGGTAGTCCTTTGTGATGAATGTCTAGTCGTAACTGACTGTAAGGTGTGGTGCTCATCTCTGTTACTAAGCCAAAGAGCCAGCATTGTCTGAGCATTACTCTAGTGGTCATGTGGCCAGCATGACTGCACTGAACACTGTTACTTTCTCACTGAAGTGGTGCTTCTTTCTCTTTGCATGCTTTCAAACTGCTATTGGCAAGAGGAGGAGGTTTGCCATTGCCTTCCCCTGAAGCTGAGAACATGTAACTTGCCATAGGTCAACCAGTGGGTTTCATGGCAAAACTAGGAATCAAACCCTGGTTTCCAGAGTCATAGTCCAATGCTCAAACCACTCTGCCATGCTGGCTCCTTGTTAAGGTAGGGGTAGTGCTGAAATTGCCACTCTCAGTGCCTTGCCACATGAGATAAGGGACCTTACTACACAAGGCTCCAGGCATGGGATGGGAACGGTCCAAAGGGAGCCAGGAAGGGAATGGAATGAGTGGGGGACACATTTTACTGCACACAGAAGTCCCTCACTCATTCCGTTCTTTTCTGTCCGTTCCCAATCTGTTCTCTGGGATGGATTGGGAACAAAAGGGAAGAGAACGGAACGGAATGGGGACTTCTGTATGCAGTAAAATGCATCCCCCACTCGTTCCTGGCCCCTTTCATTCTGTTTTCCTTTTGTTCCGTGGAGCCCCTGTGTGGTAATGTTCAATGACTTCATAGAACTCAATGGCTGTGGGCAGGACCAATGTCCATGAACTTGCGGGGTGGACCAAACAGTTTAAGGGCTCTTCAGGTGAGTGTGTTAACATGACTGACCTCTAGCTGAAATTGAAGACATCTTGTGTTTTATATTAAAAGCAAATCTTTCCCCTAACCACCAAGCCTGCTGTTCTCTCAAAATGGATTCTGCCTCACATAAGAATTGCACATAAGAGTCTTTTTTATGTTGTTTATTTATTTAGAATCTTTTTTCTACTCCACTTTTCAGCCAAAAAGCATCTCTGAGCATCTTAAATTCAATCAATAAAAACAAGACAGTTCCAGCCCACAGGCTTACAAGCTAAAATACATGACACAAAAAGGAGGAAAGGGATGGTTTAAGCAACAATTTTTCTCACAGCAAAATAACATATGGCCCATATTACACTCTGGGGTAAAACAATCACAGATTGCGAAACTTCTTTCTGAAAATTTCTTTTGTCAGCTGTAGATGTTCTAACTATATGTAACTTTATAAGACATTTTGGAATTACTAAAAAAATTGATTTATTAAAATGGTATTTTGAACAACACAGTTCAGTAGAAAATTCTATAGTTAAGTACCAGAGGTGAAATGCTAACTCAGGAAGGAATTCCAATTTCTGTCTGTCTGTCTGTCTATTAGTTTATATTCCACCTTTCTCCTTGCATAAGACCCAGGGTGGTTTTGACAACTGACATTTAGGCTGTTGCTATCAATATATCACAGTCCAGTAATACAAGCTGCCATGATCTCTAAACAAAAACTAGAAAAATGAGAGGGTCAAAAACCTGAGCACACAATTTTATTCGCAAATAACATAATGTGATCTTTAATAAACCTCCTGAAATGCAATTTTCTAAATGTTGGTGTTGTCTGTTAACAAGTAAACTAGTAAGTACTGAGATTTCAAGGTAATAACCAGATTGGCTAGATCCACTTTTGAATGTTGGGTCTGGACTGTCCTGGCACACCCTTCCATTCTTTCCTGAGTCTGAAACTAATGATACTACTTTTAATACATTATTTTGGATACAATGAGGGCATAATGATGTCCCTTTTTTGCAATGAGGCGATGACTGATAAAAGTTTTTTTAAGGGGCTCAACTGATTGCCCCTTTGGAGTGGCCTGCAGCCGCCCCTTTCCTTGTGGATCGGGGCCGTGGCAACTAAATACAGTGGCTGCAATCTGGCCTTTCTGCCATGCAAAAAGAAGCTGCAAAAAGCAATGTATCTTTCACAGTTAAGCCATTGCCAAATGTTACATATAAAACCCAACAGGAGTTAAGAGTGAATTCTAAAGGCAAGTGTGAATAGGGATATAATTCATCACTAAATTTCCTCTGAAAGGAAGCAATAAGTAATTTTAATAATTTTCTTCCTGTTGCAGAAAGTCTTGGAAATCCATTCTGTTTTTGAAGTTGGTTCAAAATTTGGGACTCACTCTGTGCAAAATTTGTACAGAATTGTTTTGCAAAGAAAACAGCATTTTCTGCATAATAAAAACATTTCAGCACAGAAAATAATAAAATATTGTTTCCTTTCCAGAAATATTGTTTTATATGCAAATCTACTACCTGTGAATTTTGCACAGAATAAATCCCCAATTACAGCATTTTCTATGCAGGAAATATTTTTTTTTGCATAGAAATGGTTATTAATTAATTATTATTTTTTGCACAAAATAACCATGTAAAATTTTGCATAGAATAAGTCTTAAACTGTGATGATTCTAATCAGTCCTGGATTTCTCCCATCAAGGTTTCCCAGCACTTGAAAAACATGTTTTTCAACCATTTCCAAAATACTTTTAATATTCCTGCCATCCCTAAGTGTGAAATATACTGTTTTTTTTTTTTACAACACCAAACGTTTTCATGTCCTTGTATAAAAAGGACATATTACAAAGTGGAGACCTTCAATTACACTTTAATTAATTTTTGGGAAAGCTGCTCAATGGCATCACAGGCCAAGGACTACCATTTGATTATTCCTATCCCAGATGACCCACACATTCCTCTTTTTCTTTCTCCCTGCACCCTCCCTCAATCTGCATTATAAATTTCTGCCTCATCGAAGCGTTCAGACTCTAGATGGCAGAAGTACAGTTTCTTCATCACCTCTCTTCCCTAGCCTCTCAGTTAATCAACACTTTCCTAAGGCTGGAGGACAATGCCTTTTTGGAACTAAGGATAAAAATGTTTTTAAAATAAGTATTTTAATTTTGGAAGCTTGTGGGTTGCTTCCATTATCTTCTTCAACTCTCCAGGCACCTTAGTCCATCTGTGTTAGTTTATAGATGCAAGAAAGACAATCTGTGTTTCGAGCTCAGTTGTTTCTGTCTATTTCTTCTCTTGCCGATGCTCTAGCTAGCTGATTCAGTTTAATTATAGCATAATTGGACAGCAAAGAAAGAAGTTCATTGTTGATGCATCTTTAAGGGATAAAGAATTAAATACACTCCTCTTTTTCTTTCTGTACTCCAATGAATGGCCTTTAGTTGTTCAGCAACTTTAATTGGCCTGTTAAAAAATCAACAATGCTGCACATCATTTTAGCTATCCCCAGAAATTCTTTGTTCTTCATTCTTTGCAATTTAGTCCATTTCTCTTTCCCCTTGTCAAGCTGCTCATGACTGTGCTACGTTTTGCTATGACTGAAGAATAAGAGGCAATGAAATTGCAGGGAAGTCTTCTGTGGATATGTGCACTCATACATGTGTGTGGGTGTGATGTAAAACCCTTTGTTAAACTGTGAATAAATTTTGAGCTGTGTTATGTGTTCCATGGCGTGCTTGTTTTGGAGGCAGTGTCTAGTACTAAAATATCATTTCTTCAGAGGAGGCAGAAGCTTGAACATGTGTTATCAACTTTTTGTTACTAAAGGGTACACATTCTAGACTTACTGGTTTGTTTTGGGGTAATACAAGAGAAGTATTACAATGGAAGTGATGGTATTACAAGGGAAGTGATGGTAGGCCAATCTGTACCCTGTAATAGGTTCTTGTGTATAGGTTTGCCAGGTTGCAACACAAATATCCCATCTCTACTTTTAACATTTATGTTCAGGAAGACATTTGTGCCTTCCTTTCCATTTCTTCCTAGGTCCCACTGGTCCTGTCCCTTACTTTCTGCCTCTTTGCTGTATAGCAAACTTGGAGTTCATATTGCTCCGGCATCTGAAAGATGAGGAGGTGGAATGATGGGAGGCAACCTAAGAAGTAAAATGGTGGAAGGAGCAAACTGTACCAAAACCTATATATAATTCAAGATGAATTCATCATGAGATCTTGTTGTGCGTGGAATTTTTTGAGGATTGCAGCTGCCCTGAATTCCAGCATAGTCACTGTTATCAGAGAAGCACTGGCCTAAGACACAGGTGTGACCAGGATACCACTGTGTTGGTCTACTGTAACTTTGACTTGAGAGTTGCATAATTCAAAAGAAGAAGGTAGACTAAGGACAGGAGATGATATGATGGTCCACAAATAGGACATAGATACCAGATACCTACATCACATTAGTATCAGAGACAGACCCAATTGTTTTGTCTATTTGGGCTTTTCAAATATATTACTGGGTTTAAGAAAGAGCCAATGAAAATCAGGGAAATGATAGGAATCACACAGGACACAAACTGAAGTCTCCATGCTACAAATTAACTTCCAAAAAGAATTCCAACCAAAGGAAGTATAGTTTTTGTATTCCAGGTAAGAGAATTTAAAACAAAAGGCCATCAGAGATTCTTGAAATCCAAACAGCAAAATGTAGACATGGGAAATCATGTCTCTATATATTTATATTGTCCACTGGTCTTACATCTCAGAAAGAATTAATAATGAAAAACAGTTAAAAGCAGGACTGTTTTTTTAAAAAATCCAAATAAACAGTACAGCATTTTCTTAATGGCCCTTTCCCTCTGAGCAACAGCTATTAATGGCCTGCCTAAACAAAGAAACATTTAGCTGCATCTGAGAGGATAGCAGGCAGGATGCAAGACTGTTCTTTCTAGGAAAGGCATTCCAGAACCTGGGAGCAGCCACTGAGAAGGCTCTTTCTTGTATTCCCACCAGATGCACCTGTGAAGCTGGTACATTTCACAGATGATACAATTCTGAGAAACTGCACATACAGTATGTAATGCAGAACACCACATCGGTAGGTTTGCTGGCCATGCTAGCTGGGAAATTGTGGGAGGTACAGTTCACAAGAGTAATATTTGTAAGCACTGGAAAACTTTTCCAAGTTGGGCTCCATGCTTTTCCAAAAAGGGCATACTTTATGACCAGCCCTCACATAGGGACTTGTAACAAGTGAACTGCAACTAGGCAAGAGGCAGATCAAATGTTGGGACCTAATTCAGATACTGCTCAAACTAGAATGTTGGATCCTGGACCTGACTTATCTATAGGTCAGGTGAAGCAAGCAGCTGCCCCAGGAAACAGATTTTGCTTGTCATGAAAGGGAAAAAACTTTTTAAATTTTATTTCTGCTGTCCAAGATGAGGGGAGGCCATTGCATGGTATTCTTGCTTCAGATGTCAAAAATAACTTGACTGGTTTCAGGTAACTATGTGCTGTGACTCAGATGGCAGCTCTGCTTCAATCAAGAAAATGTATTGGGACATTGAAAAACCTTGGAAGCTGGAAAAATTCTGGCAAATGGTCATCCATACCCAATTTAGGAAGCCACTAGTCTGCTTTCCACCTCCAGCTCACATGATGACTAGTACTATTAACACTCTACTAGCTTTCTAGAGGGTTCAAACCATAGTTGATAGTTCCTCTTAGGCTGAAATCTTATACACACTTGCCTTTGATGAAGTAACCCATGAAATAAAGAGATCTGACACAGAACATGGAATAAAATATGTGCAACTTTATTTAAACTATTCCCTATTGTTAGGAAGGATCTAATTAGGGGAATTTCTGAATTTTAGCTCAAATTGCTGAAAGGGAGGATTCTAACAACACCCTTGCGAAACCGTGTCCTGTGATGTATATGAAAGGTCCACGAGAATCCCTTGAGAGACGACGCTGAGACAGACTGCTCCAATTAAGTCCAAATATTTATTAAAAAAGGGAAAACAAACACACAGCAAAGGGCACAGACATACACACAATTCTCAATGAAAGTAAAGGAGGGAAATTTGGGAGAGAGTTGAGAGAGGCAAATCTATGGGAGATATTTACTTCCAAAGGCTTCTCTGGAAACCCGATGTGGATGAGAGGACATGGCCGCCAAAACGTGGGGGGGGGGGAATGACCGAGGGAGCTTAGATCAGAGTTTGGTCTGACGTGAAATCAGGCTTATTCTGAATATAGCACACTGGTGTGTGCTTGGGCTGAGGCTTATATAGACAATTTCTAGCCTATACCTATGAATGTAATGGCTTAACTGCAGCCAAGACAAAGTGTGTAAAGACCTGGGCTTTTGTTCAACCAAGCTGAAGAATAGTCTTAGCCAAGGCACTTGGATCTGAACATAATCAGGGAAGGTAAACAGATGAATAGATGGCCATTGACTTAATCACCGGGCCAGCAGGTGTGAGGCTGAAAACAAACAGCAGGTATTGTACTGGTTTTTGTAGGAGATGGTTTTTCTTGTCTAACAACTCCAAACTTCCTGTGGGGAATTTCCAGTTCTTGTCTCTAGGGCTCCTACCTCCTCCTTTACAAGCTGCCTACATGACATCTCTGCTTTGGAAAAATGGTGGTGCCCTAGGAGGTCAGCTTGGGGTCAAAGTGAATTCCACACACACACACTCCAAAATTTAATATAAATTGATATGCTCTAACACTATTTAAACCTGTTTCTTGAAAAAAGCCACCAAAGTGGGGAGCAACCTAATGCAGGATCAGCTGAGGCAAGTGGTTTCTCCTAGATCTCCTTCACAGCTTCCCTTGGGCAAAACACCTGAGCCCTGAGGAGAATCCAAAAACTGGGTTGTTCCCTAGCTAGCCAACTACTAGAAGACCCATTGGAGGATCCGACCTCCAAGCAATACAACTTCAGTGGAGGGCAAGATCCCCCAGCCAGCCCCAAGGACAGCCTCCTTCCTAACCCCACAGCTGCATGCCCAGTGGGGGCAGTTCAGAGGCATATCCTTCACCAAAAGGATGTCATACGTGATCACCAAACTCCTCCTTTCTCTAGTGTGAAGTCGAAGGCTTTCATGGCCGGCATCCATAGTTTTTTGTGGGTTTTTCGGGCTATGTGGCCATGTTCTGGAAGAGTTTCTTCCTGACGTTTCGCCAGCATCTCTGGCTGGCATCTTCCTCATTCCCCCCCCCCCATCTGCCATGTGGTTGCCTATTTAAGACACTATCCTAGGCCAATTTCCAATTTCCCAAAGCACAGTATAGGGTAGGCAAAAAACCTGTGGAAAAGGGAGAACATTTCTACCTGTCTCTGAAGCGACCAGTGAATTTACACTATGTTAAAGGTGGGATGGTGGGTTGAAACTTCCAAAAGATTGGAGGGTGAGGGGAGGTAGACCCTTATATAACCTCAGCTCCACCTGTCAGCTCTCCAAATCTTGGTGGGAAATGTTAAGGCAATCATAAATGTGGCCTCTCCTCATAGGAGGCCATCAAACTCTTATCCCTCCCACCATGCAAGCAGTGTGGGAAGATAAGTATATTGCACATAACCAAGTTTCCTTCTATGTAAATAGACACAGCATTTGTCCTGTGAACACTAGTGTGTCTGTTGGCCGCTCTGCTTAATGTGTTGGTTTTTGCCTATCATGCACCCATTTTCACTGAATGGGATATGAGATATAGTTGGAACATGATGCTGATAAAGCCCATGTAAGAGTGACTTAATTTCAGCTATAATTGAACTACATCACCTTTTAAGAAATGATTGTTACTTTCTCTTCTGCATTAATATAGAAATCTTAATGATCTGTTTACAAGGATTGATATAGGGAATTAATTAAGCTGTACATTTTTTGTAAAGCAACAAGCTCTTTAAAACTGACAGATCACTTGGTCACATATGTACCTGTCTGAATATTAAGATCCTGTTTAGTTTTATTGACTAGAGTTTTCTAGCCTACTTCTCCTCAATATATCTTGGCAGCACAAAGCAGAGACTTTTTAGTTGTAGTGTCTCAAATTTGAAACTTCTCACTGTCACTCAGGGTGCATCTACACTGCAGAAATAATGCAGTTTGGCACCACTATAACTGCCATGGCTCCATCCTACAGAATCCTGGGATCTATAGTTTCGTGAGGCACTAGCACTCTTTTGGCAGATGAAACTCGAGACCATGTGAAACTACAGATCCCAGGATTCCATAAGAGGGATCTACATCTCTTAAAGTGGTGTCAAACTGCATTATCTCTATAGTGTAGATGCAGTTGCTTTGTTTTCAGTGTTATTAATATACAACATTGTTATTAATTCATCACTAGTTTGTTTATTGCCTTTCTTCCAAGGGGAGCAAAGGATGAGACAATACTCCTCTGTGGTGGTGCCTCCCTCAAGGTCACCCTTCTCAGAAAGGAATGTGGATCTGAATATGAATCTTACTGATTCACAGGCCAGCATTTTATCTGTTACAGCACACTGGCTCTTGAAATTCAGCTTCAGGAGTTTATGGCTAAGAGACAGAGTAAAAAGAAATAAAATAAAATAAATTATATTACTTTTTTTTAAAAAAAACTCCAAATAATGAATTAGTGCTATAAACCACAAAGAAATGTCTGATAATGGAAAGCTTTCAAAAGTGGCTGACCAAGGTTTCTTTTAAAAATATATGGTGTCCTTAATCAAATTGGTATTTCTGATATTTGGGTGGCTTTTACCCTGACGCTAAAGGAGACATCAACATTTTGCCCAAGTGAGAAATCTATATCCTGTATTATTGTAGTGTTAATAACACAGAGGCCTAAATCAACGGGGAATTGATTTCTTGAAGCTAAATAGACTATTGGCCTTCGCGGAGAAGCAGCTCCAGTCAATGAAGGAATGGCCTTTTCAATTTAGTTCCGCTGCTGTCGATGTAAATAAAATTGCTCATGAAGCAAATTGCAGCTCCTTACTGTGTGCACTTGAAACCATCCAATTCTTTGCAAATGGTTGTTTTATGTTAGCAATAGGATTAGGTGACTGTGAGAGTGTGTCAGCCAAATGCAGAGTACAGTTTACTTTGAAGGTCAGTTGAGTATTGTAATGGGGTGCTTCAGACTCAGAGCAGCTGTGGCACAGGCAAAAGTGAAAAGTGATGCAGGGCACGGAGGAGAAAGCAAGGAAAGAAGAAGAAAAAAGATTGTTCATGGATTCAAAAACACTCCCCCAGCAACTAATGATTCAATCTATATCAAAGGGGAAAGATCTTGATGTCAAAATAATGAAGCAGAAGGATGTTTCTGAAACATCTGGATACCTGGTATGGAATTTTGTACTTACATCTTGTGTTTAAAACAAAACTCATTGTCATAAAGCCAATTACTAATCCCAACTAGATTAAATCTATTGAATTTATACGAAGCTGGTAAATCAAACATCTGTATAAATTCCATTGACCCAATGTTTTATTTTAGTTGAGACTACTAATTGCATTTATGTCATGGAATATTAAATAGGTACAGTTGCCCTAGGATAATTACACTAATATATAGGAGGTTTCCCCCAATCAGTGTCTTACAGGTGCTTTAGGATCCAATTGCCCTGATTTAGAACCATTGGCCAGATTGGCTGGGGCTGATAGTGAAACAGGCATGCTTCCCTGTCCCTATTTCTTTGGACCTAGGGACTGAAGGTTTTCTGGCATTTGTCAGCTAATCTGTATCTCTTTGGAGTTTGCTATCATCATCATTTGTTTGCTTTGTTTCCCAACTCACGATCAACAGTAGAACTGGAAGAAATTACAAGGGCCATCGAGTCAAATCCCCTGCCATACAGGAATCAAAGCACTCTTAACAGGTGGCCATCTGGCCTCTGTTCCAAGCTTGCTCCATATTCAATATGACAACCTTTAAAATATTTGAACATGGCTAACATGTCACTTATGTCTTAACTTTCTCTTCTCCAGCTTAAAAACACCCAGCTCCCTAAGTCACCCCTCAAGGTATTACTCCCCTCAGTCCAGACACTATATTCCTATTGTTGCAGTTTACAATTAACATTGGCTTTTTTAGCTGCCGCACCACACTGTTGACTCATGTTCAAAACAAAAAACAAGCTTCATTTATACACCGCTTTATACCGCCTAAGCAGTGTCTAAGCTAATTTGCCCCCAACAATCTGGGTATTCATTTTAGCGACCTCCTCAGAAGGATACAAGCCTGAGTCAAGCTTGAGCCCTTTTGCTGGTCTTGAACTCGCAACCTTGTGGTTTTGAGTGAGTGGCTGCAGTACAGGCATTTAACCACTGTGCCACCAGGGCTTGTAATCTACTAAAACTCCCTTTCACATGCACCACTGTACTTTTTGGGACAGACCACCCAAAAAAGCTGGCCTGCCGGTGCCTATTTTTCCACCGCAGGGAAGCCATAGCCTCCAAACCACGTGGCTTCCTGCCGGCAGAAAAAGAACCCACAAAAAGTGGATTCTTCTCAAGCTGTGACAGTGGCATAATGAGTGCGCCACTGGTGCAGTCATTATGTAAACACCACATGGTGCCATGCGAATGCTGCATGGCGCTTACGTAACAATGGCAGTGTCCATGTATACAGGGCACCACCATTGTTATGCTCTCGTCACGTGCTAGGATTGCGGGGCATGTGGGTGCTCCGCCCCCAGGCAATCCTAGCATGTGATGAGGGCGTCAGTAAGGGTCCGTATGTACTGGGCCAAGCTAGTTGTTTCCCCATCCTATAGCTGTGCATTTAATTTTTTCTCCTTAAAAGTAGTACCTACCTTGCATTTCTTCCCTGTTAAAATTCATTTTGTTAGTTTTGACCCAGCTCTTTAACCCGTTAGGGTCATTTAGAATTCTAACTTTGTCCTCTGGGATATTATCAAGCCCTCCTAATTTGGTGTCATCTGCAAATTTGATAAGCATGCCCTTTATTTTTCCATCCAAGCCATTTTTAAAGATGTTGAACAGCACTGGGCGCAGGACAGAACCATGTGGCACTGCACTGGTCGCTTCTGTCCAATATGAAGAGGAGCCATTGCTAAGCACCCTTTGGGTCTGGTCAGTCAACTAATTACAAATAAACCTAACAATAGCATTGTATAGCCCATATTTTACTAGCTTGTTTGTAAGAATATCATGGGGGGTGTTGGCAAAGGCAATACTGAAATCAATATAATCCAAACAGGAAGTATTAACCTCAGCATTCTACCTAAGCACTCTGAAAAATTCAGGACATTTATATAAGCAGGTTCTTTATCCTCACCCTGACCACTCAGTCAGTGTCCTTGTCATTTTTGTGAGTTGGAGGAGTTTAGGCTCCCTAAAGTTTGGAAGATGGCCCTGTAAACTGTTTAGGGTCCCTCAGCAGTTTAAATGTTTGGAAGATGGCTCTGTAAGCAGTAATGGGGAAGATGGCTAGTGTTGGAAATAGTTCACTTGCCACTATTCTCTTTCATTGTATGGGAGATTTGGAAGTACTGCTATGTGTGCTTGAACAATTGGCTTTTAATAACAACCACTCATTTTGAAGCAAAGGCATATGGCTTCTGTTTCATGATATAGGAACTTTGGTGAAATTAAGCAGGGCTAGATCTAATGGTAGTGCATAGACAGGAAACCCCCTATTCACATGTATGATGCTTTGAATTCCATGGGAGAAAATTCTGCCTAATAAATGCAGTAACATCACTGAGTAGAATGCTTTCCAGCACCTGACACCCAGAGCTAGCTCAGTCAGAGTGAAACATTGAGGTATTATGAAAAGCAACAAATTGCTAGTTCTCTGTCTGGCTATCTGTCAGTCTATCTGGCCCGGTACAGATGGACGGAAAGTGCCGTCCTCGGGCCAAAATTAGGATTCGGGAGCGCACAGCAACTGCTTGCTCATGAACCCTAATATGGAAAGATAGTGTCATCATGATGGCCTCCTGTCCACATGGGGGCCTCCATGATGATGTAAACACTGTGCAGTGTCCAGATGTCACTGGCAGGAAGTGGCGACATGGTGGTGCCCTTTCCTGTTTGCAGTGTCGCAAAAAAGAAGCTGCTCTAGACAGCTTTTTTTTGGCACCGTGTCAGTGCTGCAGCGTGTGGCAAAGACGGGCAGTGTGGAGCTGCCTGTCTGTTGAGCCCCTCTATCATTTTATATGCTGCTTTTCTCCTAAATTAGACCTTAGGCAGCTCACAAATGACATTTTAAAACAGTACAAATTTACAAACATTATTTAAAATATCACATCAATATAGCAAGTTAAAAAATTAAAAAAATCATTAAATAGATACTAAGTTAAAATATAAATCATTAAAAACATACAAAAGCAAACAACCCGGTAGAAAGCCTCCTTGGGTGCAATTATATATTAAACGTCTGCTTGAAAAGAATAATGCTATTATTATTTCTGGGCAGATTGTGCAAGATGTTTTTGGGCTTTTCTGCCTTAGATACCAAACTAAATGTTTGGCCTTAGGTACAATGTCTGGCATTCAGTATTACAGCTACAGATTCACAGCCTAGAGTTACAGACCTGCAACTGCTTTGTATTCAGTAAGACCTGCATAGACTTACTGTAAGAGTGTGTAAATTGGACAGAGGAGAGCCATTCAGTTTTTGATCAAGGTACATAGAGACCCCAGTCCTGCCAGTGAGAAAGACTGTAACAATCAGAAGCAGAGCACCTGTTGCAAGCCCTTGTTGTAGCCAAACTTGCTGGTGTGAAAGGTGGAAACATCTTCCTCCCTGTGCCAAGATCAGAAAACTGAACAGGCCTCCATCACTCAGTTTTGCTGTTGGTTCTTAAGGTGGGCTGGAGAAGACTGTTACCTAGGTCCAGAACACACTGCAGAAATAATCCAGTTTGAGTTAGCTGTCTTGGGTCAATGCTACGGAATCCTGGGAACTGTACTTTTGTGAGACATTTAGCCTTCTTTGTCAGAGAGCTCTGGTGCCACAATAACTACAATTCACAGGATTCCCTAGCACTGAGCCAGGGCAATTAATGTGGTCTCAAACTGGATGATTTCTGCACTGTGTTCTGGACCTAAATTATATCTCCATAACAAAGGCTGCATCTGAATTGCAGAAATAATTCTGTTCGACACCAGTTTAACTACCATGGCTCAACATTAGGGGATTCTGATAACTGTAGTTTTGTAAGACACTTTGCCTTCTCTACAGAGAGCTCTGGTGCCACAAAAACAAAACAAAAAATCTACAGTTCCCAGAATTCCATAGAATTCCATAATTCCATAGCATCTCGACATGGCAGTTAAAGTGGTGTCAAACTGGATTATTTCTACAGTGCAGTTACATCTTAAACAAGTAGCTGATCTAGCATATCGGCATATGACTTTTGGGGAGAGGAGTGCCATTTCCTGCACCACCTCAGTGAGCAAAATATTTTGGACTGGTGCTGTTGATGCCAGTGAAATCCTAAATATGTTTGCAGCCTGATAAGAAGAGGGGGAAAAGGATAATACATCTCAGATCTTTCCTGTGCTGCCAATTTTATAATTGGGCAAGAAAGAAAGGATGGAGTTATGTGAAGAGGCTTTCAAATACAAACTAAAACAAAGCAAAATAACCCCTCCTTCAATTCCACATGCTTGCCCAGAGCGAATGGTTGAAAGGATTTGGTGGGTTTGTGAGCAAGTATCATTTTTTGAATTGTTTGTTCTTACCAAAGCTATTCTTTTCTCATTGGAAAATCTGTTTCTTTGTTAGTTAACATCAAAGAGTTAATTCCATCACCTCAGTTCAGCATTATGAAGCGTCTGCATGAATCTGGGCCAAGAATTTTTTCTTTCTTTCTTTATCATTATAAGCACAACTACTCACACTGTTTTGGTGGAGGAAACGGATGGATGTCACACCTGAAAAAGAATTAAAGTAAAAGGATACTAATTAAAATGGCTCCATGATGGTAATTTTGAAAGTATCTACAAATAATCTGTAAAGTATTGTTCTTTCAAGACGACTCAGCAATGCCTCAGCTGACTTTTTTTGAGATTATATTGATAGGATGTAATCATTTAGATAAAAGAGGGATAATAATTTTTTTTAAATAAAATAAATCAGACTGGGTTAGTATCTTTACCGGAGCACTAAAATACCATCCTCCCCACTCAGTGAAAGCAGGAGAAAGCCATTGGAAAGGTTTACGTTGGGGAAGAGACTGGTTGGAGCATCCATCCATTTGGAGGAAAGTAAGGTGGCAGGGCAATGAGAGGTAATGGGTGATTTAATCCTCACCCAAATTACTTCATATAATTTCCTCCTTCTCTTTTTTATTTAACTGGTAGAAGTAAAATGATGCTGTAAGAAGCCATGTTTGTAGATATGTCCCTGATTTAATTAAGTTGATGTGCACTTTTTTTGTGCCCCCCCCCCCCCATATGTCCATATTGTCTACATCTGCTACTACTTCTATTTCTTACATGCCAATACATAGAAATTTCTTGTGGTATTGACTTTGTTGCTGTTTTTTTAAAAAACAAACAAACAATAGAACTGAATTCTGTATGAAGGGCACCAATTGTTTTTTTCACAAGGCATGTTGAGAATCTGACAATTAAGTGTTTGGAGATAGTTTTGAAGAAACTAAGCATTTCTAGCTGTTTGTCCTTACAGACAAGGAAGGAGCCAGCTGCACCCTCCCTGAAGTCTTTTGCTTCTGGCAGGTGCTGCAAACTGCTGAATCAAGAAATGCTAAAATCTGACCTTTTGTTACTCGTGTTATAAACAAATTTCCAATTCTCAGAATGACCTGCTGCGATTCACACAGCAGGGAGCCATCCAGGGTCAGTTTGTGCATATCTGGTAGGTGAAAGCCAGCCAGTGTGTTTCTGGATATATTCCTTAGTGTTCAGGCATCGTTTGATCAGCCTGAGCCTGATGAGTGTCTTTGATGCCCTAACAGTTTCAACCTGACTTCTCAGAACCTTTCCTCTTCCAATTCATTTGCCTCTCTGCAGGTGGCTGTAGAGGTGAGGAGAAAGAGAAAGAGAAATCCAAGAATGTGTGCGCTTGCCAGGCTCCTAAATGAACAAAGTGAAGAAAATGACCCACAAAACTGCTTATGGGTGGGCATAATCCACAATGCTAATTATGGGTGGGATGCAATACCAGAGTTGGTTGGCATCTCAATACCGGAGATGGTTGGTACTGGCAATTTTCAGTAGCAGATGCTGGATGGTCTGAGAGGGTAGTGATAGCCATTATCTGTCCTCCTGAGCCTCCCAGCTGTTCTATGTTGGAGGGAACCCTGGACATCATTCTCCACATGACTATAAGTTGCCCTCTTGCCCTCAGAGGATTCTCAAATCACCAACTCTGAAATAAGACACCAAAGACTCCAACATTTTACATCTAAAAATTGGAACACATGGCCAAACAACACTGGATTTCATTCAAGATGGTAGGAGTTATTAATGAAGAAGAACAGGTAAGCAATTAGAGACTGCAGCAGTTTGCTTTTGCCTGAGTCTACTGGGAGTGGCAAGATACTGTCCTCTCCTATCTTCTCCCCACTGTTGAGTTAACTGAGACCAAACTATTTTTCATTGTGAACTCAGTTTGCACAGTTGAAGTAAACTGAGGGAAAGGGGGAAGAGGAAAGGTAAACAGGTAAAAAAGTAAATCATCTGAAAAAGTGGGATAGCAAAGAATTCCTTTGGACTCTCCTAGCCAAATCAGGCTGGTTGGAGGGTCTGAAATTCAATGGCCAGTTCAGCCATCATCAATACACGAAATAGGATGCTTTCTTTCTTTCTTTCTTTCTTTCTTTTTTTTTTGCCTCAGATGGCAAAATGACATGAGCATCTAATTATAACTTTGATGTATGACTATGGCATAGGGTTGCCAGGCAATGCAGGCACTTGAAATGGTCTGAAAGTGAGACCTGCTTGTGTCAACCTGAAATAGGCCAGTGATCCATTGCTATGGGGTAACAGATCCACTCTTGTTCTTATAGTGCCTCATTTCACAGCTGCTCCAGGTTATATGGGATCCATCCAAGTGTGGGATCCTATGCTGACAGAGCATTGGCACTGGGAGAGTGCCAGTGCCACCGAGAGCAGTTGTGGGAGGAATATCTGTAAAAACAAAAGTTAATCAATCACCTTCACAGTAGCACATATGTGTGAACAGAACACTGTACACAAGATGGCAATCTCTGGTGGCCAAGTTCAAACAGGATGTTCACAGTGCCAAAGAAAAAGCTGGTGGAAACTGTAGTTCCAAGGAAACTCATTTACAAACTGGAAAGGAGTTGAAGGAATTGGGAGGTATTTTGACTCTGAATCAAAAAACAGATGGCTTTTCTACTGAGCTTGCAACTTTTCTATTTTTTTCAAAAAGGATCCTTACAGGAAGGAGGGTTCCCTTCAGCTGCAAGTCATTTTGAGATACCAATGTTTGAGTTTTTTCATCAGTCACAAAGCAGTGAAATTTATCTTTAGATACACTGATACTAAGTGAACGGTCTTTATTTTTTGGTTTGTAGAAATGCCTACAGAAGGAATGAATAATTTATTTATTTTTTACCACCAGAAGCTCTTGTTTGATTGTACAAAGTTGTAAATCACACACAACGTAAAGCAGGCTCCTCTCCTCAGACTTCCCCACCAAGAGGTGGGCATTCAGAGGCTGGTAGAGATGGTGGGACTGTAGTTACAGATGCAGGACCTAGAAAATGTCCCTCAGACACCTGGGATCTCATGAAGGTTGGGTGCCCAACTAGCTGTACTTTCCATCCATACGCAGTCCTTGTTTGCCTGTTCATTTAACAACACACTTTCCAGATTATTAAAAAACAAAAAAGGTAATGCCTTCTGAAAGACTGTTTGAAAAGTTGATGTTGTGGTTGCCTTGAAAATGTGTGTGTGTGTGTGTGTGTGTGTGCCTGTATGTGCTTGCCTGTGTGCGTATGAAATCCAATACGTTTCACCGTGGTCTTTGAATTCTAAAACAGTTTTTATAAAACGAAACAAATCTGTTGGGTAATTAGATGAAAAGCAGAGAATTTTTTCAAGCTACAGTACATCAAAAAAGATTTATAATCCCTCTTCTGTAATCAAGGTAAAGAGCCACTGCCTAATGTATTTATTGCTGCACTGAAATTTTTTATATATATAAAAGAGATTTTATGCCACACTTGGTGCCTTAATTGACTGGTGCTTGTAGTTATTTGTTTCTTAGAAAAACCTGATGCAAAGCTTCTATTAAAGGTTAAAAGGCACCTCTGCCTCACGGGATTTAATTTAATGTTGTGCTAAGTGTTGTTCTGTTTCTAAAGCAAAGGCAGCAGAGGTCATGTGAATGTTGCATATTACAGTCACCTGGTTCCCTCTGCTCCCCTCCAGTATTCTTTGCCCCAGATTAACTTGTCACATAGTGTTTTACCTGTACAGTCTGAAAAGAAACATCCTTTGCACTGTAACTATAAATTGCAGACAGACAGATTTTTAATTGCTTGTTATAAAGAAAATTACCCACTGTATAAAAACTTGGCTTCTACAGATGGTTCACATCCTTGTGAAAATAAATTATCCCATGCTGTTGATCAGGCCTACACAATGTGTTCCCTGACAAACTGAATGCAGCCTACTGGCCAGGTATGGTGGCCAAAGAGGACCATTTGGAACCAGGTTGTGAAAAAGCCAGCAGTCCACAAGGCTCGGTGGCGCACAAATTGAGCATGACTATCAAAGGTTGGTCTCTGAGAAAAGTCCTGTTTTGGTTAGCTCTGGCGGTTTACAGACCGCCAAATAGTACGTCATCAATACGTACTAGGGTTAGCAAGGGGCGGTGCTTCCGCACCCCCCTAACCCTAGTACGTATTGAATACGTACAAGATGGCGGCGCCCTGTTCATACGGGCGCCGCCATCTTTACGTATCGGATGCTGAGCGTCCGTACGCGTCGCGGGCGTTGTGACGTAGTGAGTGCGCCCCTGGTGCCTCGCTACGTCGCAAACGCGACTTAAAAAGAAGCTCCATTTTGGAGCTTCTTTTTCGGTCCGCGCGGGAGTCGGGCCGTGTGAAGGCTCCGGCTCCCCCGCGGACCTACTGGCGGCGGCGGCAGAGCGCCGCAAAGCGGAGGTATGTACCCTGCCTCTGTGTATTTCTTTCCTTTAATTACATGAATCATATCACTGTCTACAGTGCTGAGAAGCAAATGAACAATAGTGCATGATTATACCCTTTAGCTTCTGGGGTTTTTTTAAATGGTCACCAGGAAAAAGAGGCAACAATTCTGTATCTATGGATTTGCTATGTTTCCTTTGGTCTTGGTCCACAGGATGCAGCTATAGCAGTTAAAGTTGAATTGTAAGGCTTTAATTGTATAGCATGAAAGGGTTACTAGTGCTGCGGTTGCCACATGCCACCTGCTACTGTTACAGCCAGATCAACACAGCGATTGTAAGTAACAACCCACAACAGCAACTGGAAATCCCTTTGTTCAAATATTTGAGACGGCGATCCTTTAACCATCCTCCTTTCTTTTTGGTCAATGTCTTTTCCATCCAATTCTCTGTCCTAATCCCATGGACTTGAAATAGGAATCAAAGCAAAATAATAATAATAAATAAAACATTAAAATAAAATGAAAGCAGTGTCAGACCTAGCACCCATATGGTAGATTTTGATCGATATCCAGCCTTCTTGACAAAATTTTCTGTAATAACTTTCTGCCAGGTGCTGGAAATGTATTCCATACAGTGCTATCCCTGTATATTTTGAAGTGTGGATGCCAGTCGTGTTAGTCCCCAGACTGGGATGTAAACCTTTGACTATTTTATCCTTGAAAGAATGAATAATTGCCATAGTTTTCTCCTCACTGCTGGATAAGATGAATATTTCCATGGAAATTTCACCCAGTGTTCACATGCCCTGAAATTATTCTGTTGGGGCATGTGTGCAAAATCATGCTCTTTGCACAAGTTCTTCACATGTTTTTTCCACGCAACCTCCCTTTCTGTGGTTTTTAGAAGCACACAGGCTGGGATGCTATACAGCACAACATAGCATTATAATTCTACATGCTGAGCTATGCTATATCTGCCTCTCAACATCAATACATTTAAATACACTTTTGTTTTCAAATGAATATTAAATACCCTAAAAAGTTCAATGTAAGGAAATCTCATGCATTTCATTCAATTTAAACCATATATTCTGTCTTAACCAGAAATAGAAACCACTTTAAAAAAATAGTACTGATAAAGATCACATTTTGATTTGAATAAGTAAGCAGAGTAGGATCATCGTCTTTATAACCCAGCACATTGACTTCCTTTGATTAATTAATAATGACTCAAGAATGAGTTGTTATGTGAATCAAACTCAAATCTATCCGCTTCTGACAAAGTCTTAAAATCTCTCTAATATACAGCAATGATTGTCAAAATATGCTCCCACAGAGAAGCAAAACGAAGTATTTGGGGGAAGAGCAGATCACCTAATCTCCCAAAATTAGCATCTTCACAGGATGTTGAGGAGTAGTGGTTTCAAAGTACACCCCCAGGGAGACAGATATTGAGTGCAGCCTTAGCATTCTTCACTGGTGAAGAAGTAAAGAAACAATCATATTAAGGGGTCATTCCCACTATATAAAAGAAAAAGAATTGCCAGGCGAATTATATGACCTTCGTTCTCATTTGAACCGGTTCTGATCCTGGCATGATAGATTGCAATCGCGATGAAGTGAGGCAAATGAAAAAAAACCGCATTATTCAAAGAGCAGTTTTTTGGCAATCTTTTTTTTTAAAATCGATTCTGCAGTGGGTTGGACAAGTGGGAACAACGGATGTGAAACACATCATTTGGAGGGGGAGGGATGGATGGCAGAGGGGTGGAAGATGTCACAGACCTACAGTGCTGCCTTTTTGCTTTTTAAAAATAAATAAATAAAGATTAATCAATAAATCAACTTATTGGTTTTGCAACTACTTGCAGTCAAGTAGTTGCTAAATCATTCTATTGATTTCATGATCAACTTTTTTTTTTAAAAAAAGAAACCTAAAGGTCACATCAATTTGCCTTGCCTTCTTCTCACCTTCCTCCTCCTCCTCCTCTTCCTTTTACACAGGAATCTCACCCTTCCTTGCCTCCCTCTCCTCCTTCTCCAACTCTTCTTCCTCTCTGCCCCCAAAGTCCCTTGTTTTCCTCTCCTCCTGGTTCTCCTTGCGCAGCCCCAGCACTTCTATGGCACAACTCAGCACCCTGGGCAAGGGGCGCAGCAGTAGCCTGGAGTCAGGCCACTCGTTCTTTGAGGCTCACTGCCCCTCCGATTTAGTCTAATGCACCAGCCACTATGAAGAAGCCGATAACTTTGAAACAAGGCGGAATCACCCTCTTAGCTCCACCAAGGGGTGTGTGTCCAATGAGTGTCACATACTACAAACCCTTTGCAACACCTCTTGGGCAGCCAGCCCTCCCTCGTGCACCTTTTTGCACTGTCCCTTTTCTTCCCACCACCCACCAGCAGCATCATACACTGGGTTCATTGTGTGAGGGCAATAAAGGGATGTTTAGCCTCTTTGAGAGGGACTGAAGGAAAGAAGGTGGGAGCATGAGCTTTCATAGGCTTGCCTGAAAGCGGTGGAGGTGGCAGGGAGGAAATCCACCAGGTACCCCATGGAGGAAGGGAGGCAGGGATGGTAAGGGAAACCCACGTCCGTTCATGAGTTCTCCTTCTCAAGGACATGTCCTCCATTTCAGCCCCCCCCCCCCCCACAGGCTTGTAAGTCCAGGCTGCTGCAAACATCACTAATGATTGACATGTATTTTGAAGTGGGGCAACTAATGGGAACAACAAGCATGCCACAAAAAGAAGTGATTTCATTGGGGAAAGAAAAAAAATCACTTTCATAGTGGTCACAAGGAAAGGTCTGGACTCAAATTCCAAAGTGCAGTGAGGAATCAATTTAGATTGATTTAAATTGCAAGTGGGAATGACCCCTAAAAATGTCATTTTTCCCAGCCTCAAAAACTAGCATTCCTTCTAACAGTGAATGAGTGGAGAGTCAGTGTAGTGTAATGGTTTTAGTACTGGGCTGAGACTTGTAACTGTGATAGTTTTAGTATTGGGCTGAGACCTGTAAGATTTAGGTTCTAGTCTTCAATGAGCCATGAAAGGCACTGCATGTCCTCAACCTAAATTTTATTACTAGGAAGCCTGATTGAAAAAGAAGGTCTTTGTCTGCTGGTGAAAGGAAAGCAGGGAGAGGGCCAGCCTAGCCTACTGTGGAGGAGAATTCCTCAGAGTGAGTGCAGCCATGAAGGCTCTCCTAGGGTTTCACCTGAAATGGTGGTGTGATTGAGAGAAAGCCTTCCCCTGAGGATCTTAAGACTCTGGCAGATATGGAGATACAGTTTTTCGAACAGTCTTTGGCCAGAACCCTGGAGGTGATTTATGCTGGCATGGGCCCCCACCCCAGTTACACCAGCATAAGTGCTTTTAAAGATCTTGCAGATGGAAGTATCCAGTACTTCTGTGCTGGATATGTAAGGGAGACTGGAGGCTTCTGGATGCATATTTACCTCCTGGCCGTGACTGGCTGTAGCAGTGCACCTGGGGACTATCTAGGCACACCTGGGAAAAGAGAACCAGCTTCTGTCTTTATTGCCAGGGGCAGGAGGGGGAATCCTTTTTCTTTCCAGATGTGTAAGGTGTGCTAGGCCGGATGATGTCAATTGGACAAACAAACCCCTATAGCCACTCAGTGACCTGCAAACAGGGTTTCCTAGGTTTCCTGTGGGGATGAAGAGAGTCATGTATGTGAGCTTACTGGAGGAAAGGCAGGGTGTAAAAATAAGAAATAAACAAAGAAAAAAACATAAAAAAGAGGCTGCTAAGACAAAAGTATCAGTATGTGCAGGTTAAGCAAGAAGGTCCACTGAAGACTCAATTACATTTTGGTGCTGCTCTCACTTGTACTATCCCAAGCCTAGCAAAATAATGTTTAGTTGTTCTTGCGGTGATGGTGATTGGGATTTATGACTTGTCTTTCATGAGACAAAAACAGTGCAGGGAGATCATATACAAAAATATGAGCAATCTGATTAGTTTCAGCCTGTGTCTCATAGCTGTCTATGGCCCCAGCTTTGGTGTAGCTTCCCAACTCTTAGGACACATGCATCATTTAAACAGCATACCTCCAAAGTGACTCAAAGCAGCTTTATTTTGGCAGTCTGTATGTGGCCCAAGTTCACTGTTTCTGCACTGTTTGTTTTGCATTCCCATTTATGTAATACTTCTTGTCTTTTAAAATAAAAATTTACACAAATGAAAAAAATACAAATGTAACAAATGCAAGAAGATATATTTAGTTAGTTGGCTAGTTATTAACAGTATTTTAATCCACCACTTTACCCTAGAATATCAGGGTTATATAGCAGAGGCGTAAAAGCCAAAACGTGTCACAGTGTAATATGATAATACCATAAAATATCACAATAAAAACAAATTGGAAGCATAAAAAAGAGCAGGAGGAAGTAAACAGTGATTTAAAAGGTTGCCTAAAATAATCACTTCATATATTTGTGTAATGGCATTTGCTTGCAAGGGACTGCATAGGAAGGAAGGAAGGAAGGAAGGAAGGAAGGAAGGAAGGAGATCCTTATTTTGAAGAGCTTAAAATTTTATGGTAGTGAAGACAATAAAGTGACTGAACAGGAGACAGGGAGAGGACAGTTAAACTGAACAGATGTGCTTGCATGTGCTTAGTGTTTAACTAGATGCTCCAAGAGAGACAGAACTACCGTACTCCATCTCTCTTTTCCTTGTAACATCTGGATATATGCTATTATTATTATATGTGATGTGACATTGCACAATAAACTGACCTCTCCCACCTCACATGTGATCAGCTGTCAGGCATGAGTGTCAACAATGCATTGTGCAAAGAATTTGCATCACATCTTATGTTTAAACTCACAAAGAAGAGCCCGCAAAATAATGTAGAGAGAAGGCCTTGGCAACTGCAGTGGATGAGAGGCATCTTCTGTCACTGGATAATTCATACAAGAGAAATCAAGTGGCATATATCAGCTGTAAAGATCACATAGTATATTCCCCTTTTCTAAATGGCAAACCTTGCCCTAGTTATGAAAGTCTTCCTCTTGCATGGTCGAGGAAGTCCTTCAAAGCAGCACAGGGCTCCTCTAACTGCCAGCAGCCTCTGTTCACAATGTGCCCCTGATTAAAATGCCTCCAACAGGAGACATCAGCAAGTCATAAATATCCAGGCTTCTCCTGTGTCACTCTGCATTGGCTTTTATATTCAATCAGTTCTGCTGTGCCTGCTCGTCAGTCACTCATTTAACAACCAGCCCCAAAGACCAAGGGTTTCATATCAGCAGTATGGTAGCTAAACTACCACTTTCCAAGCCAAATTAGGCATTTGTGGGAGAGCTGTGATTGAATGGAATGTCTTGAAGTTGTAATTTTTCCCCCCATTTCAAAAGAGCTACAGGTGGTGGTGGTGCTGCTACTAGTGATTTTGAATTTGGTCAGAGCAGTATATCTCAGGGCAGGGGTGCTTAATTCTATCCCTAAAACTTCTGTTCTAGTTTATTGTGGAACATGCTCTAGATACCTTCAATACTGTTCAAGGAAAAGGCGAGGTGCACTGTGGGGAAAATCACAGTGCCCAGAAACATCTTAGTGACTTGTGGACTAGTCTAACAGAAGTTTAGATCAGCCTAAGTCCTTTTACAAATAATTCATAGGGAGGTATCCAATACCGCTTTGCAGAACCCTCCTTGCCCACTTCCTGGTTGTGCAATGGCAGTTTGTTGCTACTAGGATAATAATCTGTGCTCTTGGGTCCAAATAGCCACTCATTTGCCACAGATGGCAACAGGAGAGCTCCTTGATGTTATTGCCAAGTTGCCGCCATTACCCGACCCTGGTGTAAGTATGTCATTGCTACACACCCATCTTAATCATGCTGGTGGACTTTTCCATCTCTCAGTATCAAAGAAAATATTGGACAGTTTTCATTTTTCCAGTAGATTTATGGGGTACCCTAGTGGCATGCTGGAGAAATTTGGAGAATATGCCAAATTTAACAAGGGTTCCAAGCTTTCAGGGCCTGTGCCCTATACTCCAGTCAGGGTGAGAATGCTGGCTTGTATATACGGTATATCTTCTTCATTTTTTAGATGCAGTGTTTTTTAAAAATTTCAGTAGCAGAATCTACACAGCTCTGATAGAAGCCCAACATGTTCTGCTTAATACTATCACCAGGACCTAGCCCTATGACATCACCCTATGATCATCCCTAAGTCTCAGGCTTTGGTCTTGAAACCTCAGAGCCTGGGATAGTATAAACTTGACAACTCTGCATGTGACTCTAGCTTTACCTGCAGTGTGCACAAACAAAATGTGTGTGTGAAAGACAGCGAAAGAGACAGACAGACAGACAACAAAGCCACTAAGGAAAGGGAGTAGAAGGAGAGCAAGCATGAGAGTTAGGGAGAGAAAAATTGAGGGAGGAGTCCTGGAGTCTACGGCAATGAGTGTTGGGAGGGTCAGGATTCATGGAAATGCAGGATGGGGTCTTGATGTGATGGCATTTTGTCTATGGAATTGTCTCCCAAGGGAAGTGAGATTGGTCCTATCTCCATTTAATAATAATAAATAATAAAATTTTTATTTATATCCCGCTCCTTCCCAAGATCAGGGTGGCTTACAACATATATTAAAGCAACACAAATACAATACAGTAAAACATCAAATAAGTACATAAAATAACAAGCTAAAAGCCCCACTAGCCCAACCTCTTGGCCACGGAAGAGGAGGGAGGCCCACAGGATTTTATTCGGGGAATGCTTGTTGGAACAAAAAGGTTTTTAAATCCTTTCTGAATTGGGCCAGGGAGGTTGATGAGCGGAGCTCAGTGGGCAGCATGTTCCAAAGGGCCGGGGCAGCGATGGAGAATGTCCTCTTCATAGTAGAGGAAAGCCTGGCCCCGGGCACCTTCAGTAATTGCTGCCCAGATGTTCTGAGGGTGCGGGACGGAATATACGGGGAGAGGCGGTCCTTCAGAAATCCTGGGCCCAAGCTTAAGTTTGACAGTTAAGCATATTTTAATTCTACTTAATGTTAATGATAAATCTGGAATTATACCCAGTTCTGTATGAGAATGCTTCTTCACCATCAACACCATAGAACTCCTCTAAATCTTGCTCTGGATGGTTTCCCAATCCCTTAGACATTATTCTTTTTCCAGAGGAAGGAGTGTTCAGTAGGCTGCAGGGATGAACAGAAATCTATGTTGCTGATGAAAGCCATTCTGTTGGCAGGAAACTGCTCTTGGGTGCATTCCTATCAGTTTTCTTTGAACAAACCAACAGGAAATGTCTTGGCATTATGGAGTTTCTAAACAATCTATTTCCATTTTCTGAATTGCTGTTCCTGAGTTTTCTATTTCTTCTCACTGAAATGAATGGACCAGAGAGCACTCACAATAGTTGGGCCACTCCACAGGAACAGAGATGTGTTGGTGAACTAACAGCTGTAGCCAACACTTTGGGTGCATCTACACTATATAAATAATGCATTTGACACTACTTTAACTGTCTTGGCTCCATCCTACAGATTCCTGGGATTTGTAGTTTTGTGAGGCACCAGCACTCTTGGGTAGAGAAGGCTAAAGACCTTGTAAAACTACGAATCCCAGGATCCCATAGGATGGAGCTACAGCACTTAAAATGGTATTAAATTGCATTATTTCTATAGTGTAGATGCATCCATAGCAATCATCTTCTTTGCATGATGCTCTCTATGTTTCTTTACCTACAAGAGATTATTTGCTCTCCCTTTCCCCTCTTTCTCCTTTTCTTCTCCTTCTCTCTCTCTCATTTTGAACTCTGGAAATACCAAAGAAAGCAATTTACAGTAGAGAGGACAATGAAACAGCATCATTTGGTACAAGGGAGTTTAATGTAGCTGCAAAATGAGCAAAAGAGTTCTCAAAAGGGAGGGGGGGGGGGAAGACAGGAAAAAAGGAATGAAAAGCAAAACCAGATTTTGTGCACTGTGAGAAAGATGAACACAGCCAAGTGTCATTGAAAGCAGAACATAATCAATTGGAATTGTTGCTGTTCAGCTTTACATATATTATTTCTAGTAGCCTGAATTTGCTTCATGATATTAATCTAAGAAGGGATATATTCAGGAAACTGTCCTCTCTAATCTGTGCCAGGAATAACTCTGCAAGGAGCTGCAGGGATGAGAAATGGAAGAGCCATCTTTAATCTGCCTTGGTATTATAAATAATACCTCGCACATGTTTCTATGTAAATAAAGTCAAAATCCTTTTGTGGCGACTGCAGGTTTCTCCTAGGTACTGAAGGGTCCAAATGTCAGCTTGATATTTTTGGCTCCTCTCTCTTTCTCCCCAATCCCTTTAACTGGTTCAATAGCTGTCCCATCTTTTGTTTTTATAGTTAAATCAATGCCTTCAGAGAACATATAAAGTGTGTTTGGAATCATCTCTTTTCTTTCCCACCACTCATTTAACCTTCCCTCTAGTCTGTTTTAAACAACCTGAAATACATCAACACGGACCTATCATGAAAGTAGAGGACAAAACAGGGAGGGGAGGAGGAAAGGAAAGGAAGAATCCTACAGTCTTTATTTTTTTTTAAGGGAAAGAGGTAATCATGCCTTGCGATAGCACCAATGATAGGAGCAAATTACATTGTTCCTTTGGTTTCTTTTATTGCACATTGTGGCCACTGCAGCAGACTTTCATTACTGTCTCCTCATAAACAATAGGGAACATACCAATCCAGTCCTTTCTCTCACAGAAGATTGAGGAAGTCAGTGAAACTCAAGTCTGCTGTAATGCTACCATATATTTGGCTAAATGTTCAGTGAATGAGTATTGGCATATTATTTGAGAGTCAAAGTTCAGAAGAGTACAGTACTATGCATTTGCTCCTGGAAGTGACTTTGGACCAGTACTGACTTTCAGTTCCATCAATTGTCCTTGCTTTCTTACCTATCTGATCTGCCATTCATCATCTCTTTCATTTCAATAAAGGGTCCCCTGCAAAACCAGCTAAAGATATTTTTGCTACCTGACACAAAGGCAAGGTGGCATTCTTTCCATTCCACATACAAAAGCCAGCTAAATAGGAAATTGATTCTCACTTCAGCAATGGTGATGGGACACCTTCCACAACACTCAAAGAGAGCAGTGGTCTCCACCCAAAGGCCTACTGGACAAGGTTGTTTTCTTCTTGAACACACAAGAAGCAGGCATCCTCCACATCTCCCAGCACTTGAGATGAATGACTACTTCAATCTAGGAAGATTGTAACTATGATTCATTTATATTTGTTGTTGTGCCTCCAAGTCATTTTTTACTTATGGCGACTGCTAAGGTGACCCTATCGTTGGGTTTTCTTGGCAAATTTATTCACCAGGGGTTTCACATTGCTATCCTCTGAGGCAGAGAGTGTGTGACTTGCCCAAGGTCACCCAGTGGGGTTATATGATTGATCAAGGATTCAAACCCTGGTCTCCAGAATTATAACCCAATGCCCAAACCACCACACCATGCTGGCTCTCTGCATTTATATAGGGAAGGCCTAAACCATGTGAATTCTTCACTCCTTGCAACTTATATATGGACTCAACAGCTGCAAATACAGCCTCTTTCATTAATCCAATTTCAAGCTACCCTCAGGTTGGTTTTGAAATACCTCTAAAAGAAATCAATTTGGATACCTTTTAAGAGCAGTCACAGCTGGTGGCTTCCTCAGTGAATCCATTTTAGGTTTTAATTTAGATTTTAAATTGAGATTGCAGATAGTGGTGAACACCTTGGATTGCTCTTTCAATTTTGGATTAAAACCCAGACTGATTTCATTACTCTAAAGTAGTGGAATCCACTAGCTGATTGATTTAAAAGCCACTGATTAAGAGTAATCTGGTAAAGGTCAGGTGTGTCCTACTCTTGCTAGAGAGAGACAAAGTTTGGTTCTTGGCTCCTCCATAATTAATTTAAGACCTACCAAGCATCATCTCACAACCTCTGGCAGGTAACCTTAAAGAAAGGAGATGTTTGCCTTTAAAAGGGAAAACATACACACTGCTGGATGTTCGTCTTTCCAAACGTAAGAACAGAATTTCGAAAGTTGCTCCATTGTAAGTAATTTGTTGCCATTACTCACTGTACTGTTTAAAAATAATTCATTGGCTTCACTTGTTATAGTTCCACTTGTTTATTTTTCCAGGCTGGAATGCTTTTGGTGAGTTATGAGTTTTTAAGCACCACAGTTACAGTGCTGTACAGTGAATCCTGTCTTAGCCTCTCCAGTTTCTCACTTGCTGGACCGCAGTGCTGCAATTGATGGGAGTTGGTTCCCCTGTTGATTGGGAAGTAATTGACTGATGTTCCTACCTCCTTCAATGAGAAATTTTCATCGTGACAGCCAGAAGCAAGATCCCTCTCACAACTCTCCCTTATGCTAGAGATTGCTTGTATGGGGTGAAGGAGGGTGGGGGGAATGTAACCATCAGCCAACTGTTTCCTGAATGACAAGGGGACAGGCCCCTATTACTTGCAAAATGGGGATTGGTGGGATTTCACCATCCCTATGTATCTCCTAAACTAGGGGCTATGTAGCGATTATGAATATGAAACAGACATGATGTGTAACATATGCATTCATAACTGCCCAACAGGATTTGGCCCTGCTATTTAAAACATCCACACACTTTCTGATTGATCAGAGAATGGCATAAACCTTAGAAAATCCTTGTAAAAATGCACCTGAATTGCCTAAAATGTAACTTCTAAGAACAACTAGAAAGCATCACTCATCCCACTAACAATGCCCCTTTGTTCCCACTTGTTACATTACTTTTGAAATGTAACTTTGTTATGCCAAGAAAGGTAACAGTAGTCAAGTGCTTACAACATGCTGGGAGCACTAAGTAATTGTCAAGAGCCTACAACATGCTGGGAGCACTAAGTAATTATAGCGCTATGATTCCACCTTACCTATCATGATTCAGTCCTATTAAGGTCTGAGTGTTGAGGGAGGGGAAAGCAGAATTCCCAACCAGGAAGCTCTAGCACTTTTCTAGACAACAAATCCCAGGATTCCATAGGCTGCTGCCAGGGCAGTTATTGGAATACAGTGCTATAATTCTATATACACTACAGACTGAGCAAACCTTATCCAGAATTCTGAAATCCAGAATACTTCAAAATCCAAATTATCCATGTGGGTAGCTGAGAGAGTGACACCTTTCCTTTCTGATGGTTCAGTGTACGGAAACTTTGGTTCACACACAAAATTATTAAAAATATTATGTATAAAACTACATTCTGGCTATGCTTATAATATGAGCCATAAATGAATGTCATGTTTGGACTTGGGCCTCATCTCCAAGATACCTCATTATGCATATCCAAATATTCCAAAATCAGTCAATCAATCTGAAATCCAAAACACTTCTGGTCCCAGGTATTTCAAATAGGAGAGACTCAACCTATAGTGTGAATGGGCCACCAACATACTTACCATTAGCATACTTACAGGAGATGGCAGAGATGGCTCTCTCTGTTTGGCTTCTTCCCCTGGTCTGCAATGGATGCTGCTCTCTTTCTCTGACCACTGATCAGGTGCATCAGGAAAGGCCTAGTCCTCCTTCTGGGTTCATGAGCACATGGAATAAGTCTGGAAGCTCCTCTACAGCCAGTCAGTGCCTGGAGAGATGGAGCTAAGGTCTGCAGCCCCTGCTTGTTCTTATACACTGTGTCAGGCCATACTGCATACCTCCTCCTGCAAGACCTGAAGTAGATACCATGGGATAACCCCCAGTTCTGCCTCTACATATGACACCAAAAAGATGCCAGCCAACATTAAACATAATGTGATGTGTCCAATCTCTGTTTTTCCAAGTCTACTGTCTCTGTAGAAATAAAAGCACATATTCAGACCCATCCTTTTCCCAACCTTTGGGCAAAGACCAGGCACATTTGTCTATTCCTGCTGTATTTCCACCTTCCTCTCAAGGCAGATGCTCTCTCCAGTCATATCCACAAAACTGGAATTTGCTACCATCATTGCTATATTTGTTCTATCAGCAATATTTATCCATCATTTTTCTAATTTAACAAAATGCCCAAGGCTGTTCTGCAGAATATATATTCTACATGGTTTATTTTTGGCAGAAATGAACACATTGGTGATACAAATCTATTTGGGTTAAGAAGTTTAGACTCTACATTTTAAATTGTAACCAGTCAGGTTTTATGTACAGTTAGCAATGTAAACTCTGACGTATACTGGATATACACTAGAAAAATCACCAGAAATGATGGTTAAAGTTGTTATATGGCATCCACAATGTCATCCATTGGCAAGGAAGAACCAGGCTGTGCTTGAAGAAATCACCACAGAAGAGTTAAAGAGAGATTCATGCCTTCCATTTAAGTAGCATTGTTATGTGTTTTTAACTGAAAATATATATTAGGTTGTTGATTTCAATTAAGTTAAAACAAATAGATCCCTTACTAACCAGAGGCAAAACCTGACAGTTTATAACTGCTGGCATGCTCCATGTCAGGAGAAATCTAAGTTATGGTTATCATTAAATACACATTTGTAGTTCGTGCTTAGGTGGTGTTAAAATTTTACAGGAAACATGGTTTTGTCTTCTGCTAGAACTCAAATAAATGTGCCTTTAACAATCCTTAGGTATTTTAGTGCTGCATGGAATAGTTCTCATTAAATCAAATTGAAAATATTGAACTTCAACAAAATGGGAGGACAAGATTAACAAATGAGGTTTATTAGAGCTCATCTTAAACTGTATTGAAATAAACCTCCTCTTTGTACTAAGCTGCACTGATAAAGTCCTTGTGGCAGGTTATATTTCCAGAATAAACCATTATGGCATAATTGCTGTGGAAAAATAATTTTTGAGGGACAAGGGAATTCTAATATGTGACTTCCACCTCACTTATGATTCACTTTCAGGCATGCTCACTACCCTTACCAAAAATTGCGTGTAAAAGTGTGTGTGTGTGTGTGTGTGTGTGTGTGTGTGAGAGAGAGAGAGAGAGAGAGAGATTAAAGCAATTTATGCCATTTTAAGTACCTATGCTTCGTCTTGTGGAATCCTAGGATTTGTAACTTGATGAATACATATAATTTCTATATTGAAATCCATTAAACTATTGCATTAGAATTTACTGGCACAGAAGTCTAAGTCTCCCATCAAACTACAAATCCTTGGGTCTCCCAGGATGGAACCATGTCAGATAAAGTGGTACCAAAGTGCTATAAATGTGAATAACAGAGAATGGGCGAGTGGGTGGGGGAAGAGAAAAGAGACAAAGAGGAAGAGTAACAACCCATAATCTCATCCACTAAAATCAAACACAGTGAGGTCTATAGTTTACAATGAAGTTTCTGTAAGGGATAAAAAGACAATTGGAATTGAAACCAAACTTACAAAATTAGATAAACTACTTTTGGAAAATGAGGAAAAAAAAATAACCAAATATTATAATATCCTGAGGCAAAAGGACCTAGAGGTGGAATTGATAAAACAGTACATGGTTGACTAGGCAAGGGATTTGGGACGAGAAATTCCTCTGGAGGCTTGGGAAATGGCATGGAAAAGGACAAATACTTTTACAAAATGTATGGATTATAAGGAAAACTTTGTCAAGATTAGCCATAGGTGGTACTATACCCCGGCAAGATTGAAAGGAATGTTTAAACTTGAAAATGATAAATGTTGGAGATGCCAAAAGGAAAAGGGGTCAATGGTACATATGTGGTGGAGATGTGAAAAGATAAAACCATTCTGGAACAATGTACATACCATAATCCAACAAGCATTTAATATTAGTTATAAAAAAAAAACCCGGAGATATACTTACTAAACATGACCTTTTTTATGAAAAGGGAAGATGAAAGAGAGTATTGGAAAATAATTTTATACATGATAACGTTAGCAAGATTAATTATTTGCTAGACATTGGAAGGATACTGAGGAAATACAAATTAAGGAATGGATGACAAAACTAAATGATATTAAGCAACTAGATTTGATTTCATATAGGCTTGAGGAGGAAAAAAAAAGAAAAAATGAAAATGGAATGGGGGAAATTAATGTTGTTTTTGCAAAAAAGATGGGGATTGGAGGATAGACTGGTCGAATGGCTAAAGTAAACAGATGTAAATAGATGTTAATGTATAGATGCATACAGAATTGAGAAGGAAATATTTACGACCAGGAAAAGTAAAGGCGTTCTTCTTTCTTTAACAAGATTATAAAGACTATAATATGTTGGGAGAATATCCAAAATCCTACGCAACATCAAATTAACCAATTGGAATCATAAGGGTTTTTTTTCTTTGCTTTTAAGGGTTGTGTATGAGTTTAAGCAAGAATGCATATAGAAGAATGTTAGAATGTTAGAAACATAAAGAAGACTTATAAAGACAGGAAGTTAACAGCAAATAATGTTTGAGGTGAAATAATTAAATACTATGTAACATTGTTATATCATTTATTATGTAACAATATGTCAAGTACTGTTGTTTGTAAAATTAATCAAAATTATAAATACGAAATGAAGTTTCTCACACCAGCGCTTAAGTCCTGGTAAATCGCCGCTCAAACTTTGAGGAAGCACTCATGTGTGAAAGCCTGGCATGCTTCCTCAATGTCAGGGAATCATTGGCTCTCTCTAGCATCACTGAATCGTTTGCAGAGAGGCAAATTTCTATGAACGCAAAGTTTCAATTCCAGACTCTAACCCCAAAGCCAAGCCAGAGGAAAAGCTTCAGAGGCAGAGGGAAGAAGGAAGGAAGGAGGTAAGGAAGGGGAGGGGGGACTTCAGTCCCATTCTCCCTAATGGTAGTGTGGCCACGTGGCAATGCCACCATTAAGGGCAATGGGGCTTGAGCATCCGTGGATTTTGGATCCACGGGGGAGGGGGAATCTGGAAAGGCTCTCCCACAGATATCAAAGGTCCACTGTACAAACTAGATAGAGATAGTGCTGGTAGGATATAATAGAATGGAGTATTATAATGAAGACAAAAATAATATGAAGAACTACACCAATGATCAGCTATAAAATATGTCCTAATTACCCTCTATGTAACAAAGAGAGGGGAACAAACCCTATATACACTGATCAAAAGTTATACCAAAAAGTCAATATTAATTGCACACAATCATTTTTTAAATAGTTTTTTTGTGGGTTTTTTGGGCTATGTGGCCATTTTTTGGTTTCCATATTGGTTATATATGTAATAGGGGTTCTTTTCTTATATTTAATTGTAAGAAAAACATACCCCACCTGGAGAATTTGTACACTTGCAGAGTTTGCAGGACATTTAAAAAAAATTTTTAGAAAATGTTGCACACATTTTAAAATAATAATAATAACAATAACAATAATAATAAAATATTTATTTATATACCGCTTTTCAGAGATCAAAATGAGAAAGTCTAAATCAGGGTAGGCAACCTTTTTGAGCCAGGGGCGGGGTTGCTGTCCCTCAGACAACTGGGGGGCCTAAGCAAAATAATAATAATAATAATAATAATAATAAATAATAATTTTTTAAAAATTTAAATAAATAAATAAACCGGGACAAATGTAGGACAACATTTTCAAATGGTGGGCACTTTTTTTAAAAAAGTGGAGGACACGCAAAAAAAATTGCTGATTTTTTAAAAAAATGTTAATATAAATGCATGTTTCTGAGGCACCTATAGACAATTGCCCCACCATGCCCCTGCACGCGAGAGGCCAAAGGCCCCGGCGGCAATCGGCGGCAGGACCTTGCTGGGGCTGGTCCCAAGGCCTCGCCAGGCCACAGGTTGCCTACTCCTGGTCTAAAATCTATCTATCTATCTATCTATCTATCTATCTATCTATCTATCTATCTACACTGAGAGTACCATCAGGATTGAAGTGTACACACCTATTTATAAGGTATTTTAACATCATTTTATAATTTCATTGCTCCCTTGGCTATATTTGCCAAGTCAAATATCGACTGTTATCAGACAGGTGTGTGCAACAACAGTGGTCTTTAGAGCTATAAAAAAAAGTGCTAAAATGTAGCTCTATCTAATATAGGTGGCCAGGAAATTGACTAGAACTTCACATTGGAAGTGTGTCATGTTTGATGTGGCCTCTATGTGTGCCTCATATTGGTCTTGAGTTAGACTATGGATTCTCAAAACCAGTTTCATGATGTGAAACCAAATGGTTTTATATATGTGTGTCAGGAGTTACCAGGGGTGGAAGAGGGAATACTTGTTCCTGAACTGTTGCAAGGACTGTCATTTGGAGCATCTTCTTGGAAGGAAAATATTTTCTTGCATTTGACTGTTCCTGTCTACAGGTTGCAAAATCTGCAAAATGGAAGAACTGAATGACTGATGCAGAGGCCAGGAGTGTAGCCATAAGAGGGGCAGAATGAAGCCCTTGCCCCTTTAAATGATAATTCTGCCTCCAATTAAATTTCTCTTCAGTTTTTAAATTTCTAGCATTGCAGAGGATTCTTTTTTCTGTGTTCAGCTTTTCTTTGGATGCCTCAATTCTATCTCTAAAATTAAAATGAATTTTCAAAAAAATCAACTGAAGTTTTATGTTATCATAATGGTAGGAATTTGGGGCTGAAGGAAAATTTCATTGGGGATGTAGAATTCTTATTGGGGTGGGGTGATACTCTCATTTGGTCCCTCTTTTAGCTACACCCCTGGAACAATCTAGTAAAAATAGTAATAGCGGATGTTTGTGTCTTCGTGATAAATCAGATTGGCATCTTGTGTTTGTTCTTTGAGTGTGTTTAGCTTTTTTAAAAAAGACAACGTATTAGACATGCCCCACCATATTTCTTGCATGTGCAAGAACTGACTGTTCATATGTACTGTAGCAGTTTGAAAAGAGAAATATCCTAAATTCTGTAGGATTTAATTCAGCCAGACCATCTGAAGTAAACATTTCATTGAGAAAGTATAAGAGTTCCTGTTACTAACATTCCCTGAAACACATCTCTTATTAGTTCTTGTTAAGTATGAAATGTCGTTTTCTTTTCCAAGCTTTTCTCTTTATGCCATCCATGTGTGGATTATGTAATTAATTCCTGTAACTGAAATGACAATGTAGAATCTGTTTTGCATAATTTCCCATTACACTGAGCATTTAAGTCCCATTCATTCTATCCTTTATTAAGAATTCTGGCTGGAATCCTGCATTGGGAGATGTAACTGTGGTGCATAGCTATGTCTCCATAACTAGGTCGCCTTTGAATATTGGTGTTAGAGGCCTGTGTCCACATAGCAAAATAACTTGACCAAATGTTTTACTTTTTAGTTGCTTTTCAGGGACTCTTCTTTAAAAAGTTAAAACATGGACCATTAAAAAAAAGTGGCCTCAAATGCTCCCCAAAGCTTTTCAGATCGTCAAAATGAATGAGAAAGTTCAACAAATGCATGTTACTTGTTTTATGGGAGAAAGTAATGATTTGTTGTTGTTTTTTACTTTTCTGGAAAAGGAACATCATCATGTCCTCTTTATAACCCTTTTGAAAGAACACTACAAGTTAAGTTACTTCCAAGCTCTGGCAGAAAATCCAAGTTGGTTTCTTGAGATAAATTGATTTTATTTGCTCTTTTATAGGTATGGGAAGTTACTTCAACATTAAAATCACTTTATTTTTTCTTTATTTTCTCTTTTGTAGGCACCAGTGATGTTGGGCTGTACAGCGGATCCTTGCCTTACCGGGGGGGGGGGGATCCGTTTCGACCCCCCCCCCCCCCACATAAGGCGAATTCTGCCTATGCTTGAGCCCCACTCATTTGAATGGGACATACTGCCCCTTGCGCCCTGCGTGCTCCCCGGAGCTTGAGCACATGCGCTCAAGTCCTCATATAGCGTGCCCACGTATAACGTGGGCGCACTGTACAATGTCTGAGGCCTAATTCCCACTTACCTCTTGATTCGATTCCTTGCACCGGTTTCAAGAATCGGTGCAGGAAGTGACAGCCACAGCTTCCCTGCCATGCCTCCCTAGGCCAAGGGCAGAGGAGAGGCCAGGGTGGAAGGAGAGAGGCAGACCGGGAGGATTGAGGCACAGGGGGCGGAAGGAGAGGGGCAGGCCAGGAGGAAGGTGGACTGAGGATGGAGCAGGCATGGAGGTATGGCCAGGAGGCTGGGGAAGCCGCTGTCAGTGGGAACCAGGAGGATTCGAATCTGATTTGAATCCGCCCTGGTTCCCACTAGGTGAATCGATTTATTTCCAAATAAATTGATTCAGCCCCCAAAACACCCCATTTTACCAGCGTCTTTTTTGATGTGGGTTAAATGGGTAAAAACCATGCCCCCCCCCTTTCCAAATCGCTTCAGTGATTCAAATTAAGGTGGAACCATGGTGGTTTAAACTGGATGTTTCTGAATTCTAGTTTAAACCATAGTGGGAATGAGGCTTAAGAGTTCTTAGCCTCTTTTATGCAATTCTACTTGTTTATGACAATGATCCATTAACTTCCCTCTTTACTGGTCTAATGGGACATGTAGGGCCACACTAGGGCCATGTTACATGTTATATGTAGTTACATTTTAATTTCTTCTGATTTCCTTTTAATATGAAATGAAAAACTGTCATTGAAAAGGTGCACTCCACCAATTATTGAAATGCAAAGCAGCAATAGGAGAGATGTAAAACTGTATAATAAGTACCTGCCAAAGACACTGTTATCCTACTGTAATTACACTTTACTCACCTTGTGTAATAAACTCCAGAGCCATCAGAGGCAGAGGCAGAAACTGCATAAGTGGAATGAATTGTAGTCATCGTAGTAGCAGCAACAACAACCCCACTTCACTGTAAGACTTGGCACGTTGCTTGCACTGTCAAAGAGGAGACTTGTCTTGTCTGTTAGTGCCTATCTGAAAAGCCCAAGTTTGGCTATTGAAGTCATGACTGCACAGACACAGAAAATGTCAATTAACTCATGATCAATCTCAGTTTGATATATGAAAATACCACCATTTGTTGGATCAAAATAGGGCTTATTGTACATTTGGGAATTACAAACATACCCTATTTGTCTTGTGGACTAATTTCAAGTTTAAGTAGCATCAGTACTTGTGACAGATATACAGATTCCACAGTGACTAGTCTGGCATGTTATTGGTTTGTCCTATACACAATATCTGCAATGGGAATATGACATCACATAGAAATTATTTCCAGCAGCCTCTATACGGTATCATTAATGCACACTGCAGCTCAAAGATAACAAAGCAGCTGGCTGGCAAGAACCAGTTGTGCTCTTGCTTCTGAAGATGAATGTTCCTGGATGAGGGCCAGTTCCAATAAACTGAATCCCAATAAGATGGAAGATCTATAGACTGGTGTTTCTTGGGTCTGGGAAGTGAGTAAGCAACCTAACCTGGGTGGGTTTGCATATTCTCTAAAAGAGAAGCTGCATAGTTTGGGAGTATACCTAGATCCATCTCCCTATCACTAAAAGCCTAGGTGGACTTCATGTCTCACAGACCGCTTTGACTAGTTTGCCAGCTGCTGCATTTCCTGGACAAGGATAACTTGGCCACACTAGTTCACACACTTTTCACTTTCTAGTTAGATTACTGGAAAGTGCTTTGTGTGATTGCCCTTCAAGATAATTCAAAAGTCGCTGCTAGTGCAACATATAGCAGCTAGATACTGACTGCTTTCCAGGACCTTGTTGAAACAGCTTTTCTATCAAAGCCTTTGGGATCTGACGATTTTGCCCTATTCTGCATCAGTTTTAAATTATTTTATTCTGTTTTAACAATTAGATCCCATGTTTCCATTGTTAAATGGTTTAATATGCTTTTACACTATATCACGTTGTTTTACAGTAAATGAGTCTAAATTGTTTCACTGTTTGCCATCCTGAGTTCCTATGATATCACATAAAACAGAAACATTTAAATAAAGAAATAGCAATTGTTCATGCCGGATTTTGGGATTAATTTGTTACAAACAACATGTTAAAGTCAGTCTTCCATATCCATGGATTCTGCATCCACAGATTCAACCATCCAAGTCTTAGAAATATATATATATTTAAATCCCAGAAGCAAACGTTGATTTTCTCATTTCATACAAGGGCTGGCATTTTAGCATCCACAGATTTTGGTATCTATGGTGGGTCCTGGAACCAAATCCCAGTGGATACCAAGGGCCCACTGTACTTGCAGTCATCACTACATTGCATTACTATTGTAACTAAGTGAAGGATAACTTCACTGAGTTTGTTGCTGTGGTTATAGTGTAGCAGTAATCCTTTATAGCAGGGATGGGAGTTGTGTGGGTCTCCAGATGTTGTTGAATGCCAATTTCAGCAGATGTAGCCAGCATAGCCAATGGTGAGGAACACTGGGAACTGCAGCCCAACAATATTTGGAGAGGTGCATTATTCTTATCCTTTTTTGTTGTTTTTATTTTAGTAATGGGGGTACACATCTTCACAAAAGACTCAAGTGCTACCTTCTGCTTTGTTTTGCATGGTGCCTCATGCTCTGTCATGGATGTTGAGGCAAATATGGGGTAGATAGGAGGAGAGTGTGTTTTGTACCACAGGGTAGACGCTTGCTGCAATCAAATGTTTTTAAATGAAAAATGATAACACTTTTAGTTATTTCTGATATCAAAAATCATAACCATAATGGTTACTATACTCTAAGACCATTTTATGTACTGTGGAACTAAAAACTATTTATAATTATTTTAAACAAAAACAACATTCCAATTTCTACTCTGTCCTGTGCCTGGGTTTTCTGCCCCTGCTCTGCCTCCGCATGTGTAAATGAACAGTTGATTACAACTGGTGGCCCAGGTTTCCAGTACTCTTTCCCCAGAAGGGCTATTATTTGTAAAAGGCTGTCCCTGCCATCACCAATTGCTTGGGGAACTGAGAGATGTTATGTTCTCCACGGTTGACATACTATGATGGCAAGCAACACTGCTTTATCATCTCAGCTGTTCAGGTGTGGGGATTCCTTAAGACCTGTTATCATATTCAAAAACCTGTGTACAAGTGTCAGCATTCTGGCTTGAAAATGATTTCACTCGCTGCGAATGCACCAGAGGGAAATGGTTAGATGTGGATTTGAGGCTGACACTCCTGTCTCATTTAATGTTTACTCACAGCATCTCTAGAAGGAAAGGAGCCAGGACCTCTGTTGTCTTTGGCAAACTCATTCTTCTGGTTGGCTCCTTTAGACAGAAAGGAAAGAACCAAGTGGTGCAATTAAAAATGAAAATGACTATGCATCCCCCTTCTATGCTAGCACTTTCAGACCATATCTTGCATCAACAAACTCTGCACGCCTCATTCCGCTACGAAGTCCCCATGTTTTCTTTTATTAGTTCAGTTTGAAATCTTTGAACTTGAAAGAACTGCTCCCTCTTGGGTAGCGTCAATGCATTTAAATTAGCCTGAGATGGGGAACGAAAATGGAACCTTTGCTCTCCTATTCTCTTTGGTATTTTTAGCATTTAATTTGTGAACATGTTTTGAGGCTTATGGAGTAGAAAAGACCCTGTCACCATGGAAACACAAACCTCCCATTTATTTACAGGGAGACTAGCTGTCTTTGGAAGTGTTGCCAAGACTCTTAACCTGTAGATAAAGTGAGAGACTACCTGCTGGAGAGGTGGATGTCTCAGTCCAGCCCTCTGTAACATCTCTTCATATCTAGGCTGGTTCAAGGTTGCCATTGCCCTTGTGTTTTGGGGGAAGGATGCTTTGTTGACTTGGCTGAGCTATACAGATAAACCTAATTCTTTCCCACAATATGTCTGGCTGGAGGCTGAAATATATATTCTTTCTGCCCCTAGAGGATAAGGTTATCAATAGGTAATAGTCACAACTGCTATAGCTTCTGCTTTCAGATTCCATACTTGCTCTTGGGAAGCACTGGCAGAAGTGTGCTATTCCAGCTATATCCTGCTTCTGGGCTTCCTATGAAGCATCTGGCTGTCCCCTAAGATTGCTAATACATTTTTACCAGTATAGTATTATGATTCTACTTTAACTGCTCTAGTCCCATCCTCTGGAATCCTTGGATTTGCATTTTAGGGAGAAGTACTTAGAATGTTCAACCAGAACAGTGCTCTAATGCAAGTCCAAACTAAAAACCCCAGGATTCCATAGGGAATAGGTTGTTTGTCTTATCAAATAGGGTCACAAAGGCCTGAAACAGATGGGCCCAAAGGAGTGGTGTGAGGTTGCACTGGTGCCTTTCATGCCAGGACCACAGCAACCACACGTGCCTGGTCCCAGTCTGGGTTGGTGCTGTGGTTCTGAACAGGGCCGCTGGAAGCCCAGTTGGCCCAGTTCTTTGCACAGCTTCAGGCCATGTTTGAGGCATGTGTTGGGTAAACAGCATGCCCCCAACACAGCCTCAAACTGTGTCATTTTGCCTTTGTGTTTTGGGCCAAAGAGCAGTTTGCTATGCTGAGCTTCTGATCCCCCAAAGCACAAGCCCCCAAATCACAAGACCTCCAAATCCTTAACTTGTCTTGATTTTTTTTAAAATGCTCATTCAGTGCCCGATACCATTCAAATTGCTCTGCACACATTATCTTGGCAACAATTACAAGAATCTTGAAAGGCAGGCTATTATTTTTATCCCATCTTTCCAAGAGTGGGACCACAGTCACAAATGAATTTGCAATAAATTCATGCATGGCTTGAGCTTTGACTTTCAGCTCATAACTCATACTTTCAAATGCTACACTTCATGGACTTCCCTATAAACAATTATGTGGCTTTTGCTCTGTCTCATGCATGAACAAGACAAAGATGACAAATAAATATTATTTGCATGTAACAAGAGATGTTAACAGTTCCTCTGGCATGGCCTCATTGATTTTGGTGGTGTCTGAAGGGAGAAAAAGAAACATTCCCATCCTGTTCCCACACTGACCTGTTTAGACAATACATGAGGCCAAAATGGGCTGAACATAAGCCCAATCCATGCTCCAGGGCAATTCTCCAGAGTAAAAAGAGTCTCTTTTTATTATAGATCAGGTAGAAACTCTGGAGAATCCCCTGGGTGCGTGGACTGTGCATCACAGTGGAGGGACAGAGAGAGGAGCATTGGTGGGCAGATGAGTTGCTGATCTCTTCCCACAAAGAACTTCAAACTCACCATAGTACATTCACCTTTGAGTTTGCATGGTTCCTCCAGTGTTATTACCACAATACCATCAGTACAGCATACTGATGGAAACTGATTGCACAAGCACACAATTGCCTTCCATTGTGTGCAGACACTGCTGTCAGTCCTGACAATAAGAAATGTGCTTCACTCAGCTAGTTCAAGACACAGCCAAGGAGAAACAAAAAAAAAGAATGTATCTGCCTGACCAGCTTCCCTCTCTTAACCTCCACACAGGGTTCTGCCCATATTAGGCCTGGGATTGGTGCAAAATTACTGTACTTAATTGTCTACAATCCATTTCACTTCCTTGACTAGAATAACATCATAAGCAAACAGACAAGCAAATAAATCCACATATTTTTAAAATCGGACAATTTATTTACAGTAGTTGTTTTTAATCTATAATGGGTCTCATGATGGGAGAAGCATGGGAGATAACTAGCATATCCAATTTTAGTTGTCATTGGTGATTAGAAAAGGTGGATGAACATAAAGAGGCCCTAGCCACCAGGAGAACTTGCAAGCTTTGTACAGATTAGGGATGTAAATCTTCACAAATTTTCTTCTCAAGGGAAGAATGAGTAATTTTAGGATTTTTCCCACTGTGAGAAAGTTCCTGAAGACCACATGGTTTTGAAGCTGATTTGTAATTCATTCAGCACAAAATCCACACATAGTATATTGAACAAATTGACTGCATGTGAATTATATGCAGAGAAAAAAAAACACCCCAATTTCAGGATTTTCTGTGCAGTAACAGCTTTTTCTTCATAGATAATAATATTCCCATGTAGAAATATTATTTTCTGTATGGAAAACGCTGTACTATGTGCAAATTGTGTGCAGAATAGCTCACAAACTGAAAAGATTCTTGTCACAACAAGATTTTTTCTCATGGGGACTTTTTGACACTTAAAACAGTTTTTAAAATCTATTTCCAAATATTTTGAAATATTCCTGCTACCCTCAGTACTGAACTATGCCCTACAGTTTAAGTAGGCATAGATGGTATCATATGGCTCAAGTGAATGTAGAGAGGGTCAAGGTTCACACTTAACAAAGGCTCCTGAGTAAGAATGAGTAGCCTCTTTGGCAAAAGCTTTTCTGTAAACAAACTGGAGTGGCCAAATGAAAACATTCTTGACAGCAGTATGGTTTAATGGTGTTTCCATATTCCTCAGGTTTAGGTTGGGAGAGTTCTCCACTTTCCTTGCTAGAGAGCTGCAGCTCTGTATTATATAACAGGAAATAACATTCCCTCTTCTCTTCTTGTGCCCCTTTGATTGGCTCCCAGTATTTATTAGAAAGCATAGATATAGGCATATAAGACTGGAACAGAGCCAGATTGCTTGTGTTTTGCCTTTAGAGAAGGATACAACTGTTACCTCCCTAACAAATGGGGGAGCCCATCTGGGCAAATCCAGCTTAAGGAAAATGGGCTTCTGTTAGCTGAAGGGACTGTGTAAAGTTCCATCTGCTGTAAACACCTGCTGCATCCAATAATCAGTGAATAAAACTTTTTCACACAATGGCCTAAATTCTATTGATAGCCTTGGCTAGGACCATTGGATCAATTTATCTATGTGTTGACTCATCCTTTGACAATTGATTCAATCGTCTACTTGGGACTAATCAACAGAATTTCAGCCAGTCTCTCTCTCTAAAATTGGTTATCCTCCAATGTGTTTTGGTGCAATGGCTTAGATCCAAGCTTCACACAGTATTAGTTGATTTGAGGCCCAGGAACATCTTCAGAATACACTGCTTTTTCTACACTTTTATTGTTGTTCCATCAATTCTAACTTCCCTAACATTCATAGTTCCCTTTAAGCTTTTACATACCTTTAGATGTCCCTCACCACCTGCAAACCCCAACCATTTATCTTATTGCCAGTCATTTTTTTAAAAGATTGTGTTGTTCTTTAGAATCCCACTTCATCACCCAACTCAGAGCCAATGGCACCCACGACTTGCAGCAAACACATTCTTCTCTTGCCATTCATTTCCCCAGGACTGCATGCAGTACAGTGACAGGACAAATTGTACTTGGTGAGATACTATTTTCTTTTCTAGATTGGTTTTTAAAGCATTAGGGACAGACCTTCATTGAGTTCAGTGGCTTTTTTATCTTGTGGAATGCTCTTGAGGTTGGGAAGCAAGAAAAAAGCAATGTATGTCTTTCTGAGAAGAGAGGAAATCATGTGACTCCCCAATCTAATCTTCTCCCCCACCTGGCTTCTCAAATTTCTCAATCATTTACAAGCTGTCTATTTTCTCATTTTTTCTCTCTTTCCGTCACTACCTGATATTGCTGTCCTTCCATCTCCTTGATTTTTTTAAAACATGGTTTTGCTGTTTTCTCAGCAGCCTTCTTTATTTTCTTTTCCTGCTTCAGGAAATGGACTCCCTGGACCCTCTTTCTCCCTTGTTCTTCCTTATTCTATGTGTGGCTGTTGCAGGAAATGACAAAATAACATCTTACCTCAGTGAACAACAAACTGTAGTGCTTGACAAAGAGATGTGGGTGTATAAGTGTGTGTGTGTGTGTGTAGGTGTGTGTTCAAAATACGTTGATCATAAAACTGCATATTTGCAAATGAAAGTTGACATTTGTATCCATATGGCTCTGAGTATGTTGAAGATAAGGAAAATAGGATTTCCAGACTTAGAAGCCCCCTGCTTTATTCTTTGACAGCTGGGCACTAAGGGTGTTAGGGAAGCCAGAGCCCGTCAGATAGAATTAATCATTTCTCCCAAGTTAAATTGACGTTTCAGATACAGGTGGAGGCAAAATTCTGTATTTGACTTTTAGACTGTGCATGCAATGAAAACAAGTAGGTACGTATGTATGTACAGTATGCACGTATGTACATATGGAAAGGCAACTTTGCATATTATTGAAAATGCCAGAGAAGGTTTCATGACACTCATTTATGTATACCTTGATATACTGTTTCACCAATCCCAAATTGTAACAATGATTAGAAATCATTCACAGAACTCACAGTTTTGTAGATGCAAGTCTAAATTCTCAGGAAAGGACATTCTATTAATTCTCTATCAGGTCCAAATTGTGGGTAGCTATAGCTCCACAAATGAAACATTAGTAGGCTCCAGTTTGTCATGCAAGTTTCAGCTATGACACCAAAACATGCATTTTTTAAAACAAACAAACAAACAAACAACCAAACTCAAACCATGAAATGCCATATTCATTAAATTTTGGCATTACATCAAGCCACTTAAATGGCAATAAATTAATATTTCTGAATGTCATATTCATGAACAATTTTACTTTCAACTATGAAACACATGAAAAATTCCTTAGGGATATAGCAAATCTGTAGGTTATTACAATTCTTACAAGAAATGTACAGATTATGACAATCTACTCAGTTCAGCAAATGTGATATGGTGCAACCATTGTGTCTTATAAGTAGGATGTTGCACTTGAATCTGGGAGACCTGAAGTCAAATTGTTTCTTGCTTTGTGGCACTAGACAAATTGCTATAACTTCAATACAGTACTATCTTTCTTCTCTAATCAACCATGTATTTATAAGCATGCGGTACAACTTTGCGCATTGGTATTGTATCTCAGCACACTATCTTGCAGACATGTTGTAATATTTTCCTGTACACTACATTGAATCCTTGGAGGAAAATGGGGTATATATGAGACAAACCAAGCAGGTTTTAGCCAAAAGCTTTGTAACAGAATGGGGAAAGGAGTAAGAAGGAAGGACAAATAGGATGCACAAGAGAAAGCAAGGGATAGATTTTTAAGTGATGGAGAGACTGGGGTCAGGACAGAGTTACTTTCCAAAAGCTGGTCATTTTGACACATAAGTTCCCATCAAGAAGTTCAGATCACATAGTATGTGTCTTAAGTTCTTTTCTCTTGCAAAATGAATGAATGAATTTTTAAGAGGTGATATAATAGTCCTATTTAAATATTTGAATTGGTATCATATGGAAGATGAAGCAAGCTTGTTTTCTGTTGCACCAGAGAACAGGACCCAGAACAATGGATGCAAACTACAGGAAAAGAGATTGCAACTCAACATTAGGAAGAAAGAGTAAGGAGTTCATCACACACCTCAAGTTCTGCTACGCTCCCGTCGCCCCAATGTCACCAATCTGCAATAGGAGCCTTTTGGTGGGATCGCGCCTGGTGCTATTAAAGTGGAACACTTCCATTTTCATCATGGAAGCATTCTCGTAATTGTTAGGAAAAGGACCCTTTTTAATGACGGATAAAATGGTTATTTAAAAAGGGCCCTTTTCCTAACAATTACAAGAATGCTTCCATGACGAAAACGGAAGTGTTCCATTTTAATAGCACTAGGCGCAATCCCACCAAGAGGCTCCCATCGCAGATTGGTGACGTTGGGCGATGGGAGCATAGCGGAACTCGAGATGTGTGATAAACCCCTAAGAGCTGTTCAACAATGGAACACCTTCCCTTGGAGTGTGGTGGAGTCTCCTTCTTTAAAGGTTTTTAAACATAGGCTGGATGGCCATCTATCATGAGTGCTTTGATTGTGTCTTCATGCATGGCAGGGGGTTGGGTTGGATGGCCCTTGTGATATCTTCCAACTCTATAATTCCATGAATGAATGAATGAATGAATGAGAAAATCCTAGAACATCCTTGGCTGTGTGTTGATGTGAATGAAAGATAAATGGGCCTTCTGTGCTTGTCCTTTTCCCGCTCTAACTTGCTACTTCCAATCTGATTTTCCATCTATTTGTGGTTGGAGACCTCCTATGCCTTATCTGAAAACCAACTATGAAATTTGAGCTGAAAAATGGATCAGAGAGCAATGCAAATTTAAAAGGGTTTTATTTCAGCAGGGGGGGCTTGGGCAAGATACCTTCACTTCCCCACTCCCCTCACAAGTGGGTCTCCCCACAAGTGAGTTTGCTCTTCTGCACTCTGCTTTTGCCCTTACAATTCTGTTCTCGCTTTGGGCCCAATCCACATAGTAGCTAAAAGGAGAGGGAAAAGAGTGACACTGCTCCTTGTCTTTGGCTTATTTACAATTCAGTTTCTTACATGAAATGGACAAGGAGGCAGACACAGCAAGGAGCAGTCGGGCCAAGGGATTTAAAAGCTGTGCATTTCTAAGTGGGTTGTGTGGACGTGAGCAAGTGCCCACAATAATGGATGCTAGTTTTCAGAGTGGAAACAATTAATACTTCTCCAACCCATGCTTTGCCATTTAGATGCATGTGAGCATGCGCGCGCGCACACACATGCACACACACACACAGATTGAAGAACACACATACATTGAGACACACACCTACACATAGAGCAAAGTATAATGGAATTCAGCATAATGAATTTGATCCAGATAAAATCATGCTTATAGCAACTCAATTTCTGACTATTTTAGCCATGGCTAACCATGGACCCAGTGTACAATTTGCATTTGAAAGTGAATTGCTACAAGGAGATATGCCAGTGCAGCTCAGTTAATCAGTTTCTGAGCATTTATGTATTTTTGTTATTTCTGACCCTTTTTAATTATCTATATGAGGCTTACTGGTATGGCAAAGATGAATGATTACTCATTCTGTGCAGAATGGTTTTTTCTCCAGCATCCTTGTTAATGTTTATTTCTTTCTATTCCTCAACATATTTTAGACTGTACACTGGTACCCCGGGATACGAACGCGCCGCGATACGAAAATCCCGGGATACGAAAAAAAAATCTTTAATTAATTATTTCCGGGTTACGAAGGTTTCCCCGGCTTGCGAAAAAAAGCCGGCGCTGTTTTAAATGGGAGCCGCGGCGGAGCCGCGGCTTTTCCCCATTAGCGCCTATGGGGATTCGGCTAACGAAAGTCCCCCGGGTTACGAAAATGGCGCCGGAACGAATTAATTTCGTAACCCGGGGGACGAGTGTATTATGGTGATCAGACTTAGCCTGCAAAAGACTTATTTTAATGAATAGAAACACAAGAGAAGATAGAAAACAAAAAGATCTGATGCGATGAAATTTCCTTTTCAGGTTCTGCACCGAGATTCATCAAAATTTAAAACTTGAAAATTTCAGAATATCTGATCATCTCTGCTTGTCAGTGTGATGCACAATGTGCAAGTTAAAACAGAATTCCTGGGCTTTATGAATTTTCAGTTTGGAGCAAAGATAAGAAATGATAAAAGGGGTAAATGAACCAAAGGAAGAGAGCTGGTTAGAATTTAGATTAAAAGATAAATAGCTCATCTGTTAAATTATGTCTGACTTCCAGGGAGGAAAAGTTTGGTTCTTTCATAAATGATGACACGGTACTCAAGTTAAACTTTTCTGAAGGCGCTTTGCCTAAATAATTACTAGCTAACGAACGGTGTGGCTCTTGGGTGGTGGGCATGTTAATGAGATGTGCGTGTGGTACTGTTTCTCTGTACTGTGCTTGTCAATCAAGGAGTATGTGTTATCAGCATCTATGCCTAATTAGTGTCAGTGCTATTTCTCAAGTTAAAGTCACAGCTCCCATGAAAAAGTGTGAGTTCATGTTCCACGGGAGTCTTGATAAGCACAGGTACAGACAGACTGCCAAGCTCTGGATTGTTACTGAAATGTTAACGGCATTTCTCCCAACAGAGAAGGTTTTATCCTCTCAATAAGGGCACAACATTTATATATCAAAGTCAACATGATTTGCTTGTAGGTTTTATTTATTGCTTACCTTTTAGGTACATATATATATAAACAACCTTTCCTTCAAAGAGTTCAAAGTGATGTACATTACTCTTCTCCTTCCCATGTTACCCTCACAACAGACTTTGAGGTAGGCTGGGCTGAGAGTGACAGTCTCAGTGTCACTTGGCAAGTTTCATAGCTCAACAGGGACAAAAACCTTCTCCTGCTAAGTTCCATTCCACATTGTAACACATGAGAGGACAATTTTGGTGCATTGGGGTCTTCACTAGAAGTGTCTAGAAGTCCAGGTTTTCGGGAGAGGGAAGTAATTTTTACTGAAAACAAGATTTTTGTCTGTTTAAAGAGAGAAATGCATTCCCTGAAGGCTTTCAAGAGCATAAATATATTATTTGTGATGCCAATGGTGGGATTTCAAAAACAACAAAAATGTGGGAAGAAATGTGCTGCGTGGATCTCAGTAGATATGTATTGCTTTCCCCTGATCTAGCCACTTCACTACATTTTACGTAAGATGTGTTCAATGAGCACTTCATTGCGTCCTAGCTTAGCCCTCATTTCAAATGTTAATCTCAAAACATTGAATCAAAATCTAGGTATTTACTCAAGCATTCATAAGACTGGTCCCAATCTTTATACACCTCAGAATATAGTGCACTGCATATGCTCCATCTTCTTTCTCATCCCCACTTTCCTGTCTCCCTCTTCCCCTGCACCTTATCTAAGCTTGATTCATGAGTTCAGAGATCATTAATCCCTCCAGAAAAGGCTCTGTTCAGGAATTTTAGAAAAAAGACATGTACCCAACCTTCTCTGTCACTAATGCCACTACCTTTCTGCAGTAGTGGGATTGCATGTTCTTGTGAGGCACTGCTGATGGCAGTGGTGCTGCTAGTAGGGTCTCTCATATCAGACAAGTTTGTGCTGAGGAGCCAGACTAAATGTGCCAGTAGCTACTCTCCACCCCCCTTAGCCTCATACACAACCACAACCACAAACACATCCCTCCCTTCCAAACAGGCTGAGGGTGCATCCTTGCTCTGACTGGGAGGGAAAAGAATCTCTCTCCACCCCCCAGCCATATACGCGCATACATATACACACCTCTAACTTCCAGCCAAACTCAGTGTGTGGAGAGAGCCCTCCTTGCTCTCTGCCCTGACTGGGAAGGAGGAAAGTGCCTCTCTGCCCCCAGAGCTACACACACACACACACATCTACCTTCCAGCCAGGTTCCGGGAACAGAGAGAGGCTCTCCCGCTCACTGCCAGTGCTGGTAGGGAGAAGGGTGTCTCTCCACCCAGATTCAGCACGCAGAGAGAGGTTTTCCTTGCTTGCAGCAACCAGTAGCAAATGGGAGAGATTTTCTCCCTCTGCTGAGCACTTTTGGGGATCAGTGGTGTCACTCCCACTTAAGGTGTCACCTGGTAAGGTCCGCACACACCGCACCCCCATAGTGATACCACTGGTCTACACATAAGAGTACTATGAGAATTAGTGCACATTTTCACATATCCACTTTGGCAGTTAATTATAGTCATATTTCTGTGCAAATTCACATCTATTCACCCTCCCTCTACTGAAAATGCACAACGATCCAAATGCAAGCAAAGCAAATGGACAGCCACACGGGTGCTAAACATTTCTGCAAATGTTGGTGGATACACTGGTTAAAAATTGCAAAGCATTTTTCCACAAATGCTGTGGGGAGGCAAAAAACAAACTCCAAATTCTTGCGAATCATATGTGTCCGGATCACACTGTATTCAACTGAAATGAGGAGCATTTTACATGTGTAGACTAGCCCTTAGTTACTACCTGAAGTGTACTCAGTGTGGCCTGATCTGCATCTAACAACTCAAAAAGGGGCTGGTGGGGCTTCCCTTTTTAACTCAGAAATCTTCTTTGAAGGACTTCTCTCCCATTTGCATACCATTTCTTAAACCTCAGAAATTTTAGAAGCAGTGTTGCATCCTTTTCTTCATTTTTGTGCCTCAGAAATCTTAGCATCAGTGCCTCTGAGAGTCCTTTCACGGAAAATAACAACAACAACTCAATGAGGGATGGCAGACCTGCCTCCTCCTCCTCTCCCCCCTCCTCTGCCACCACCATCAGCTTCTAGGAATTTTGTTCCTTTGGAATTTTGACTTGAAACTCATCAATGCAGTTTGGACAACACCCTAAAACTGTCAGATTTTGAAGGATCTACCACAATCTGAGCTATAGCTGGTTCCCCCTTTTGCTTCTAGTGATACCCCCCTCCTTTTGGTATTTTGAAGAGAAACTTGGCACTACAACTTGAATGACAACCAAAACCACTCTATCAAATTTTGAGACATCTCAAATAACCTTCAGTGACTTATGATTGGCTCAGATATGCAATATTCTCTTTTATTACATAAAAATGTCTAATGGGCTGATAACACGAACTAAAGAATTCTGGCAGTGAGTACATGGAGAGAACAATTCAGGGCAGCAGCAACAGATAACTTATAATGAGGGCAGTAGCCATTATTGAGAATTGTTGTAGTAAAGACTTGAAGGAGTTAATTCATCATTGTTCCATTATCATACAAAATGTACAACAGCAAATATCAGAGATAAATCACTGTATCAGTCTGTTTAATTATGGGGAAATATTCAAGTCAGAATGGCTTCAATGAGCCAATTTGTTGTGGGAAAGTTATGGCCAGGATCCTGTTAGTGTACATTGTAGCGCAGGCAGGAGGGAAAAGACTGTCAGCATCAGAGCCAGGAATTACTTGAGAAATTAAGAAAGTAAGAAGAAAGTAAGAAATTAAGAAAGTAGGCTGCTCAGAATTGATGGATTTTGGGCAGCATCCTGTTAGTGACATATGAATGGGAATGTGTGGTTCATGAGTGTGTATGTTTTCTTTTGGCTTGGCCCATACTGCTATTATCTAGATCTGTGTTGCATCCAAAATGTCCCCCTCCCCACCACCACTCTGGCTGTCAAGCTTTGGGAGAGGCTCATGTTGCTGCCGCTGTTTATTAGCAGGGAGTGGGTAGGCAATTCAGATGATGAAGAGGCAGGTACTTGGGGCTCCTGGGAAGAAAAAAGAGGTTGCATTCCCAGATAAGTGTTTTGTTCACCCTCCAAGTTGATACTAGGGGGGCCATTCACATTACAGAATTACAGCACTGTTACTCCACTTTAACTACCATGGCTTTGTCCTATGGATCCTGGGGTTTGTAGTTTGATGAGGCACCAGAGTGCTCTGACTAAATACCCCTCCCTAAAATGCCAATCCCAGGATTTCATAGGACAAAACCTTGGCAGATCATAGTACTAGATTCCAAAGTGGAATCATAGTGCTAGAATTCTGTAGTGTAAATGGGCCCCAGAATACTATATTGCTCAAAATTGCTCTTTCTCCATGGTAGTTAACCACGACAAGAGCCTCTCCATGAGGGTGATGTGTGGCAGGGCAAGGGGAGGACACAGAACTGCAGAGCATCATGTTCTACCTGCATATTCTACCTGTGTAGGACGTCATCTTGGGTCTATCTTTCCCTGTCAACACTGTGTGACCATAGAAAAAACTGTAACTACTACCTTGGATCAAATATAGATCACTCAAGAAATTAGAAGGTGACTAGGAATGGGAAGGGCAGCTGTGAAAGATCCTAAAGTGCCAAGATATATCTCTTAACACTAAAGTGAGGATAGTTCAAGTCACGGTATTTCCTACCACACTATACATATGCAAGGGTTGGACAGTGAAGAAAGCCGATAGAAGGAAAATCAACTCATTTGAGATCTGGTGCTGGAGAAGAGTGCTGAAGATGTTGATGAATCTGGTCCGCTGTCAACTGGATGAAGACGGACATTGGTTATCTCCCCATGGCGAAGCAGAACGGAGCCTCAAACACAAGCCTCTGGCTTGCTTGGAAGAGTGCCTGGAGAAACAGCTGTCAGATCAATGAAACAGCACCTTCCAGCTAATCACTCCTAAGATAGCTTTATTTGTTCTTAGTTCCACACACACGAACTAATATTAAACACCACTGTACAAATCTCACACCATCCGTCACACCACACTATCCCCACACAGTATAAACAGCGTCTGGGCTTATATACACAATTGCCATGAGGCCACCACTTAGCCCAACCTCTTCCTGAACATGTTGCTATGTACCATGGATACCAATTTCTCTTCCATCTGATGACATAGCATATTTACATTTACTGTGTATGCTGTCCAGCACATTTGACCTTGAGCATTAGGCTGCTGCTCAGGGCTTCGAGTGTAGTCAATCTAGGCTTCATCAGACATTGCCACATCTGAACATTTTCCACTTTCAATACCTTAACAGAAGATATCATAGAGTGCCAGGAAGACAAACGGGTCCAAGAATAGATCAAGCTGAAATTCTCCATGGAAGTCAGGATGATTAAATTGAGAATGTCATACTTTGGCCACATCATGAAAAGGCATGACTCATTAGAAAAGACAATGTTGCTGGGAACATTAGAAGGCAGTAGAAAGAAAGGAGGATCACATGCCAGATGGTCAGACTCAATCACAGAAGTCATGGGACTGAGCCTGTGGGACCCAAGCAGAGAGGTTGAAGACATGGAATCTTGGAGATGTTTCATCCCCAGGAATGCCATGAGTTGAAGTCAACTTGAGGGCATCTGAAGACAAAAACACTGTGTGCCAACAGATTTCCAGCCTATATATCAGACCTACTGAACTTTGTAGTAGCTTTAAATGTATATATGACGTGTATCAAGCTTTGTGAGGCATTAAGGATTAAGAAGTTAAGTTAAAACATCTCTCATTCTATTCCCAAGGCAAAGACTTCATCAGGAGTGAGTGGCAGATATATTGGTTGAATTCCATGCCAGCAGACATTTCTTTCTCTTTCTTTGCAGACAAAATAAGACTAATTAACCATTCTAGGAAAAATTGCTTTGAAGTTGTCTGGTTTTATTTTATTCAATCCTAAAAGTCAGGGCATCTCAGTGATATCTGCAGCCTATAAGACTTAATAAGCCCATTAAAAACAGCAGTAAATTAGACAAGAAAGACAATTAAAGTAAGAGTAAAAAATGCTCAGGGAAATTCACTCCACCTCCCTCAACTGTTACACTGCATCACGTTCACTCTGGGTTTTTTTAAAAAAATATATTCAGTATATATATTTGAAAACTGCCAAATCTTTGTTTGGCTTTCCCAGCTATTGTTTGAGGTGCAATTTTATGCAATTAAGAATACAATTTAGTAAAATGCAGAGAAGCAGCACTGCAACTTTGAAATGAAACAATTTCACTCTCTTCCACACATGTACACATAATAGGAATGTAACATCACTTAAATGGGCCTGGCAGCAGAGTAGTCCATTCACTAGCACTTTGGGGAAAAATAATGTACAATTTGGAACCACCCCTCACAAAAATGAATAGGGACTAGGCAACCTCTGGTTAACTTCATGAAATGTATGCAAGAGTAAGAGACACAGGTGAGATGCAATTCTCCCACTTGAAACTTGTCAGCTCTGAAGAAAGCACCCTGAGGGAGAGATTAAGGCACCTATTAAGAATAACAACGCTATAACAAGGTGGGACTTCAAGCAGCCATGAGAGAATTTCCTGCTGAGATGCAAATTTATTCTTTCTCAAAGAAGAGATGGGCCAGGGTTAGCTAGATGATGTTCTGATTTTAAAATATACCCCAAACCAGTGACCAAAGCTCTTTGTAGTATAGAGAAGCAGACTTCTTAGGATTATTCACAGCAGGAAACAGTTTAGCTTCCTTACAAAGAAGTGTATGAGCACATGTGTGTGTGTGCATGGGCACACACAAAAGAGTATCTAAAAGCCTTCTGCCAGTATTTGTTTATCAGCATAAAGGGCTGTATTACACTTGAGAATGATTAATGTACAAGAGGGAAGAACCGAATTTAGTCTCTCAGTACACTTCCATCCTTTCTTTTCTACAGTCCATGTGCCAATCTCTATTACCTTTAAATTATGTTAAACTGATAGTATCCATATGGTGACAAATGTTGAGTAAAGTGGTACAATGGAAAGACAGTAACAAGCTGCCTTCCTTTCCCTGTCCCCTGACAAATGCTATATAATTTGTAGTTGTTACAAAGAATTCTGGTACTTTAATCATGAATAAGCTTCCTGCTGTGCAAATATACAGGGTCTCAATGCTAAGCTCTGGTGCTGAGCAAGCTTGAGGATGCAGTTACATCCTTGCTACCCTTCCTAAAGTTTTCTTTTCTTTGTCATTTACTGTCAGTGGATAATGCTAGGTACTTTTCCTTCCCTGGTCACTTATTAGCCAGATTATATATATATATATATATATATATATATATATATATATATATCCCTCTTAGGCAGCTGGCAGATAATGGAGAAACTCTTATCACAAAAGCTCTGAAGAAGCAGGCTCAAGTCTAGGAAAGCTCATGCTACCAGCTTTTTAATCAGTTAGGCTCAAAGGTGCTACAAGATCCTTTTGCATACTGTTTTTCCAGACTAGCATGGCTATGTCTTTGAATTCTGACAGTGCAGTGTGAGTGTCCCATTGATGACTTTGGAGACAGGTAGGTTTAAAATTGGAGGCAGCATGATGTAGTGGCTTGAGCATTGGACTACAACTCTGGAGACCAGGGTTCAAATCCCACTTAGCCATGGAACCCATTGGATGAACTTGGGCAAGTCACACTCTCTTAGCCTCAGGATGGCAAAGGCAAACCACCTCTGAACACATTCTGCCATGAAAACCCTGTGAAAGGTTGCCTTAGGGTCACCATAGGTCAGAAATGACTTGAAGGCACACAACAACGTTTAAAGAAAAGCTTGCAAAAGTGACATTTTTTACTTCATCTTCCAGAATCCCAATGCCATCATGACCATTAGGGGAAAATCTGATACAGTGTAAAGGACTCACACTTTGAAATAAAGCAGTGTAGGTGTTTTTTTAGTGTTAGTGAAAGGAAGCACATCCCTTCCAGATATGAAAAATATTCCCTAATTTTTGGATAATGCTACAGGCAAGTGGGCATCTTTGAAGCTCTTAGGGAAAGGCAGGCATGGAAACAGAACCTCTTCCATTCAGGTCAGTACCATAGACAGTTCCTGCCATCTGCTCTGTAACAGATACAGACAGCTTCACTATAGTTATGCGGTGGCTTAGTGGTTAAGATGCCAGTTCTGATGATCAGAAGATCAGAAGGTTGGCAGTTCGAGGCCCAAGTGCTGCATGATAGGTTAGCTCCTGTCACTAGTCCCAGCTTCTGCCACCCTAGCAGTTCGAAAGCATGCAATGAAAATAGATAGATAGATGCCACTTCGGTGGGAAGGTAACAGCATTTGGTGCAGTCATGCTGGCCACATGACCACCAGAACAATCCTTGGACAATGCTGGTTCTTCAGCTTAGAAATAGAGATAAGCACTGCCCCTTGCAGTTGGTTATGACTAGACATTCATGCCAAGGAACTACCTTTACCTTACCTTTATAATTTTGAAGCTATTTGAAATCTTAGAAAAGCAGGCAAAGCCTGTGTTGGAGTTGTTCCCTAAAGGAGATAACTGCTTTTTTTTAAAAAATGGGTTATTGCTGGTATTGTAGACCAGTACCCCTTTCCTCTTTATTCATTTGGGTACCAATGACATGGCCAAGAACACTTTTGAGCAGATCACCCCTGACTATGAAGTTTTGGTCAGGAGGCTGAAGGGTTTGAGGGACAGGTGGTATTCTTATCAATTCTGCCAGAGGACTACACAGGGACAGAAAGATGCTAAAAGTTAATGACTTGCTACGTAGATGCTGTAGGCAAGAGAGGTATGGCTTCTGGAAGCACAGTGTTCACTTTTTTAGTGAGAAGACTACTGGCTACAGATTCTCTGTACCGCACAAAGACTGGGAAAATTGGGAAGAAGGTCTTTATTAGTAGCATGGCAAGTGTGCTCAAGAGGGATTTAAACAAAGTATTTGGGGATTTGGAGATGATAATTCAAACATTAGACCAAAGGCAAAATGTACTTGGATGCAATTACAACAAACACAAACCACACAGACCAACAAGGGGGTATGAGGTGAAGGTTATAGGGGGGCTCCCATTATTGTGCTTTGCCAATGTATCATACCAATGCACCAATGCCCCATAAGGATGCGACTGTGTGGTCAATCAAAGGCGCGGCCATCACTTAGAAGAACCTTTGTAAATTTTTCTGTGTGAGTTTGGCCAAAAACAGATGGTAGTAAAGGTGCTGGGTTGGGCCATGGGAACCACATGCCATGCCCCCAACCCAGCATTTAAAAAGGTGCTTTTGCAGCTGCGGCGGTAGCTTTTCTGGGTTTTGGTGCAGCAAAAGGTATGAACTTCATATGGAGAAAAAGATTCCCTACCTATAAGATTCATACAAGCCATGCTCTCAGGTTTGACTGTGAATACAATTTAGGCAGCCGGCAATGGAAGTAACTCAAGCAAAGGGAACTTAGAAAATATTTGTTGTTGTTGTATGCCTCCAAGTCATTTTTTGACTCATGGCGACACTTTCTTGGCTAGTTTCTTATTCATGGGGGTTTTCTATTGTCATCCTCTGAGGGTAGGTTTACATGGTTGAGCTGGAATTCAAACCCTGGTCTCGAGTCATAGTGGTGTTTTTTTTTTTTTTTAAAAATGCCCATGTAGAGAATCGAACCCTGATCTCCAGTGTCCTAGTCCAAGGCTCAAAACACTACACCACACTAGTTTCCAGTTATTCAAGATAGACAAGGCATGGCCTTTTTTGTGTGTGTCTTTGTGGGGGATGGAGGTAGAGCCAGTATTGTTAGAATTTGAGCTGAAGAAATTTATTAGAAGGCCAAAAAACTGAAGGTAAATTGTAATAACAGAGAAACTTTGTGGATTGGTGGTTGTCAAGCCTGGATGAGGTTGTGCAGTGTGCAACCCTGCCCCGATGATCAGATATGCAACCTGGGAGTTTCCTAGATCCATTCTTGTTCCTGGAAACCCAAGTGGATGCCATGACTTGGAATAATTGGCATCATCTCCAACAAATGTGCCAGCACCACCGTTCCTGAATATGGAGAACTTAGCCACAGTATTCCACATGCACATAACTTCCTAATTAGATTATTGTAATTTGTTCTGCAAGGAGAGCCTTCCTATGTCTCACCAGTGGAGGTAATTGTGGCAAGCTCTTCCCTTGGAGGGCCAAGGGGAAAGAGGAATTCCAAGGAGGTCCTGATTTTGGAAGTTGTTCCCTTGGAGGTTTAATTAGTAGCAATGTGGGTTTGTTTCTGGTGCCAAGGCAAAAGATGGAATCATATTAAAACCTTAGGGGAATAATTTTCTTTAAAATGTACATTCATGTGGACCCTTGTCTTATGTGGGGGATCCATTCCGGACCCCCCCCCCCCGACAGGAGAATAATAAATGTGTGGGCACCATTGAACATAATGGGGCTTGGGCATGGTGGCATGGGTGGCATTCATTGTATTGCAGTGTGGCTTCAGTGTAAGATGAAAGTTGCATTTAGTGTGCCTGTGTATGGCGTAGGTGCACTATACATTGTTTTAAATTGTTGCTGTGTTTGATGTTTTTTTAAAAAAATTGTTGTCTTTTTAAATATGTTTTTATCTTGTTTAAGTGATTTTTAGTTTTTAACATGGAAATATTCTGAACTGTTTATACTGAACAGTGCTCTGAGATCCCACAACCAAGTAGAGAATATAATTATTTAAATAAATAAATAAGTAAATCTCATAATGTATTCAGTGACCAGATAAATGAGACAGGGCAGGGTTATCTGGAAAGCTGTCATGAGCTTAAACCTTAACTGCACAAATAACTGAGCAACAGAATAATTTGCACTTTCATTATGGCTTGCAAATTTCTCTGATTTCAACTATAAGCATCAAGTTAGGAATGTATGCCAGAATTCTATATCACATTTTACTTTACACATTCTTTGCTAAATAGCAGAGGTGCTAAAAAACCTTGTTAGTAAATTATGAAGATGCATATTGTAACATTGGCAATAGTGCCGAATGTGTACTGGCGTGTGAGGTACACTGGTGCGCAATGTGGTTGCCACACGCTCCCCAGCCCTAGTTTTGGCCTTAGGATGGTGCTTCTGCACCGTCTGTATCAGACCTCAGTTTAGATTTGAAGTCTGGATCAGAATGGATTGAACTGGGTTCTGATCCAAATTACTAAACTGCAATTTCAACCGAACTGGGGACCCTGTTCACAGCCCTATTAAAATTGTTAGAACTGGTTTTTTGACTTTGAATTTTTTTTCTTCAGTGCTGGAAGGAAAAAACAAAACAAAAAACTACTGGAAATTCTTAAGCTTATTGCATTTTGAGACATGTTTTATCCCTTTCTTATTCCCTCTCTTGTATAATCTCAAGTCTCTGCAGCCAAAGTCCAGCATACTAACCTTTACACTTGTGTTTTGCCATCTCACTATTCTGTAACTGTAAGCTGAATTGGGAAAAACAAAATAAAACAAAAACACTCCTTGATATTAGACAAAGTGCTTCTGTTCTTTGGAGTGTGTGTAATGTATATGTCATTCATCCAGAGAAGCACACAGAGGGACAGACAAAAAGACATACATACACACTACACACAGACCAACTGCATTTTTGGATTCTCTTTGCAGGTATGACTATAGGGAATGCCATGCTAAGCAGAATTGACCAGTAAATTGGTCCTCAGCCATGCCTCCTTTCGCTGCAGATCCAAGTGCTCAAAATGGGTGCTCTGCTGGCACCGCCGGTTGCTGCATCTGGGAACCGCAGCGGTCAAAGTGCGTGGTTCCCGGACACACCAAAAAGAAGTGGCTTCTTTTTGGGCCCTGGAAGTGGCGCCGCAAGTGGTTAATGGTGCACTTGCGACGTCACTTCCATCGCGGGACGTGCGGACGCTACTCATCCATGATGTCAAGATGGCGGCGCCTGTGTAGAACTTCAACTATAAGCATCAAGTAATTTACACCCGTGTGCAACGGGCCCAAGATTCCAATCCTAGGGGTGCTTTCAGTGGCACAGGGAGGACAATAGTGGCAGGAAAATGGCTTCTCCATCATTTCTGCTGTCCCAAGTTCATGCTAGCCACCGCTTTTCTAGCTCTGATGTTGGAACTGTCCACAAAAATGATCCAATCACCCACTTGTGTGTAAAGAGGGATGTGACAGGAGTTGGAATAACTCAGCCATCTCCTACTTTATACTGTGTTCCTCAATCTTTAATCCTAAACATGTGCTGGAAAAGGTGTTGGCCTGTCTTCACATGTTCAAAGATGCTTTCATTTTTTCTTTTACTTTCTCAAATATTCCACAACTGGGATTAAAAACAGATTGAGGGTTGGCTCCAGTAATCAAATCTTGAACCTATCAGTTGAGCATTTGTCAAATACCAAATATCTTATACTTTAGTACAATATCAGACTTTATAGGAAGACATATAATATAGTTATTAAGAAAAGCAAATTAGGGATGTAATAATAAGATAAAAGCATTTCAGCCAATAATCTAGAAAGCAGTACTGGAAGGTCAACAACTACCCATTAAAGGAGAAAGTGCTCATCAGATACACATGGAAATTGGTTGGCAGTCCTAGAAGGACAGATAGGAAGCATGTCACTCAAGTGTTACAATATCTTAAGCATCTGATTAATCTCCTGTTCAGAATTCATGCTGGGTGACACCTTGTCATAAAACATTCAGCAGCCAAAATCAATACAAGTTATGGCACATTGTATTTTTTACCTTCAAAGTCATCATTAGAGTGTGAGGATAAGTGCTGATAAATAAATGTGACTGGGGCATTCATTTCCATTGGGCCCAGCTTGCCCATTTTGACAATGAGTGTTATTTTTCTGTTTTCCCCTCCCTTTTTCCTTAAAGTGATGGCATGGCTGTAAAGTAATCTAGATCGGGTTCAGCAGTTTGACAGGGAATCTATATTATCTCTTTGCGTGCTAAATGTGAGAACCTAAGAGAAGGAAATGAAGCCAACACTGAAACTTTTCCTGAGACATGAGATGCCACAGCATGGTGTGGACAAGATAAACTCAACAACAGTGCTTCCTTCCTTTGTCAATAAAAACTGGTTTGAGTGATGAGGAAGACTCTTGAAGAGCATTAGAGCAAGCTGAAGGTCATGCGATCAGCAAGGCTGGTGAGTGGGACAACAGCTCTTGTCTTTACATTTTCTAAATCAGACATGAGGGGTGCTGCACAGAAGACATTTTGAACAGCAAACTCATTTAGATGTAATTCTACACATAGCTATTTAACACAACACCACCCTTTTCTGTTTAAAATGTTTGGGAAAAGGAATGGATTTATATGCAGTGTATAGGCTTAGGTCTTAATGATCCAAGAGAGTCACCTCTTTGCCTCCATGCTGCACCCCAGGGCTGCATGAAGAGAGTGGGTTTGCACTGCCCCGGAAAAGAAGGGATGCTGGACACTGTAAAGCTTAATTTTATAATGTAATGCAGCAGGAGTTGGGGACACAGTCTGGAGGGCTTGTAAGTGTCAGAGTCAGCCTATTTGCTTTGTCACATGTGGAAGGAAGGGAGTTGAGTGTGGAGAGTGGGTGCAGCTAGGGTTTGGAAGTGCCGTGTAGTTTGGAAGTGCCAGTCACAGCCTAGTGTGCATCAATGGTGGCTGCAACCTGGTGGCTGCAGTGAAATGAAGAACAAGAGGCAGGCTAGCAAAGGGTCAGTGGCATTGACACAGCTGTGTTCCCAAGAGGGTTTGCTTGCTTGTTTGTTTTTTTGCAAATGAGTGCTCTTTTATTTCTGCTTTATTTCTTCTGAGTTTTGCTGGCTGGTGAAGGTATCTCATTAGCCCCATCTGGGAAATCCCACTCCCCCAAAGGAGGCAGCACAGTGGCAGCACTGTGAGTTTGGGTCGGCCAATTTCTCCCCTCTTTCCTCCATGCATCTTTGAACTGTTTAGGTGGAAGGCTAGTTTCCTTCCCAGCAGTTTTACGCCATAGTCACTGCCATTTGTTAGGCTGTTTAGCTGAGTTGTTTTTAGCAAGACCTCTTTGGGCAGGACCTATTTCTCCTTCATGAAGACTGTACTGCTGCATTGCCACCTGTCATTTAGGCCTACTTGTGGATGCTTTGACACTATTTAGGTAAGGTGACTTGCTTGGGCTATCTCAGTTCAATGCCTTTTGGCCAGTAAAACAGAGTAGGATCTATGGTTGCCAGAGTGAAAACTGAAGTGGGCTTCTGTATCTTTAATGGTTGTGTAGAAGAGGGAATTTCTGCAAGTGTTCCTTCTTACCTGGTTGCATGATGAACAGCACCTGCTGAAATCCCCTCTTCTGTACAACCACTAATGGTATTGGAGTCATTCTCCAGTTTTCACCAGTTTGTGGATCCCATTTGAGTATTAGGCCTGGCTATTCCATCTCACTTTCTTCATCATTGGGGGTGCATATGCAGGTGGCTAATTGTTTCTTTGGCCTGTCCTTTTAGTACACTCTGAATACTGCTTCTTGTATTTGGGCTTTCTTCACATTTTCATATTTGGAGACAGCATGTTCTTAAGCTGTCACAATGATCTTTGGTATTTCCCATGGGAAAACTACAAAGATCAAGGACATGTGTAAGACCTAAGTAATGCTGCAATTAAAGCTAAATAGATGTGCCAGTAACTCCCCCCGCTCAGACACTCTGCTTATCCTCTTGCACCAAGAGACAAAGGAGGTCTCATTTCACCAAAAGCAGTCAACCAGCACTTTCTATATATTTCCAGCCAACTTCCCTATCCCTTCACTCTGGGGTCATCTTAATCTAACCACTGTTTTTGCAACCCTACAGTTAAAGCCAACAACCCATCCAAAATCCCAGTCGATTCCTTGGAAAGAACATCAAGTCTATAAATATTGGTCCCAAAACCTAGCCTCCTCGTGCAGACCGTATGCATACTGTTGATCTCCAGTCTATGCCTCATGTATGAATTTTTTTGCCCTCAGACCCCCATTTGAGCCACTTCCTCCTTTCCATGGTCTACACTTTGGACAGGGAAATATCATCCTCTTTACACCCCTCAAACTTTGCTATCCAATTTCCATACCTCCATTTTGGTTAACTCTCAATGCTGTGTTTGCTATCCACTGGATTGATATCACGTGTTTGACTGCACTCTTGCATATTTCTTAATAAAACCCTTCTTAATTCACCCTAACGTGGAGTCCTCCTCAGTGAGTACTGGTATACACAGGTGCCAATGATCCTAAAGTTACCTAGCCTTTTGAAAGCTTAAGCTGACACACTTGGTGGGTACCCCCCACTATTACCCACCTTTCTTTGGGTAACAAATCTTACCTGTTTTCATAAAGGGTTGAAGACCTTCCTCTTTGATTTGTCGGAGTGTGTCTAAGGTGCCCAGAGACTGGTGGAATGGTGAGGATTTTGTTTTTAGTATACAGTTGTCCCTCCATATTCACTAGGGTTAGGGGAACAAGATCCCTGTGAATATGGAAGAACCGCAAATAACAAAAACTCTGTTTTTACCTGAGAGGACATCTCTCTAGGGATCTCTAGGTCCTCCAGTGCAACTCTGTGGTCAATGTCCAACATACACTAACCATAGAATGGCACTGGAGTAGCTACAAATAGTCTTTCAGTGCAACTTTTAGTTAAAGTTGACCACTGAGTTGCACTGGAGGACCTAGACAGTCCTAGAGAAAACATATTAATGAAATCCGTGAATAATCAAATCCACAAATATCAAAGCCACAAATATGGAGGGATGACTGTATTATAGTTTTGTGTTTTATTGTTTTCTTCTTGATTATATATGCCTGATGTTCAACCCTTTGGTGAAAAGGGCATTGTAAATAAACACTGTTGTTATTTATTATTCAGTTTGTGTGATCCTGCTGCATGAACTGATAAGATGGTCAAGAGGTTCATCTTTTTCTTTATATCTATGATACTAACTATTTGTAGTTATTTTTTCAATATTTCTCTTGCTGCTATTTGTTTGAAGTGTTTGTTCTTCAACCACAAATGTAAGTCATTGAGTGTCTTTTTTCAGTGTTGTGTTCTGCAACCATTTCCAGATGTTCCCCTTCTCAGCCTTTCCTTCAGTGATTTTAGTGTATTGAACATGTAGTGGTTTGTTTTGCCAGGCTTCAAAGAGATTTTAATTCTCCTCCCAATACATGTCTTTTGTTTCTTCACTGTTCAATATGTTCTCAATATAAGTATCATAATTTTTCTTTGTTTCCCTTCATGTATTCAATCAAGGCTACATTTTTTTCTTCAACAGTTTGTTTCACTTACAGTAAACCCTAGCTACCAATATTACATGGTAGGCATAGTTGATTGGTATCAATTCAGAAATGTAAAGCATGGTTTGCTATCAGCATTTTCTAGAATTTTCAGTGTAGTGCAGCTAATTCTGCTTGAATTAATTCAAATTAATATTGCACTAATTCAAATAACTGGTATAGCTCAGTAGTTTATGGCCTGAATTATGTTTCTACTAAATTCTAAAGTTCTTGTTTCAGGACTCTGCAGACACTTTTGGTATACTTGGTACTACTGTACTGATTTCTTTCTTGTGTTAATATTCCCATATACTTGTAGTTTCCATCATGCTTTGAGCTTTTCATGTTATTTCTGTCAGGAAGCTTTATTCCCTCTGATGCAACAATTTTACCCCTGGTTGTAGGTAGTGAGCACACATATCCGTTCCAAATCCAAATGAGATGGTTTCTTATTCTTGTTCTATTGTTTGCCATTTGTGATTGTGAGAGTTCTAGGAAGGCCTTCAGGCTCAGGCTGTTTAGGCTGGTAGGCAACCTTTTTGAGCCGGGGGCCGGGTTGCTGTCCCTCAGACAACTGGGGGGCCGAAGTCGGGGGGTGGAGCTTCCACCCCCCCGGGGTCCAGGCCTCCTCCTCTTTGCCAGCCCCTAACGGGGCCCCAGGCCTTGTCAGAGGCCGGGAAAGAGCCGGCGGGGACCGCCAGCGCAGGAGGCCTCCCCCTCTTTGCTGGCCCCTGACGGGGCCCCAGGCCCCGTCAGAGGCTGGCAAAAAAGCCAGCAGGGGGTGCCAGTGCTGGAGGCCTCCCCCTCTTTGCTGGCCCTTTTGCCATTGCTGGGGCCCCCTGGAGGGCCCCAGAGACAGCAGCGGGCCTCGCAGAGGCCCGCTGCTGCCGTCAGAGCCCTGTTCGAGGGCTCCGGCGGCTGCAGCGGGCCTCAGCAAAGTCTTGAGCGACCTTTCTTGTGGTCGCACGAGACTTTGCCTCTAGGCCGCCGCCATTTTGTTTTCCAAAATGGCGGCAAAGTCTCACGCGACCTCAGGGAAGGTCACGCAAGACTTTGCTGCCATTTTGGAAAACAAAATGGCGGCTCACGGGAGCCGGGAAAAGCTGCAATCGGCGGCGGAGGCCGGGGAAGGCAGGGGCCAGTGGAAAGGCTTCTGTGGGACGCATCCGGCCCGCGGGCCGGGGGTTGCTGACCCCTGGTTTAAAGGATGGGGCCTAAAAAAGAGGAAGGTGATAACAAAGAGAAGCAGCCCATTGAGTGTGCTGCCACCAGACCCTCCGTCCCCTCCCCTCCAAGTGGTCTTGGTGGCTGAGGAATTCTGGAAGTTGTCCCCAAAAAAGTAGCATGTAACTGTACCTTTGAAATCACTCCACACAGTCATGTATTGAAACAATGTTATAAGTTTATTTGCAGCTTAACTTAAATACAGTATCACTTGTGTGGGATGTTGTTCACAGTTGATACATTACTGGCACACTTTATTTGTTACACTGTTTTATAGTAGTGGTTTCTTGTCTTTTTACTTATTTATTACAGTTACCCAAACATATCCAAACTCTCAATTATACTCTTGCTTATTACACTTTTATCAACGGAATGTCCTTCTCATTTTACTAGCTACTATTCTCCTCAGAGAATAACACTCCACTTTCCCCAAGGCACTGCTAGTCCTCTCTTAGGTACTTGTAAAACCTTTAAACTGCTTTCCTCTGCAGTATAAACTTTAGCCTTGCAGGCTCTTCATCCTGGTGGCACAGTGGTTAAATGCCCGTACTGCAGCCATTCACTCAAAGCCACAAGGTTGCAAGTTCAAGACCAACAAAAGGGCACAAGCTTGACTCAGGCTTGCATCCTTCTGAGGTTGCTAAAATGAGTACCCAGACTGTTGGGGGCAAATTAGCTTACTTGCTAATTAGCTTACTTGCTTTTCACCACTATGATCTTTGGAATAGTGGTATATAAATAAAACAAATTATTATTAATTATTATTATCCCCTCAGGGTAATTCCTCTCTTGACTCTTACCTGTCCCTAACCAATTCCCTATCTCGGGCACCATACAGACTGGTCAAAATAAAGCTGCTTCAGGTTACTTTGGAGGTAAGCTGTTTAAATGATGCATGTGTCCTAAGAGCCCGGAAGCCATGCCAAAGCCACAATCCAGTCCTAAGGACTAGAGTGCAGCTTTAGTGCAGCTTCCAGACTTTTAGGACTCAGGCATCATTTAAACAGCATACTGTACTTCCAAAGTGACCCAAAGCAGCTTTATTTTGGCCTGTCTGTATGGGGCCTTGGGTACCTAAAACCCTTGTAACTGCCCTTCTCAGCAGTATAACCTAGCCACTAAGACTCTTCATCCTCTCAGGGTACATTAAACATTACCCCTAATTTTATTTGGGGGGGGGGTTGTGTTTTTTTCAGGCTATGTGGCCATGTTCTAGAAGAGTTTATTCCTGAGGTTTTGCCAACATCTGTGGCTGGCATCTTCAGAGACTGGTACCTGTGGTTTCATTTATCCATGTCTCTTTTTTTGGGGGGGGGGGTTATTTCTAGGCTTTTTAAAGGTCTGGCCACGAGAAGCTGACCATAGAATTCTGCTGGAGGACCTAGAGATTCCTAAAGAGGTGTTCACTCTAAGCATTTCTATGTCCTCTGGTGCAATTCTATAGTATGCTTCTGCTAGAAGTTTTTAATTTCTCCAGGGCTTGCTGTTATTCACAGTTTCGCATTTCCATAGTATGTCCAGGAATGGCTCCTCCATGCATATGGCCCAGAGCCCATTTATCTATAGCTAATACAGTTAAGATATATCTATAGTTAAATCTCTATTCTTCCACATAGACAAATAAACATTTAAGGGATTAGTTATTATGATTTTCATCTTGGGATCCAGCTGCTTTCTCTCAACAGAAATGGAGGATACCTTGCATTTACTTATATGACTACTTTGAAGGAAGAAGTCTCAGATCCATTTCCCATGCTATTGCAATTGACTTTCAGTTCCTAACACCATTACAACCTATCCTGTATTTTACTATTAGAAAAACACTATTTGTTGCAGCCCCCTCTTCTTTTTATTTACACTAGGAAAACTAGCTCTAGCCAAGTTCACTCACTGCAAACAACAAGATTTAGCGAGGGACAGGAAAATTTGACAC
>NC_056522.1:245702534-245729784 GCF_019175285.1 Sceloporus undulatus | reverse complement strand
ACACCTATCAACTGGATTGTCACTTTAAAGATGACAAAAAAGTTGAAACCCACTCCTTTACCCCTGTATTTTTTGTCAGCTCAAGAGGAAGATTGGGAATTTCTCAAGTTTCAAGTCAGACAGGCAGACAGCATGTTTATTTTTATCTAGGGGGCTGAATGTTACTTAGCTGCTTCTGCAGCTGGCATGTGAATATCTAGCGAAGCCCCCGGTTGACTCTTCCCCCCCCCCAATAAGAACAATTTTTGGAGGGGGACCACCTCTGAGCCTAGGACTTGTGGGAGGAGAGAAATGGGTACCAGACCCTTGCTGCACATGTATTTTTTCACTAGTGCTTTTTTCTTGTGGCAAGAGAACTCAGGGATTGAATATCAACACGGGCTGCAAGGTACCAGGAGTTGAAGAGTTGCAGACAGCAACTGCAGTTTAAGCAGTAGATGGAAGGGGAGGGGATACAACAATCAATGTAAAATAACATAAGGCTTAAACTATCCTCTGACACACTTCTCTCCTTCAGATGGCCTCTTCTTTCTCAAGCTGTTTTTAAAACATAAGACACGGCTCAATATCAGTATATGCAAGTTATGGATCAGTAACCCAGAGCTGCAAAACTGTAACTGCCTGTAGTCTGTATTTACATTGGAGATTATCACACACTGCGCGGATAGGGACAGGATCACTCTCCCATCCTTATCCCATCTTATATCCATCTGTGACTGCAATAGTGCAAAAAGCTTTCAAATCATAGCGCCGAACCAACCATTAATCTTTTATTAAAGCAGCATTGCAATACATGATTGTCCATTAATGCAAATGCCAGCCAATGTTGCTTAATGAATGGGTTAATCATGGGATGCCGCTCAATGTCATGAAAATCCCTCCCTGATCATGTGGGAAGGATGAGATATGAATGGAACAGGACAGGATACCCCGTGTGATGATCTCCATAGTCTTCGCCAATCTTTAACAGCCAGCAACCTCCAGCCCATCTCAAGAGGCAGTTGTCGATAGAGGAAAAGATCTGTTCAGCTGGCAAGGGCCCACATTTCACCCTTCTCCCACAAGTGAGAGAGATTGTGACAGAGACACTGTTTTGATTATCGCAATCTCACTCACTCACATCTGAATGAAGATAATAATAATAATTTTATTATTATTAACCGTTATTTATAAAGTGCTGAAATTTACACAGTGCTGACATCAATCTTTTAGTTAACGGTTCCCTGCCCTCAGGCTTACAATCTAGAAGACACGACTCAAAAGGAGAAGGGAGTGGTGGTGGGAAGGGATCAGGTCCAGCAGTTCTCCACCTCCGAGGCCTGGACCAAGGCAGATGGAGGGACTGAGGAAGTGTTGGCTTCTTAATTAATGGTTTAAAAGGAGGCTTCCTGGGTCAGAGAGGGGTAGGCCTCTGGGAATGCTTCTCTAACAATATAGTCTTAACTCAGTTGTGAAAATGTAGAGAGTGATGAGGTGTGCATGTGAGGGGAAAGAAGGTCCAGGAGTTAGGGGCAGCAAGAAGAATGGGGATGAATTCGGGAGGGGGCAGTGGTAGTCCTACACTGTGACGGGAGACCCTGACTAGCAGCGGATGGGTCGGGGTGCGAGTAGGAATGGTAAGGAGAAAGAAGGTCCATAAGTAAGGAGGAGCCAATCACATGGGGGTTGAAACTCATAATACAAGCTTGGTAACGGATGCTGGAAGGGGAATGGAGCCACCTGAAGGGAGGTAAAAAGAGGTGAAACATGGTCAAAAGCGGCGAGCGGATGTGACAATAGGGCAGCTGAATACTGGACAGAGATTAAAGGATGGAGGTGTGATGACAAGAGAAGCCCTGTCAGAAGGAGGTACAATAATCTAGTCCCAAAACTACTACGGGCATGGACTAGAGTCTTGGCAGTAGAGGTGGAGGACATGGACAGATCTTGGCAATGTTGCGGAGAAGAATCTACAGGCCTTGGCGGTGGCCTGGATCTGGGGAATAAATGACAGGGAGAGTCCAAAAATGAAGCCAAGACTGCGGGCGTGATGAAACCGGTTGAAAGTGTCGTTGACAGAAACAGAAAAGGAATGGTAAGGGTGGGTTTAGGTGGAAAGACAGAAGCTAGTCTTAGACATGTGAGCTTCACGCCGAAGCCAGCGCATCCACTGAGAGATGGCAGTCAGACAAGAAAGAAACTTGCGTTCAAGTCCCGTTGAAAGTCTGGGTTGGAGAGATACAGCTCTGGTGTGAGTGAATGAGAGACCGCCAAAAGAAAGGGCAGCGGAGGTAGCAGTATCATGGGCCGGGAGCCAGGTTTCAGTAAGAGCGAGAAGGTTAAATGATCTTGAGAGAAAAAGATCATGGACAGCAGTCGCTTTCGGAGCAACAGAGCGACAGTTCCCGAGTGAACAGAGGAATGGAAGCTGGGAGATAGGAAGAGGTCGAATAGGGATCAGGTTAGGAGAGATGCGTGGAGCCATGGGAGGAAAGGATTTAGTAAGCGATAATCAAAAGAAGAAAATATAACAATGACAAAAGTAGCAATATAATAGCCAACTGTACTTGGTAATATTGCCTAAATATCACAAGGGAAAAGGGATTTAATAGAGAAGGAAGGGGTGGGATTGGAAGCCTTTGCTCAAGGTAAATAATGTTTATTTATAATGTCCTTTTCATCAAAGGATGGTACACCAGACAGATATAATTAAGGACAAAGCAATAAAACAAACACTATCATACATACAGTGCACCCTTACTTTACACGGGGGATCTGTTTTGGACTCACCTGCGTAAAGCAAATTCTGCCTATGCTCAAGCCCCATTTAAATGAATGGGGCTCATGCACATGGTGGCGTGGCGGCATGGTGACACTCACTCACCATGGGCGCATGCCCCATTGTTCCCTATGGGATGCACTATCCCTTCTCCCCACATGGCTTTCAGCAGGCACACTGTATATAATCAAGGACAAAACAATAAAACAAACACTATCATACACTAAAGGTAAAATCCACACCATCCCACCAGTTGCTACCCATCTCAGCAGTTTTAGGTGCACCCAGCAGCTTAGCTTAGTGAATTAGAGGAAGGACTTCAGCCCTTTATGAAAATGGGTAAGATCCTGCTCCAGCTGACAATACAAAGGAAGGCTGTTCCACAAAATGTGGAGCCATGCCCTGAAAGATTTGCAGTATGGACAGAGCCATATGAGAACTGCTGGTAATCCTTTGTGTGTAGTTCTTAGGTTTCTAGCTGGTACATGCCATGCCAAGCTCCCAAATACTGAGGGACATTATACAGCAAGACCTTAAATACCAGGACCAAAAGCTTGAAATGTGGCTGGCTCATAATGGTAGCCAATGTGGGGAGTTGAGACGTGTGAATATTTGAGGACATTTAAAGCAACCCAGACAACACTATTCTAGGTTAAATCCATGGGGAGAAGGGAGCAGGAAAGCCAAACTGCAAGTAGGCTATTACTGGATCTTCTTTGCCTGATCTAGCAGCTGCCTTTTAAGGTGGATATAGTGGTGGTAGAAAGAGCCAGGAGACATTACTTAGTTATCTTTCCTTCACTAAGGAGCCAATCTAGGATTCCAGAGATTATCCAAATAGGCTGGACTGGAGTAGAGTGACCAGATATCCTCCTTCTCCAGGACATGTCCTAAATTCCAGCCTTCTGTCCAGGAAGCATTTCAAAATGTCCTTCATTCTGAGCATGACTAAGAAGCGTGACTTTATATTTATATTTATATTTTAGCTTTTATTTTGTAATGTCCTACATTTTTCTTGAATGTTCTACTTTCTGCAATTCCTTGTTCTCCTTGGTGGCTATCATATCTGGTAACCCTAGGACTGGAGAGGCCAGGCTCCTCTCTATCAGAGCTGGCAAACACCCGAAGCCCTGGAAGGAGGAAGAAGGGAGAGAAAAGTTATTTAAAGTTTGCATTAAAATGCAGAGCATTTTCACCACCCCATTGACATTGGAGGCACCACCTGCCACCAGATGAGGAAATCACCAGCAGCTTGCCCAAATGCCAAGTGGTGTGTGTATGTGTGTGTGTGTGTGTGTGTGTGTGTTTGCTTGCATTTCTGCCGCACAGATGTAAAGGAAGATACAAAATGGAAAATGTCAGAAAGCCCCAGGCTCTGGTATTAGAAATATCTGCTACAAAGGACAATTGGTAAGAATGGTAGGAAAAAACTAACCCAGGCTCAAGAGGCATAACTCAGCCCACCGAGCATGGACACAGTGATTCACCTATTAGACAGGAAGCTGCTGGCCCTGTAGATAATATGACAACATGGCAGGAAATAACGGCAACTTACTAGAAATAAATACTTGCCCTCGGCTGACATGGTGCTATTCATTTCAGGCTAATATAAGTCTTCTTGTACTTCATGGGGAGCAAAGGGAGCATCCATCATTTTATCATCGATAGGCTAGTAAGTGTGTGACACAGCGCCATCTGGTGAGCCTTGCTTGGGAAGTGAAGGGAGGCGACTTGTGAAAAAAGGCAAATAAGGAACCAGAGAAGCCACACAGATATGATTGAGAGAGAAGAATGTAAAAGCACAAGCCCAGTTTCCTTTCAGAGCTATAACTGCTGTTGCAAATTAATGCCTGTCTTCATTCAGATGTATTTCGGAAACCACAAAGCTTGGGATGGAAATAAGGCAGCAAGCAACTTTTTTTTTTTTTTTTTTGGGCAGAGGGGGGAGTTTCTAGCAATATGACAACAGTGTTCATGCCATCAAAAGAAGTTGAAGGTTTGTTCAGATTTTAAGCTCACATAGAGAATAAATTGTGTTTCAATGGACCCTATTACTTTGAACAATACAAGTTTCAAGTTTGGTCTTCTGACCCAAATTTGGGCAAAATAAGATTCTGGACTGGAATAATGCTTTATGCTGGCAATCAAGCCTTAATGGTTATCAGTTTTCCTTGCATGTTGCGGGCAAGCAGTTTTTCATAGGACACCAGCCTCTGAGCTGAGTTGTTGCTCACTATTGACAATCAGTTAATCAATTTCACTTCGCCCCTTAAATGTCAGACTCCAGGTGGCTATCTTGGGGTGGCCTTTGGCTCTAGCACCTGTTTTGATATGAGTGTCGTGGCTGTGCTTGTGTTAGCATTACAGTGGTGTGTGTTATGAATCCACCTCCACCATTTTGGATGTCCCCTAATGTGGAGTTGTTTTACTGAAGATACCAAGCTTTCCTCCCAAGGCCTTTTCAGCACACAAGCAAAGTTTGTCCAATGGGAAGGCTACCTTTTTCTTTATGAAGCAAGGCTAGTCTTCTGCCTTATCTATTCTGTAGGATGTAACTCGAACTGATCATTGTTACTTAGATGGTCAGAGAAAAGAACATTTGTCCTCATAGAAAGAAGGAACAGAGCAGTGAGTTGCCTAAAGATGTCCTCGTAAAGCAGGATGGACTACTGCGTGCAGCCAGGGGTCAAATTTCAAATTTTGCATCAGTGATCTTGATGCATTTGGAAGTGATGTCACATCATTTCCAGTTTTGCTTTTGATAGATTTTCAACATTTTTTTTAGCATTGGGGGCACCTAGGGTGTTTGTGTGACAAATGTGCCACATTTGGCAGTGGTCCTGAATCATTTATTGCATCATTTGGCCCCAAAAATGTGATTTCTTTTGGAATTTTGGGGTCGGATCTGGTGGTTTGAGGGCTTAGAACCTGCAAATAGGCTCCTGCAGGCTGGCTATTGCTAACAAGCCAACTTTTGCCTCCCCCTCTCTTAGAGGTTTCTTCTTTCAGCAAAGACTGTTCATGCTGGGCTAGGAGGTGAAGGCTCCTTTTGTAAATTTGCATTGACTGTCAGTTCTGGAAGCAGATAGAACTTATCAACAGAGATGAACGGAGAGCAACCATACAAACCTAAACACACCTGAACTTGTCTGATTTTGGAAGAAGAGTAGGACCAGGCCTGGTTAGGACTCCCATAGGAGAGTGATGTGAAACTGCTTCTTCCAGCCATGTCAGGAAAGGTTATTAGGTCCTGCTGGTAAATCAAGAATCCAGCTTTATTTAGAGGAAAGAAATGGATTTATCTCCCTCATCTAACAGATCAGAATATGAGCAGGATGGGAGCCCTGAGCAGTGGTGTTCCACAGTGGGATGTCACCTGGTGTGGGGGATGGGGCTTGGGGTGGGGCTTGGGGGCAGAGCCAAAAGAGGCCCCTCCCTCTTTGCCACATGCAGCTTTACTTTAGAGTAAAGCTGTATGGCAGGAAGGGAGAGGGTCTAGTGCCCCAATTCCTGCTCCATGCGGCTTTACTCTAAAGTAAAGCTCTGTGGAGCAGGGATGGGGGCACTGGGCCCTCTCCCTTCCTGCCCTGCAGGGCTTTAAAGTCAAGCCTTGTAACAGGAGGCGCCAGGCCCTCTTCCTCCCTAGCTTCACACCATGGCAACATTGGGGGTGCTCACTGGGTGTCACCCCCCTTTGGCAGTGTCACCCGATGTGGTCTGAATCCCCTCTCATCTCCCTAGTGACACTGCTGGCCCTGAACTCTCTCATATAGTTTGACAAGGTCGCCAAGTCACTATTGTAATGTGCATGTGCTAGGGAAATTCCATCAGGCTAACAAATTTGATAGATGTTTAAATTATACATTATCAGTTGGTCATATACAGTCATTCCCCAGTCCTTGTTAAGTAGCCCATTCCCTAGTCTATTGGTGACATAGAGAACAAGATATACCATGCAACAATCACGGCGTCAGTAGTGGCGTTCCCCCATTGAGTGTTACCTGGTGTGAGTATGGGAGGTGGAGCCAAATGGCACACCCCTTCCCTCCCTTCCCTTCCTTCCGTGTGCCATTTTACTCATGAGGAAATCAGTGTGCAGGAGGGAAGGAAGGTAATCAGAGTATCCTCCCTCTGTGTCACACACCGGTTTACTTAGGAGTAAACCAATGTGGGGTGTGCTGGCTTGGCCTGGTATTATCCTCCTCTGCGATGTCACCCAGAACAGTCTGCACCCCCCACTCACACTGATGCTACTGAATGTCAGCTTGTTCTTCTGTAGGAAATTTCCTGAGACCAAGGAAAATAGAGATACATGGTTTGTCTCATGCAAAGCCATGTTAATTTCCCCTTCAAGACCACCAGGAAATATGAAGGATCTCCTGGATGAGCTAGGAGAAAATCTTGTCTGAAGCCCTGCCGCATGACTGCCAGTCAGATTAGTGGGATGGATAAACCTATGATTTGATTTTGTATAAGGGCTTTTTTTAATGTTCCACCCCTGCTTCATTTTTTCCTTACTGTCTTTCTTTGTTTCCCTGTTGATCTTATTCATATGTGGCTGTTAATGTTCACAGCAATGTACTCCCTATTTTTTTCCCATTTTCATCTGTTTTTGGATTGGGGTAATGCCACTAACATTACTATCCAACCATGTTTTAAGGCAGGGGTAGGCAACCTGCGGCCCAGCAAGGCCTTGGGACCGGCCCCAGCCCGGTCCTGCCGCTGATTGCTGCCAGAGCCTTTGGCCGATCAGGAGGAGGCGGGCAAGGGGGGGGGGCAAGCAGCAGGCATGGGGAGCAAGCGTCTATAGAAGCCTCTGAAACATGCATTTATATTAACATTTTTTAAAAAATCAGCAAATTTTTAGAGTGTCCTCCATATTTTAAAAAGTGTCCTCCATTTGAAATTTTGTCCTATATTTCTGCTGATTTATTTATTTATTTAATTTGTTTTAAAAATATTTAATTATTTATTTTTTGGCTTCAGCCCTCCAGTTGTCTGAGGGACAGCAACCCGGCCCCCAGCTCAAAAAGGTTGCCTACCCCTGTTTTAAGGTCTCAAACTTTTGGATTAAATAAATGAATAATTTTGTTTCTTGATTTAGGGAGACATACTAAGGTATCACTTGGAAAGCTCTGTTGTAAGCTCATCTATAGAGGAGAAATCTATCACTTTCATTTCCCACTTTTGCAGGATGATCAACCAGAATTATGCATGTTCAAACATTCTGGTTTTCCCACCTTCTTATAATGCCATTTTTTAACCTACAAGAAGAAATGACAAAAGAGGAATACCTGCATATTATATATCCCTGGCAACCTGTTAGCAAATTATGATAGTTAATCCAACATAGGCTTTGCCTGCACTGCACAAGATACTGTGAGGGCAGCCTGGAGTAATCTCACCTCAGAGCTGCCCTGACATCCCTCCCCTTACCTGGCCCTTGGTGCACACAGTGGGGCAGCTGTCTGCATGCATGTCCCATTTAGCAGCCTGGTGCATCCATCATCTCTGCAGGTCACTTGCTTCAAACCAACAGACCCAGTATTGATACAAACAAAATCATCCAGCATTGATAAAGACTGTAAAAGTGTGGCTTCACAATGCTTATGGCTTTGGGGGTTTTAAGCAGGAGTTATCAGAACAGTTGGCTGTTTGCCTCATTCTGTGATCTCAGAGCAAGAAACTGGTGACAGTGATGGATGCAAAAGGTAACGCAGAGGGATGCATGTGCAGGCAGTATCCCCAGTGTGGGTTTGTGGAAGGGCTTCAAATCTTCCTGGAAGATCCAGTGTATGAGGTAATTTTTTACAATTCATGTTAAGGGTGTTATACCCTGGTTCTTGAGCTGAATGCACCAGATGTTCAGACTGTTGACAGCAGAACTGAGATTTGGGCTGTGCATCACCCAAACAGGACACTGCCAGAATGGAAGAAAAATGGGCCTTTTGGCCCATGCAGACATGTCCATAAACAACTGTAACCAACTTTTTTGGTTGTTGCAGAATTCTCTAGTGATCATGCAATAACCAAAATCTTTTAAGTGATAGAGTCCCTTCCCCCACCCTGAAATATGGCAATTTCCACATTGTTGAAGAGCAAGGAAATCAGTGGAGATGCATCTAGCTACTTTCCTGTGTCTGGTAGCTGGTAGAACAAGGAGATGCTGCAAGGACATCATCTGCATCAACTTCCCATGTATTCTCAGACAATCCCGGTAGATGCCTGTTGCAGTGCATTCTTCTGCTGTCCAATGGCATGGAGGTGGCCATGTTGCAGGGTTGTGCTAGTTAAAAAATGAGTTAGGGGGTAAAACAAGGAGATGCATCTACACAAACACAGCTATGTACCAGATATACAGCCCTTGATGCAGGATCTCAGGATATGTTTGTTTCATGTTCCTCTGAATTTTAATTTTTATAAATGTTATTTTCTCTCTTGTGTGTGTGTCAGAATCCCCTTCACTCCCCCCCCCCCAATGTCTTTTTTATTTCCTTTTATTTCCTTTTCCATATTGGTTTTTTGTCATTACCTATGCCAATAGCAGGAGAGAGAAGACTTTCAGTGACTGTTATTTTCTTTCCTCAGAATGCCTCAGATCTGGTGTCATTCCAGGGTGCATGATAGAGGAGGGGAATGTCAACAAAATATGCCTTATTTCTTGATATAATATCAAACCATCTTGATATAAGGCAAAGGTGAGACTCAGCTCTTAACCATTACCCCACATGAGCTATGAGTACACCTTCAATTGTTCCCAAATCTTTTGAAGCATGCTGGTGCCATCCATCCATCCATCCATCCATCCATCCATCCATCCATTTGTGACAGATGTGAAGGGATCAAGACGAACCCAAGAGATTTTGCTACCTGCAGCCAATTACAAGATTTTGTGATATTCCACATGAAAGAAGTTGACTGACTGGTGGCATAGTTGAACTTTAAGACTGAATCAGCCATGAGGTTAGTACAACATACCCAACAGAGTTTGCTTCAAAGTGTAAGACAGACTGTGTCATACACACAACTCTGTCCTCTAAGACCAGGGAACTGTGGAGTGGGGGCTCACACTGAACAGGTGATTCAGAATTGCTTGTATCTAAAGACTTTGAAAATGCCATTTCAGAGTATTCAGATTAATCACATTCTGGGAGCCAAGGACTTTGGAATGACAAAAATCAAATGTTTTTTTCATGACTTGGAGGATTAACTATATTCACCAAGCTTTTCTTAAAATTAAAGTTACAAGTGAGAAAGTGTGCTTGTTAAGAAAGTGCAAAAGCAAAACATGCCAAACATCTCAGTGTGACACCTGGTAGCTTGATCTCTTGACTAGGAACCAAATGTAAACAAGCCATGTCACTACTCATGGCTTTAAGGAAGAAAGCCTCCAATTCAAAGATTCTGCCGGGCCCTTGAAGTATAGCAGGGGGTGTTTCTTCAGAGTTGTACCAGTGCTCAGCTAATGAGGGTGCAGAAGCTTATTGTAGCTGGGTAACTAGGGAAAATTAATGACAGTCAAAGGAGTGATTTGTGGATAATGAGTCTTGTCTTGTCACACATACATCCCTGTTGCATATGAGAGCAATCAAAACAGTGATGGCTGATCAGAAAAAATACAGAAATGTATCTTCTTCGTCTTTCATTTCCTGTTTGTACTTTCTGATCTGGGAGGCTGTCCATCTTGTTTTGGGGTAGCCATCTGAGAAAGCAGCTTTGCATCAAAGGGAGTTTTGAAAATGTGAAGAGCCCGAAATGTTTGGGTTGGTGTGGGTGTGTGGGTGTGTATATGTGTTTACAAAGATGAGGCTGGAAATAACAATATGCTGACAATAATGGAAAGAATGTTAGATGTTGTACGTATCTACATGTTAATACAATAAAGTTTATAAAAGAAAAGAAAAGAAAAGAAAATGTTAAGAGCCAGCAGCAGAACATGCTGGTAATTTGGAAAGATGGTGGCAGTGAGAGGGAGGTTGATGATCTTCAGCTGAATTGGTTCTTCTTTTTTATTAATTTTTATTCAAAATTTTAAAATATATTAACAAGTACAAAAACGATAAGAAAGAAAAAAAGAAACAAACAAGTAAAAAGAAAAGAGAAAAGGAGAAAAAAATACATGTGATCTTCTTTACAGCAAGGATGTATACCTATAGATATTCATACTTCCATATGTATATATTACTGCTGTAAAGAAGATCCCTCATGCCACAAGAGCCAGCATGATGTAGTGGTCTGAGCACTGACTATGAATCTAGAGACCAGGATTAATACCTGCGTGGCCATGGAAACCCATTGGGTGACCTTGGGCTACTCACACTCTCCCAGCCTCAGAAGAAGGCAAGGGCAAACCGTCTCTGAACAATATATAGTGCGCCCTTGCCATTCCAGACCCCCCCCCGCATAAGTCAAATACCGTGTGTGCTCGAACCCCATTGAAAACAATGGGGCTTATGCATGCGGTGCAGTGCAGTGCGACACATGTGCCATTGCCTGTTCTTTCATGCAGCTTTCAGCATAAACTGAAAGCCGTGCATATCGTACCTGCATATGATGTGAGTGCACTGCATCGAAGTGAAATATAGCCAAGTGAGGTTGGTTTAATTGTATGCTTGAGGTGGACCCTGAGCTTCCAAGGAACTGTCCACCTGGTGCTGTTCCATTCAATAAACTGCTGTCTTCAGTTCATAAATTCTTAAATTCAAAGTGGGTGCAAGTTTCCCACAGAAGTCTCAGAAACATAAAGCAGGCTGCTGGGTACAGGCTGCTATACTCTCTCTAGCAGTAGGACTCCCAAACCTAGATATTAAATGCTGTGACTCAGGCTTCTTATAAGAACTGTAGAAAAATTCAGGAGCTTATCGCTCACCTTTTTAAACTGGATGGAGGTGGGGACACAGGATGGAGGTGGGGATTATCACTTGCTAAATTGCTGCTGAACCATTGGCCGCCATCAGCACAGGTCCAAGCCTGGTCCTAGCTGTGCTCGGCCAGCACTTTTTAGAAGTTGGAAGCTTTCTGGCTTCTAAAAAGTGCTGGTGGGGTGCAGCTGGGACCTGGCTTGGACCCGGGCTGATGGTGGCTGGTGGTTTGGTTGTGATTTAGAAAGCAATATAATTAGAAAGCAATAATCCCCGCCTCCATCATGCATCCCAGCTTCAGCCTCTCAGGTTTAAAAAGGTGAGCAATAAGCTCCTCAGTTAGACACAAGGAAATACTGCTCCCATGTGCTATATGAGGAAAGATGTGGTACAAATATTATCGATCAATCCATATTTTAATTAAGTTACATCAGATCACAAGATATTTCCTCCTATTTTATTTATGTGGCTAAGAAATTAGCAATATGGGTATGTGTGTGTAAGGGAGGCGGGGTGGAGGGGCAGGTTCTTTTTTGCAATTAATTCTGCTAGATCTCAGGGCCTGGTCCTGAGTCCCCAGTTTTCATAGATCATCTCCAGATGAGTGTACATCTCCAGTTTGAATAGGCTTCACGTGAGGCAATAGAAAAGAGATGAGTGCAAATCTTCAGCTCAATTAGTAGACCGACAGTTTGCTTCAATTTACAAGGCTTACTTGATTTCTTTCTGCAACTTGCAAAGAGTCTCGGGTGGGGGGGGGTGTCTATGTATTTACTTACCTTCTTGTTTTCCCCTCAGTTGTTGTGGTGCCAGGGTTTACTGTCCACTATGCTCTGCATGTGCCTTCTGGTTGAAAGCAAGCAGAGTAGATTAAATGTTCTTTTATGCCATCTCCTTAAATTGTTGTGAAGGAATAATCCCCTCATTTCATTTTAAAACTACTGTCTTAATTTCCAGACCAGAACATATACTTTCTCTGTGTGTGTCAATGACAAAGTTGTGATCAGCTATGGTCCATATTTAATGCATAATGCTTGATGGCCTAACTAGTGGCTGTCTTTGGTCTCACTTTTGGCCTGGAAACCTCAGGGCATGGAATGATTCTGGCCTGACAACCCTACCATACTTATAATAGTTTCAGAGGCTAGAGCATAGATATATGGCATGGACCTTAGAAGAATACATTAAGAATGATATGTCCTGTTACTTGTTCTTGTTTTTCGTAATGAGGGGAGGCACAGGTTGAACTGCAGAAATATTCCCACACACTACTCCAAAAGGCATCATGGACCCAACTACATGAATCCAGTGTTCACCTCAGATACCAAAAACAAGTTTCCTTCTTCAGTCCCTCTCTGCATGAGATTTGTTTCTTCATCTGGAGACCCAGAGAAGCATAACAATTCCCTGAGACCTCAGCTGATGCCCTGAGACCTGGCAATGTTTCTTCCCTCCCCACTTTTTGCCATTTTGTTTATATTGCTCTGTAGTGTGGCACTTTCACTTTTGGGGTGAAATATCATTGGCCTCTTTCATAAGGCCTCATGCCCTGAAGTAGACTTGCAGAAAGACTACCCTTCATAAAAGGCAATGTAGCAAAGACACTTGCCTCTGAAGGATGAAAAAGTATTTAGCTAGAATGTTGTGGCTAGAGTGTAAAACATTGTTTGTAAGGCTTCCAAGTGCCTTTAGCTCCTTCTTTTAGAGATACCTCATCTAAAAAAATGCATGAGATATGCAAGACATATTTGGAAGTTCTAAACAGTGAAACTTTCATAGTGTCCTAAAGGAATGTACAAATTATTTATTGGTCTGCCTCTTACACTTCTGCCCACTCCAGATGCTTTCTTTATATTATACTTTATAGGTATATAGTGTTAGAATCTTTGTGGTTTTCATTTTCTTTATCCAACTACTTTTTTGGGAGGGGGAATATTAAATGTAAGTAAAGAATTATATATATATATATATATATATATATATATATATAACACTCCAAGTTCAAACTCATGAATACATCTAGAGAGATCAGAATATATGGTGCTTTTTCTATTTTACTAGATGATTACATTAATCACCTTGAAAACTTCAAATGGATTTTGACTGCCTTAGGGTGCTTGAGCATAAGCATGTCACAGCCAACACTATACAATTAAACTGGAGTAGTGGTGCAGTGGATTTAGGGCTCATTAGTCAAATATGAGGACTTTTTGATTATTAGGGACAACAATGCCATGCCCCTCATGCTTCCCAGGCGTCCCTATCACCTCTGAGCACAACTGCAATCCTGACAGCACCAGGGGAGTGGAATAGTATTTTCCAGCTAGGATATACAGCTGTGAGCAAAATACCCATGTTGTAACGCAGAACTGCACAACCTGGCAGTAAGAAGGGGCCAAATTTAAAATAAGTTAAACTTCTTCAGGCCACAGATAGGTTGCACCCTCTCTCAGCATGCTTTGATGTCCAAGGAGGCAGAAAATGTTTGCAGAAGCTGCAGCAGTTGCCATTGCTTCTGCTAGGATTCACATCTCATGTAGCCTTACCTACAGTCTGTCCTCCATATCTGAGGACTTGCCATCCAGAGATTCAAGCATCTGCAGACAGCAAGCTCATGGTGAGGTGGCAGCAGAGGAGGAGGAAGAGACAGAAGATGGAGGAGGAGGAGGAAGAAGAAGAAGAGGAAAAAGGAGAGGAGGAGGAGAAAGAAGGAGAAGGAAGAAGAGGAAGAGATGGGAAGAGGAGGAGGAAGAAATGGGAGGAGGAAGAGGTGGGAAGAGGAAAAGGAGGAAGAGGAGGGAGGGAGGATGAGTCCCATTGTCTCCAATTATAGTGCGGCCATGTAGCTGCACCACCATTGGGGACAATGCAGACATGAGCATCTGCAGATTTTGGTATCTGCGGGGGGGGGGGGGAGATCCAGAACGCATCCCCCATGGATAGCAAGGGTTGACTGTATATTATTTTATTTTATTTTATTTATATCCCACCTTTCTTCCAATATAGGAGCCAAGATGTCCCTACCACCTGTCTCCCAGTGCCTGGAGACACAGAGAAGCACAGCAGTACTCTGAGATCTGGGAACCCTATAACCATTCCCCTTTCTGCTGCCATTTTGTTTAACTTGCATACCCCTGCAACTCTCTTGATTTAGCAGGGACAGTCCTGAATAATCCCCTGTCATCCTGCTTTCCTAGCTGCTTTTAAAATGTCCCAGTTTTTCTCTCCTCCTTCCACTTTCTCCTTTTGTCCTTGGTTTACTTCAGTTGTTGCAAACCGAGTTCAAAGTGCAAAAATAGTTTGTATTCTATTAACTCAGTGGGGAAGGAGGGAGAAGAGGAGGGGCCAAATCCTGTCCTTCCCACTTGACTCAGACAAATACAAACTGTTGGAGCCCCTTGATTACTCTGTGTTCTTCCCTGTTAACAACATTTGCCATCTTGGCCACTGTCTGACCGTGCTTGGCCACATATGTCCATATCTTCATTCACAAAATGTGGATGAAGCCAGGATATTGTTGTAGTTTGGGCATTCGACTATGACTCTGGTGATCATGGATTGATTCCCTGCTTGGCCATGGAAAACAAGTGGGTGACCTTTGATGAATCACACACTCTCAGCCCCAGATACATTTACCTTAGGGTCATCATAAGTTAGAAACTACTTGAAGGCACACAACAACAACAACAATAATCATCTTACTCTATAAAGAATAGTAAAAATAATAGACATATTAATAGCAGTAGTATGTATTTCAGTGTCACCTTACACAGCAGATAGCACTACTGTAGTATTTGTTTTACTCCAGTGTAATGGAAGTGTTCATTACTGCAGTTACTGAATATCTCCTATGGTATTTCTGAGGCTGTTAGTAAGATTTTCATTTGCATCTTCTGACAAGCTGTAATCCAACAGCTGCGGTAAATGAATTGCTTGTAACAGTTTGGCTTTTTTCTTCTGCTCTGCAATGGAGATTTTTCTTTAGATGTTTATGCTGTCAATATGAAGCCATTTCCTTCCCAAATTAGTTCAACAGAGTCAGAAGTTCAACTGAAAAACAATTTTTGCAAGGGAGAACAATAGGTTTTGCAGTTTGGTGGAAGGTGGGATGGAGAATTACCTGTGTTCTGTGTAGGTTAAAAAAAAATGAATGAGGGGAAGACCAGGTTGCAATGGGCCTTCTGGGCATCAGAATAGCAAAGTCTAGCAATAGAATATGCTTCAGAAATATTGCCACATAGCGCTCGCTTCGGCAGCACATATACTAAAATTGGAACGATACAGAGAAGATTAGCATGGCCCCTGGGCAAGGATGACACACAAATTTGTGAAGCGTTTCATATTAAAAAAGAAAAATAAATATTGCCACATCTCAGATTTTATTTTTTATTTTTCTAAACTGGAGACCCACTGTGGTATAGAGACCCATTAGGGTCCCAGAAGAGGGTGCTAGGAGTTCTGCAAGACATTCCAACTGAAATAATAATAATAAAAAACCTAACAAGTTTTATAAACTGTATATATAATAGACCAGAAACTACTTGGGCACTTATGAATGCATAATCGCTTTAGTTAAGCAGCTGTATAGCAACTCCAATTCCCACTTACCAGGAAGCAGCTGCGGTGATTGATGGAGTCTGTTCTGCTGTTGCTCCAGAAGCAGCTAACTGACATTCCTTTTCCTCCTTTGAGCAATTTCCATTGCAATAATTAAAAGCAGGGTTCATGTCATGATTCCCGTTCATGCCACAGATTACTCACACAAAAGAGGATGGGAGGAACCAGTTGCTTTCTGAGCAATGGAGACAGATCTTCAATGATCATAAGAGCTGTTGCCAGTTAGTTTCTGGGCAAGGTACAAGGTGTTGGTGATCACCTTTAAAGCCCAACATAGCTTGGGTCCAGAATACTTAAGGGAATGCCATCTCCTGTACTGTCCGCCCCACACATTAAGGTCCTCAGGAAAGAATCCACTTCAGCTGAAAAAAATCTAGACTAACTTCAGTTACCCAGAAGGCCTTCTCCATTGCTGCTCCAAAACTATGGAATGACCTGCCAGAGGAGATCTGCCACATCTCTACTCTTACAGCCTTTAAGAAGGCTCTTAAGATGGATCTCTTCTGGCAGGCGTTCCCAACCTAGCTCCTCTCCCCGCATACTGTGATTTTTGTTGCTCTGTCCACCAATTTCCCTCTAATTTTAATATGATTGTATTTTATTGTTTTTAATTGTGATTATTTAATTGTACTTTTAGTATTGGGATAGGAGGTTGGGAAGGGACCTCTATCCCAATACTAAAATGCATGGCTCTAGAATTTGTGCCATAATTTCTATGTATGGATTCCTTGAGACCTAAAAAAGCTCCAGGGTAAAAAGGTTCAGAAAGGTTGGATTAGAATGTAGTACAGTGCGCCTGTGCCATATGCAGCTTCCATCTTATGTGGAAGCTGCACATCAATTAAAGTAATGGCACGTGTGCCCATGGCGCACGCGCTGCCCCAAGTCGCGAGCACACACCCCATTGTTTCTAATAGAGCATGAGCATACGTGGATTTCCCCTTACGTGGGTATATCCAGAATGGATCCCCCATGTAAGGGGAGGGCCCACTGTACTAGGACTTGAAGGAGTCAGTGTGGTGCAATTGTTGAGCACTGGACTACAATTGGAGACCAGATTTCAAATTCCCGCTCAGCCATGGAAACCCATTGGGTGACCTTGTGCAAGTCACACACTTTCTGCCTCAGAAAACCCTGTGACAGGTTTGCCTTAGGGTTGCCATAAGTCAGAAATTGATTTATTTTTATTTTATTTATATGCTTCCTTTCTCCCAACCTGGACCCAAGGTACCTCTCAAAAGCTTAAGAACAATATCAATAAAACAGTATAGTTTTTTTTAAAAAAATATCTCTTTATTGACAATAAAATATGACATTTACATTCTACATTATACAATTCCATTTTTTCAAAGTATGTCTCCTAGATAAGTCACAGACAGTGCCCACAACAGAAGAATGGATACAGAAATTACTAGATTTAAGAGAAGTAGATAGAGTATCAAGAAAAAAGTATAGTTTTAAAAGACAGGTAAGATACCGCATCAGTATCTGAACGACACCAAATAAATACTACAACAAAGTTAAAAATATAAAGCCATTAAAAAAATACTGAGCAAACAGCCCAGTAAGAAGACTCCCTGGGCACAATTATGTATTAAAATTCTGCTTTAAAAGTTTTTGCCTGCTGGTGAAAGAAGAGCAAAATGGGGCCCAACCTAACCTCTTGCAGAAAGGAGTTCTAAAGGGTGGGACAGCCACTGAGAAGGCTCTCTCTCGTGTCCTCACCAAACAATCCTGCGAAGGTGGAAGGACCAAGATAAAGTCTTCTTTTGAAGATCTTAGAATTCTGGCATGTTCAGAAATGACTTGAAAACACAACAACAACTACAACAACTAGGGCTAGGAGTGACCTTGGACCAGTCAGTTGCTCTGAGTCTGACATACCTCCCAGGATTGTTGTGGGTGGAAAGAGTAGTCAATCAGAGACACATACAGTTGGCCCTCCGTCCCGACCCTCCCCACAGAAATGAAGGCTGATGCATATTTGAATCCCATAGGCTTAAAAATAGCAGAGGACACCCCTCACAGATATTCCAGGTCACGGATCTCAGACCCATGAGTTAGGAGGAGCAACTGTATATGACTATGAACTCATTAAAAGAAAGATGGGAAATAAATGTAACTAATAACCACCCTCCTATATCAGGAGGCCCTTTAGACCTGGATTCTTTTCATTGCTGTCTTACAGTCTTCCTTATGATCTTGGCTTTTCCCATGTAAGCATTGTGATTTAAGAGCTAAATGCAGTACATCAGTTCTGATACCAAACTCAGACTATTGTTCATTTCTTTTTCTTTTCTCTATTGATTGTTCATTTGTTTCTTCTCTTTTCCTGAGAAGTGAAGCAGGATAGAGACTCACCTCTATGCTATTTCTAGCCAAACAGGTCTGTAAGGTTTTGGAATACTTGAGCAAAGAGGTTGACAGGGTATAAGAAACGAGTATGGTGGCTCTCTCAAATCTCTGGATACTCTGAAATACCTTTGTATTTTTTCACCTGCAAAGACTTAATGGATGTATATGCAATGATAATATGTGAGAGAGGGAGAGAGAAAACAGGCATTATTTCATGAAAATCAAATGTAGGGGAGGGGGCAGAGATGTTCTTCATCTTCCTTCTGTGTATCATCACTGGCACAACTATCCATCTGGTTTTGATTACACGATAGGAAAGAATACATAACCCTAACCCTGGTGACAACTTGCCTTCCTCTGTAGATGTTATACAGCTGGCACATGGTAACTTGGATTTCTGCTACAGAATAAAGAGAAGCATTGATTTAAATCTCATCAGTGTGTTTCACAATCCGAAACCCACTCCTTAACAAGCAACAAATTGCCCCATTGCATGAGACAAATGACAGGACTGAAATGAGAAAGAAAGATTTCTTTGAAGAGAAGGAATAGTAATGTTTCTGTATATATGTTGCCTTACCGAATGTTATTTGTTCCCCAACAATCTTTTAAACTTGTTTATTAGTGTCGTGCAACAAGATCCCTTAGAAGTACAGAAGAAGTACAGAAGAAGTACAGAAGAAGTACAGAAGAAGTACAGAAGAGAGACAACGGCTTAACAACATAGGTCAACTCAGGATGGAACAGGTGATTGCTTCCCCATGGTGCTGGCAACAATATTTCATTTCCAACAGCAGAATGAAATGATTTTCGAGCTTTTGTAAGGAGGGAGTGGGTGTACCAAGACTTTTCAGCCAAGCCAGAGCTTGCAAAATAACTTTTGGGAATAGTATTTCCTAGAAACCCCCAGCCACAGTGGCCATGTACATCCAAAGCTGTATTCCCTGACTGCCACTTTTCCAAGCTCTGTGTCAATCCTTGGGCAGTCCTGCCCTACTGTTGGGTTTGCATTTCTATGGCTTTTCAGAAGTAGTTTTCTGGAAACATCACAGGGTTGCCACCCATGCTTAAATCTCATGGAGATTCCTCATTGGGTTTACAGAGGTCTGCAAATAAGCCCCCCCCCCTCACCCAAAAGGCTATACTGCAGGTAATTCCAGCTATGTCTGGTCATGGGTCAGAGAGAGTTGGGATTCCATACATGTAACAGAGAAGAAGAGAGAAGCTGGTTTCTCATTTAGAAACAGGCTTTCATGTTTTCTCTAAGCTAAGTCATAATCCTTGTAATAGCTCTGTTAAGGAGTGAGAGAAAGATTTTTCTCAGAAGCTATACATCATTCTGAGAGATGCCTTTTAGTGTTCAAAATATTGGAGGATGGGAAACTTGGTCCTGAATAAGCAATTAAGACCCAAAACAAGGAGAGCATGACAAACACAGCTACTTCCACTTTTGGACTGGGATGAAACTATGCAGACTATCACTTCAAAGTTTACTTGTATGCCATTGCTTGTAATCTTACACACCAATATAATACCATTTATCTTTGCCTGTTGATAGATACCTGTAATCCACCAGTCAATGATGCCTTTTCTGATTAAACTGACTGCAGTGCATGGCCAGTGCTAAATGTCAAAGTTCCTGAAGGGATTGATGATCAGGTGTGCTTCTCAAATAGCCTTCTAGCTAATTTTCACATGGATTAGCTGCTAAAGTGCTTGGCATCTTTGGCAATCAGGAGAAGATTCTGTTAACTGAAAACAAATCATTTTGAGAGACCGGAAGGCCATCATCATTGTGTTGTGTGCCTTATTTATGTATATTTGGTGGCTTCAAAATTCTGATTCTCCCCCCCCCCCCCCCCCCCCCCCCCCCTCGATTTTATTTTTTATTTTTCCCCCCCCCCCTCCTCCTCCTTCTCTTTGTGGAGTATCCCCCAGCAAATGAATTCACAACCGTACATTTGGCTCCCAGCATGTTCATAAAGTCGGCTTGCATTTCCAATAAATCACATCAGCACTCCACTGGGTAGGAAGGCTGAATTATGTGTTTCCTTATGGAGACTATAAAGCAGCAAAGCAAAGTGTTATTCTCTCATCTGCTTTGCCCAGATTTGCTGGGACCAAAATATGCAACCTTCTGGCTCCCCCATGGGTGGTTGGATATCTTGTGCTGTGGGAGCTTGAGCAGAGACAGATGAAAGAAAGAAGGAAGAAAGTAATTGTGCTATGGATTTCAGATGCCACTGCTATCCTGACAACACTCAGCCTCCATCCACCCACCCGGGCCTCTCCCAATTCACAAGATTGCCTTATAAATCAAAATCTATATGCAGAGAGACAGAGAGATTGTATATTGTCGAGCAATATTACATGCGGCATAACAAAATTTATCCAAATAGCCTAGGGGGGCAGCTAAAACAATCAAAAGTTTGGATAAGTGCTATTACAGTGGGTTCTCTTGACATGATCACCAGGAGGGGGGCATATATGATAAATTAGGAGGATCAAGATTTCTTGTAGCTTCATGCATAAATTGATGCAGCTGGGAGAGACTGCAAGGCCATCTAGCTGAAATGCAGATCTAAAAGGTGGGACCCTCAGTCACTCGATCTCTCACCCAGTGGCTGTGCAATTGACACTCCAGTCTGCCACAAGCAGAGTGCAGGAGTCCCTGCAGAGAGGTGCAAATAGCTGTCCTGATGGGACAAGTGCAGAGAGAAAATGAAGAGAGGTGTTCTCTGTCATTCTTTCTCTTTGCTCCATATGGGTTTATCAAGATACGTTTCTGCACTTTTCTAATCAGACTCATTTCCCATAGTCTTGGCCTGCCTGGCTCCTCAGCTGGATTCATATGACCACATGTAGAGGCTGTTAAAGCTGAATTTTCAGTTTAAGCAATGGAGAAGAGAAAATTTGACTCAGGGCTACTAGTCATGATTGTTATATATCAGGGCAGAGCCTGGAAAACTTTCCAGAATCCCCCAGCCAACAAATCCACTTGGCATTCTGGTTGAAGGATTCTGGAAATTGTCATCCAAAAACCCACCAACCAGATGACCAATTGCTGAGACTGAGGTGTGGTACACAGCGCCAGGAAAAGGTGGCCGGGAGCCGCCTCTCGTTGCTGTGCAGCGGTACTGCAGCAACCAAATTGTGCGGTACCACTGCACAGCAACAAAGGAGCACACAGAAGTGGCTGCTTTTTGTGGCACAGTTGCGTTGCTGCAATGCACTGGAGACAGCGTGATGACATCACAGCTGCGCCACACCATTTGGATGCAGCGCAGCTGCAATGTCATTGCTACGCACCCCTGAAGGTGCCTGGGGCTAGGTTAGTCTCCACTTCCTGGAGGACGTTTTCCACAGCTGCCCCAGCCCTTTGGAACGCGCTGCCCACAGAGCTCCGCTCGTCTACTACCCTGGCCCAATTTAGGAAGGACCTTAAAACCTTCCTATTCCAACAGGCATTCCCCGAATAAATATCCTGTGGGCCTCCCTCCTCTTTCGTGGCCAAGAGGTTGGGCTATGGGGCTTTTTATTGTTGGTTTGTTTTAATGGGTATTTTTATTTTATGTGTACTGTGTCGACTGTATTTTAATGTGCTGTGAGCCGCCCTGATCGAAGGAAGGGCGGCATATAAATAAAAATTTTATTATTTATTTATTTATCTGTACGGTGCTGCACAGCTGTGATGCCCTAGCCACGTGGTAGGGTTGCGGAGCATGAGGATGCTCCGCTCCCAGGCAGTGCTAGCATGTCACCAGGACTCCACAAAGCAGAAGTCTTTACCGGGCCCTTGACACTGAAATTAATTCAGTTCTTAGAACTTTTATACAGTCAGCCCTCCTTATCCATGGATCTTTTTATCCATGGATTCAAGCATCCATGGCTTTAAAATGCTCAAAAAAATGTCCAAATAGCAAACCTTGATTTTCCCTTTCATATAAGGGACACCATTTTGCTATGCTACTTTATTTAATGGAAATTGAGCATTCACAGATTTTATTATCCGGGGATGGCTGGGTGGGTGGGTCCTGGAACCAAACCCCAGTGGATAACAAGGATCTGCTCTATTTGCAGTGTTCATGTTTGCTTGATAACTCTGCCTGATCTTTTCCCCCCTACCTAACATGTACTGTATTTCTAAACACTCAAATGGAGTTTTAAATTGCTGAAATGCCAGACATTTGGAGATGGATGGAAAAAATCTTTTTGGGGGGCAGTATTCTTACTTGAGGAGGTGATATCCTCATTTTGCCTCCCATAGCTACACCCTTGATACCTCCACTTAGTATTTGATCACCAGTGAGAGCAGGGATGGCTCTAAGACTGAAGGGGCCTTGGGCAAAATGTTCCCTGGTGGGCTTTCTCCTCTCTCAGTAGGCCCTGATAGACTCAAGTGACAGAAACGGGTTAATAGTGCATTGACAATGTTGGGCGACTATCTCTAGATGCCATTTTAATTTCTTAGAACACTCCAGAACAAAGCTCCATTCAGGACACGGTGAGAACTTTAAATGGGGACTAAATTTAAAGGGGTAGTGATGGCAAACATAAGCAGTGGGGCAATGCCAGTGTACAGAGATGCTTTCTAGATTCTAAATGCCATTCCTACGTGAGAGGTCAGTTCTTTTGGAGCACGCTTTTTCCAACAGCAAGGACAGACATGTTTCTAAATGAAGGAAAGATCCTATTCATCTAACATGGCCTATTTCTGTATGCAACTGAATGCAAACTGTAGGTTACCATCAACATTTTTCACATTGGGGGAATGATGAGCTGATGTAAGCAATGGAGATGTAGTCCATGTGCCAGATGATGAATTGGTATATCTAAGGATTTTAGGACCTAAATAAAACTGTCACTGGAGTACAGGCTCTATGCACAATGTGTGTGTGCATTGTGTAAAACACACGTCATTCAGCAGGCCTCAAAAGTAATTAACAAGATAAACAGCAAACAACATTGGAAGGAACAAAATGTTCCTCCTGAACAGCCATAGCCAAAACAAAAAGTTCTGGGTAATTATCCGTTGTCCTTGGCAGAGGGTCAGAGGGATGCAGGCAGCACACCATAATTCAGCCTTGTTCTCATTGCTCCCCTCCCACCTCTTTGTCTTATTCTATCTCATCTTAGGAAGGGATGATCCTAAATTTGACTGGTGAGGACAGCTTTAAATCAGAGGAGAGGAAAACAAGCTGAAGAGTGGTGCTGTCGTGAGTAAGTGCCTTGGAGATAGCCTTTGTATTAAGGAGGACTCCATAGTAAATCTGGGACAAAACATTTCAACCTAAGGATTGAAGAGTTAAAGGCCACAGCCAGTGCCCTGGATATTTTATGTTTCCAGGATAAAAAACCGGCTTGTGGTTTCTACTGTGGTCTGCATTGTTGCTAATTAACCTGCAGGGGGCAGTGCGGTGTTTGGAAAGAAAAGTACTGTATTGTCACCTGCTCTGAGGTTCTTATTAGGAATGTCTCTCTCTGTGTGTGTGTGCGTTGTGTAAAAGAGCACAGAAAGCCCTCTGGTTGTGATTTTCCTTATACCTTTCAGATACAAGAGAGCATCCTGTTCAATTACTTTCCCAGCTATGAATAGTGCAGCTTTACATTCACTTTTGCTGAGACTAATTAAGGTGGAATTGAAAGGGATTCTTTCCTATGCCGGGACACTGCAATGAACTCTTCTGTCTGATAGACAGTTGGGGACAAAATACTGTTTAATATGGGTTATAAAGAGAGACAATGGTATTTTCAAAAGGGGAAATAAAATGGTTCTTTAAGTAGTCTCTCTTATGCAAAACGCAGGTTACCTTTGAAGCAGAATGACAACAGAAGCTTGCAGGAATTAGAATATTAGCTTCTTAGAGTTTAGGATATCCTTTCTGGGCAAGTAGGCTGTTCCATACATAACATATTTGTGATTTCTCTTTATCGCTCAGGAGAGCTTAAGATGTCTGGGGAGAGCTTAAAATATTACATTTTAATTTTCTACATGGGGATAGATACATACATACCAACATAGGTGTATATTTGATCATATATGGAGAGGGGTTCATATTTTCCAATAAAAATCAGACAGTTTGAAGAATTATGGTATTTCCAACAGCTCAGATAAAGGTCTGGAACTCCACAATATAAATCAGCATGCACACACGTGCATACACACACACACACACACACACACACACACAATCATACAATCATTCTTAGTCTTAAACCATCTGTAAGGGAGGTGGGCATCACCAAATTATCATGAAGTTGAGGCACAGAGGTTTGCATAACCCACACAAAGAATCCATGGCCAAGATGGGGCTGAACCAAGGACTTCCTAAAATGAGCTCAGTATCACACATATTATGTGTGCTTGCCATTTTTATAGACATTTATGGACATCTTTATGGACATTTCTGCCCATGGTAAGTTATGGATGGGCATTTACAGGTTTTACATGAGTGGCAGAAAGTGGCACAGCACATCTCACTTATCATTTGTCATTTTTCCATGATCCACTTCTGCAGTGTGACTGAAGTTTCTCCATGTTGTGCTCTCCAGCTCTTCCTCATTTCAAGGGCCTATGCTTTTCTTTTTCAAATAAATGGATTATGAGGCTCAGGTATTATAGTAGTGGTTCCATGTACAGTGATAAGCAAAAGGACCATTTAGAGTTATGGACCAACTTTTCGAACGATTGGGCAAGCTCTGCTGCACCATTTGCAGATGACAGAGCTTATCATTTTATTTTATTTATCCTATTTGATAATCTCTCTCTCTCTCTCTCTCTCTCTCTCTCTATCTATCTATCTGGTCAGTGGGAAGGCAGGCCTGCCTGCCTGCCTGCCTGCCTCTGTCACTTTCCCACTCTGTGGACATATCATGCAACAAATGTATGAATAGTGACATAGCACAATGCCTTTTGACTCTTTCCCAAGCTATGTTGATTGGTGTATTTGTATGTATATATGTGTGTATTCGTGTGGGGAGGGGCAGTCATGAGCATCTGCTCTCAGATGTCATTAACTCAACACTTTATCCCATACTGGGAGAGAGAGCCAAGGTGACATCCCAGCCTGAAAATTAAAGTTTGACTGTTGAGATGCATCGATTGCACTGTACATCTGTAACTCTTGTCTTAGTATAGATTTTTTAAAATAAAAAAATCACTTTAGGGAAGTTTAGAAATATTTCCCAAATGCCTGTGGCTTGTAGGCTACCAATGACATTCATTGCTTGGTGATCCAATGTTCGTTATTTATCTTCACCATTGGCTCTCATGATCAAGCAGAACAATAATGTTGGCTGTCTGGATGTCTCTCTCTCTCCCCTTACCACATTGTATTCATGTGAGTTTTTGAGGTGATTGCACAATAAAAGTATGCTGGGCATCACACATTTACGTGAGAGATTGTCCTACAGCAGTTTGTTTCTGCAAGGGATCGCAGGGTGAGATGGGGAGGAGCGGGGCTTGGTAGATTGCTCCTGTATCATTGATTGGCTCTTTTAATATGGTCCTAGGCGAACTGGGACCAGTCATGTGTTGTTTGTGGACCCTTTCACACTACATGGCACACTAATTATAGCACTGTGTTTCCACTTTAACTGCCATGACAACATCCTATGGAAATCCTGGGATGGGCAGTTGAGGGAGGAGCATTTATAATCCTCAGCCAAAAAGCTTCTCTGGTGCTTCCCCAAAGTTCAAGCTCCAGGATCCCATAGGATGGAACCATGGCAGTTAAAGTGGTATGAAAGTCCTATAACTGTGTAGTATTAAAGAGATTTCTTAACATAAATCACAAGCAAGCATATAAGATAATATTATATGTTCACCAAATGCTAAAGAGCAGGGGGTTTGCAATTTCTAATCCATCCAACTAGTCTGATGGCAGAATTTCTGAACATCTCCTTTGTCTCCATTTCCATCTCCACACCTGCCAATCTGAATGTGACAAAGTTGTAACCTGCTCATTAGGAAACTTATATCACCCCAAACTCTGTGCTAGAGTTGTTTTTAATCAATCTTTCTGACTGCAGTCAAGCTCAAAGGTCTTCTGTTTCCTTTTTGAAGCCAAACACATCAATGTACAGAAAGTCTGATATCTTGTTTTTACTTCTCATGCTGTCTGTCTGCTGGGGTCAATGCTTTCTGTCATCTTCATCCATCATTTATAATCCATTCCTGACCTGTCAGGCAAAAGGATGAAAAGTGAAATTAAAACTAGTAAGTATGGATGAAGATCATGGTTGCAAAGAAACACTCACACTCTTTCTGTGTGTGCAAAGATTAAGGGATGAGTAATTGTCTCCTGCTGAAGACAAGTAGTTAAAATAATGTTCAGGAAGAAGAGGAAATGCCCGGGATCAAACTAAATATCTGAAATATTTATTTCTAATAATCCGTTTTAAAGATTTGCTGGAACTGAATTAATAATTGATGTTTCATTGTTGAAAAAGTTGGATTTTTAAAAAACATCTAATTGCTATTTAATTGGCTTACAAAACTAATAAATTTTTCATGGCACCTCTTACTACACTCAAACCATTGAGGAGGAGGAGGATGGTTATCCCACTTTTGTCCCACTATAGGGACTAAATACAAATTTAAACAGTAAAAGTTAAAAACAATACAAAATCAGTTTTTACTGAGTAGAATTGTATTGAG
>NC_056522.1:245697696-245702524 GCF_019175285.1 Sceloporus undulatus | reverse complement strand
TAGAATCACAACAACAAAGTTAATATCATATATCTTTTTACTCATTGGTAATAATAATAATAATAATAATAATAATAATAATAATAATAATAATAATAATAATTTATTTATAGCCCGCCCAATCACAAGGAATCTGGATGGATTACTGCAATTAAAATACATAGAAAATACAATAAAATTCAAAATAGTCCCTTCCCACCCTCCCACCGTGCATCCATATACTAAAAGTAAATCAGGGACTAGTCTGAATTTCATATTCAAATTCTATGGAGAAGGCAGGGGATACTCTGTAACCAAACTTTTCACCAAAGTTTAGCTCATTTTTAACAGAACTAAACCTCTAACTAGGGGAAAACATGTAGGTACAGAAATGTATGGGAATACATTAATGGTATATTATGCAATGGTGCTGAATTTTTTAATCCTAAAATATAAATAAAGTATAAATTAGTCCTTGCACATTGTTTCATTGATCTAGTTATTTGGAGTGAGCCATATACCCTCAGATTGTCCAAATGTTTCATTTTATGGCCACGTGGATAAAGAAAATCCTTCTCAGTCTCAGGGCCCAAATTCCAGTTTGGGGGCTTAGTTCAAGAAATCGGTAGGGCAAAGTGCACAAGAAATGGCCAAGGGAAAAAAAGAGAGGAGAAACAGGGTAGGTGGATCCTAAAGCAAAGTGGCTGACACCAGATGTAATTTTTTAAAAAAATCTGTTTGGATCTTTTCTCTCTGGCATAAGATAAGCACCATAGTCTATGCATATCTATCCAGGAGCAAGCCTCAGTTCAACAGTTCACCTGCTTGTAAAGCATGCCTCATTTAACATTTCTGGTGTTCTTGTTATGTGCCTTCTAATCAACTCTGAATTATGGCAACCCTATCTAAAGCTGAGAGAGTTTGACTTGCCTGAGGTCACCCAGTGGGTTTCCATGCTTAACCAGGAATTCAAACTCTGGTCTCTCAGAGTCTCAGTCCAGTACTCAAACCACTACAGTATGTGTGCTCATTCAAATCCCATTAAATATAATCTTATTCCCAGTCATTAATCAGAGATAACAAGATAAGCATCTTAGGGGCAGATGGGAAGAAAGGGGTGGCAAGATGCCACCCCTTTCTGCCCCGGATGGAGGCCACAGTAACCTAACATTGCAGCCTCTGGGAGGCCTAAAAAGAACCCACTCCTGACGGGTTCTTTTTAGGCCACATGGCACGTGGTGCACCATTGGCGAGCTCACACGCAATGGTGACATTGTGCAGAGTGGCATTGTTTGGCCGCTGCACCACATGGATGTCATCATAGTGCACCCAGTCTGTATGGGGGCACGCCAAGATGGCACCTGTCTGTTGAGCCCCTTTCTCTGAAGAACACTGGTTCTCCTTCCATTATAGAGCTTTCCCAGTGGTTTTGAAACTCCTTTTCCAGAGAAGGTGGAAAGATCCCCTCCTTAGTAGCCTTCCATCAACAAGAGATTAGTTATAAAGTGTGCCTGTACCACGTGCGGACACATTTTACGTGGCAGCCGCATGGGGAGAATAACAATGGCACGCACTGTCCGGGAAAGCAGCCAAAGGACTGATAAGGCAGCTAGTTCTCAAACAAACAACCCCCTCCCAGCACAGCAAAGTCAGTGTAAGCTACACAGTCCTAGAGAGTTGCAGTAGCTTTACCAAAAGGGATTACCAAAAGAATTGTCAGACGGTCCGAGGTTCAGGGTAACAGATAGGCAGGTCGATGAAGCAGTCCAAGGTCAAGGTTTCCGGGTAGTCAAGACAAAAAGCCAAGGAGCCAGAGAAAGAGTCTTTCCCCTAAAAGAGTCAGATATCCACTGGCAAAGAACCACACATGCTCCAGGTGCTTAAGAAAGCAAGGAGCTGGCCTTCAGCTGTGCCTGATTACGAAGACGCTTCTGATAAAGCCTCCGAGATCTTCGAAGGCCCTCTCTTTCTGCTCGACGCTCATTGAAGGTAGGCACACTGCCCAGATCCTCCTCCATGTCCACAGCCTCGACAACAGGCAAACTTGACTGCTGAACCTCTGGAGGGGCCATAGACTCTGCTCCAGCAGAACTAGGGCCAGCCTCTGGCTCCTCCATTACAGGTTCAAGCCACTGGGGCTCTGGCTCATCCATTATAGGTTCAGATCCCAGAGGCTCTAGCTCATCCTCTGAGTCCTCCAAGCCATCTTCCAGGCTGGGCATGACACGCACATGCCACACCACCACATGCACATACCCCATTATTTCCTATGGGGCTCAAGCATAGGCGGATTTTCTCTTACGTGTGAGGGTTTGGAACAGATCCCCCGCATAAGGAAAGGGCCCACTGTAAAAATTCCAACAAACTTTTTTAAAAAAATGATATTTTAATTTCATCTTAATATTTATCTTTTACATTTTTAACAGTACAGCATTTGAATTGGTAAGCCACCTTCCATTCCATTGTAGGAAATAACCCGGGATCATCATCATCATTATCACTGAGATTTTCTTCACAGACATAGAGTTCAAAGACAGTCTGAAAGGTGCTACAAGATCCCTTTGCATCACAGACATAGTTCTGAATGTGTGACTGTGTCTTGTTCCTTATCCAACTCCCCAAATCTACCTTAAAACTGGGCAGCCATATCAGTGATGGAGATCTGTTCTGCTGGCAAGTGAGGTGCAGCAGAATGACCTTTCCAGCCTCCTCCGATGAGTGATCTGTGGTGCGACAATTAGAATCAGGACTTCTGTCTCAACTCCTCATCGCATTGGAAATTGCTGGCAGTAGGTGGGATAGAAACATCATCCTGTTGTATCCAATCACCAGCAGAACAGACCTCTACCACTCAAAATGGCTGAGGGCTTTATTTATTTATTTCATTTCTATGCTGCCTTTCTCCCAAACAGGAGCAAGGTGGGTTAAGGTACATGGGAGAGCATTTATGATCATGACAATAGTACCACCATTGTGAATATACAGTGTGACTGAATACAGAGCAATTGTGGATCAGTACTTCTAGAATCATAGAGCTGGAAGAGACCGCAAGGGCTCTCCAGTCCAACTCCCTGCGATGCAAGAAATCTCAGTCAAAGCATCCCTGACAGATGGTCACCCAAGCAAGGAGACTCCACCACTCTCTGAGGGAGTGTGTTCCACTGTCGAACAGTCCTTACTGTCAGGACATTCCTCCTAATGTTAAGGTGGAATCTCTTTTCTTGTAGCTTGCATCCATTGCTCTGGGTCCTAATCTCTAGAGTAGCAGAAAACAAGCTTGCTCTCTCCTCAATATGACATCCCTTCAAGTATTTAAACAGGGCTATCATATCACCTCTTAACCTTCTCTTCTCCAGGCTAAACATCCCCAGCTCCCTAAGTCATTCCTCATAGGGCTTGGTTTCCAGACCCTTCACCATTTTAGTTGCCCTCCTTTGGACACGCTCCAGTTTCTCAACATCCTTTTTAAATTGTGGTGCCCAGAACTGGTCACAATAGTCCAGGTGGGGCCTAACCAGAGCAAAATAGAGTGGCATTATTACTTCCATTGATCTAGATATTATACTTCTATTAGTGCAGCCTAACATCGCATTGGCCTTGTTAGCTGCCGCATCGCACTGTTGACTCATTTTCAACTTGTGGTCTACTTGGACTCCCAGATCCCTTTCCTATACCTGTTCATTTCATCTTTCCACCCTGAGTGCAGTACATTACATTTCTCTGTGTTGAAATTCATTTTGTTAGCTTTGGCCCAGCTTTCTAATCTATTAAGGTCATTTTTAATTTTGATCCTGTCCTCTGGGGTATAAGCTACTCCTCCTAGTTTGGTGTCATCTATAACTGCAGCGTAGGATGCCAGCCATTAATGATGATATGGTGGTGGTGGTGGAGATGATGGTGATGATATAATCTCAATTTTTATCTTCAGTAATTTGCCACCTAATATTGTGTACTAATCAATGTTTTCCTCCTTTCTTCCTTGCAATGATTCCTTTTATTCTTTCTTAATCTCCCTTGTACTTGACAGTGACTGACACTTTTTCACATGGCTACTGAGCTGTTGCTAATGTGTGTGCTCATTCTTTCTCCTCCCATTTCTCTCTCCAAAACAAGCACACTTGCTTTCATTAAATCTTTGATGGCTGACAATCCCGTAGGGGGAGATGGGAAGACAGTTGGAGGAGCTTGACCAGTCATTAAGAATGTCAGAGCAAACCAGTTTCTCTTTCTGTGCTAAAGTGTGTGTATATGTGTGTGGGTTTATAGATATCTTATTTTCTTCTTTCCACACCCACCCTCTAATTCTTCTAGAAGTAAAGCTGTGCATTCATGTCATGGCTATCATTTTGGCAGTTCATACTAAAATGTGGGATGTATTCACCAACCTACTGATATGGAATCCATTAGCCACCACTGTACCATCGTCATATTACAGCCAGATACCAATGTAGGCTGCTGACATACTGCAGAATTAATGCAGTTTGACACCACTTTAACTGTTATTATACATCCTATGGAATCCTGGGATTTGTAGTTTTTTGTGGCACCAGAGCTCTCTGATAGAGAAGACTAAACATCTCATAAAACAACATATCCCAGAACTCCATAGCACTGACCCATGGCAATTAAAGCAGTGTCAAACTGCATTTATTTTGCAGTGTAGATTCAGCTGTAGATTCCTGAACATAAGCTTCAAGATTTGTAATGAAGAGATTATCACTGCAAGGATGAGAATTAAAATCTAAACTGGAGAAGGATTCCTATTAAGTAATGATAATTCTCAGGAAGGCAAATCACCTTTTTGTCTACATATCTGCCACAATTTCAGCTCACCATAGAGACCCTGTCC